>NC_133212.1:10126549-10291549 GCF_958299795.1 Porites lutea | reverse complement strand
CTGTTAGGCTAAAATTTCATTTTTAAGCACCCTTCACATAAGAACCATTTTAGGCTAAAATCCTAAAACAGGTTCTTATTTTCAAAAAAAAAAAAAAAAAAAAATATATATATATATATATATATCACAGTCTGTATGCAATAATACTCTAAACACTATAGCATAGTTACATAAAACTTTACCATAGGTTTGATTCTAACAGAATCAGATTAAAATAGTATAGTATTTTGCTTAACGAAGCCTCCAAGAATACTGTTTTTGGACATTAAACACCAGATCATTTAAAAATTCAGCTTTATTTCTTGAACAAAAGTTAAGAACCTAATTAAGAACCTAGTTAGCCCAATTTTACACTAAATACCATTTATATAAGAACCTGTTTAGGCTAACTTGGAAAAACCTAGGTTCTTATACGCGGGTTTTTACTGTATGACGCCTCAAATATTTGAGATTTGCAGGGTTGTCTGTTTGACGGTAATATACAGTGATATAAATAATAACATTACCAGAAGGTTTTAGAATCCCATAAAGTTCCACCCTCAGTGCTTTTCGAGTAAAGAATTCCGTTGGCTGGAAACGAACGAACTTGGCTCTTGAAATATTGACGAGATTGTTTTTTACGATATCACTTCTTCCGCCGTTTGCGTGAAAGATCTGAATGAAAGATTAGAAAATTAAGAATTTAATTGGACAACGGAGAGATCTGGATAAATATATAATAATTACGTACTAAAAAGAAAGCATGATAACTCAGGTCTCCCTACATTCTTTACGTTAAATTTTTATACCATGACCTAGCAAAGATTGATGGGATGAAGTACATTTCTAGAAATGTCTTTTCATCTGTGTTTATTAACTAGCATGGCAACGTGGCAAGTCCCAAATACTTTTGGAAGGACGGGTTATGCCCAAAAAACCCGCCTTTCGTACCTTGCATTCCCAGCCTGCTCCCGCCCCCTTTTTCTTGGATCCCTCCTTTTAGCCCTTTTTTTCTATTGCGAAATATTAAGCATTGTTGCATGATTTCCCGCTATTTCTCCCGCTTCTTACCCTTTCAGAACTCACGCCTCCCGCCCTTTTGTCCCTTGCTTCTTATATCCCTCCGGGCCTCCTATTCGCCCGGGATCCCAACCCTTCCGTTCTCCCCAAATACCTAAACCCTATGAGTTAAAAGAGCCAGGCAAATTTTCTTTTCTCTGTCCATACTTGCTTTTGAGAGATCACGTTATAGTAAGTGAGATGTCAGAACTGATGTCTTGATTGAGGAATTCAATTCTTTCGTTTAGACAAGTGAATTAGGAGGGATTTTTAAGCATGGCCAAAGAAATTCAGTATGAAAACTGACTTAAATTATTGCTAACCTTATCAACACCGTTCTCTTGATATGTGTCCCATTGTGTATTGTTTACTGACATGTGCAACTTATACTTCGTTGTCCAATGATCGGCAGCTGGATTTCCTTGAGTAGCTACAGCACTGATAAAGAACTCGTTTTTCAGGTCTATTTGTAGATAGTCATTTTCAGCACTGTCTGTGCTAGGTGACCATGCACCATTCCCGTTAAGTCGACCTTTGAAAGCTTCATTACCAACTGTTGATGATGAGGCTGAAAATCTGTTGCTTGGAAATTCGTAACTGCTGGCCAGTCCGATTCTCTGTATTTGACTTGCTGAAACGAGTCGATAAATCCATTATTAGACGTGCGTTTTTCTTAACTTAGAAACGGGAAGTATATCTTATGTTATCATAGTATTCATATTCTTTTCCAGTGATTTTTGAAGGTGTGGGTGCTTTGTCAATTGATTATGTGAGTGCGCAATTTCCGAGTTCCAAAAACTCTCACTTTCAAAACGAACCTAAGTGTAAACCCTTTCTTGTGGAAATGAGTGTTTTTGTTTTTATTTAAGAATAAAAAATCTTTTTCATATCAATGACTTCGCACGTAGCCTCGCTTTGGAAAATAGCCTATTCAACAGGTTAGAGAACAGGAAGTTATCATGTAGACTGCAAGACAGTCCGTATTTTTTGCGCGCGAACAGTCAAAGAAATGGTCTGGGGCGAGGCTAAAAACAGAGGGCGAGACTTAGGCCCTACGGGCGTGTGAGGCTCGCGTGAGACTCTTAGGCTATTCTTACGCTACGCTTAACCGATTTTGAGAGGAAAAAAAACGACTGTTTTGCAGTCTAGTTATCATGCGTCCTGGTAATTCACAAGGGAAAAGTTACCATATTATTTTCCTCTCTTCAACTCTTAATTACGTGGACTTATGTGACTGACAAGTTAATACCCATGCGGTCTGCCGTGGACCTCCCTGAAAGTGACGTAACTTCCATTAAGAAAATGTCCACATATGGTTTGTGAACTTCACGGTTGTATCCCTCTTCTACTAAAAGCTTTGGAATAACGCCTTTAATCTTGTCTTTGTTGTTGCCACCATAACAAGTTTAAAGGCAATTATAAGATTCGATTAAAAAAATGTATTGAAACTAAGTAATTGAAATCATCTTAAAAACGTTAATCGACAAGTCATTCATGAGTCGTAAAATTATAAATCATAGACTTCTTTAAAAAGTAAAGGTTTTAGTTTGGCTTTAAAAGGCTTCAAGCTTGTTTCCATCCTGATGTACTTGGAAGTTTGTTCCATAGAGTCGGCGAAGCCACTCGGAAAGCCCTGTCGCCTAAGGTGGTTTGTGAGCTTCACGGTTGTATCCCTCTTCTACTAAAAGCTTTAGAATAACGCCTTTAATCTTGTCTTTGTTATTGCCACCATAACAAGTTTAAAGTTAACAAAATATCGGCTGGCTCAGTGGCTTGTCGTACCTCTTCGCGCGGAATAAACCTCAACTTCACAAAGAGTAAGTCTCTCAGGGGAACTTTTGGTAAGTCTAATGGTGACATATCTTCCGTACAAACTGGGTCGACAGTAGAATGATACGCCTTGCCCTGTGGGAACACTGTAAGTACTATCACCACATTTGGGATTGGCTGTGCCTACACGACTGGAATTTTCACCTATAAGAATAAACAAAAGGTCTTTTCTCAAAATGATACGGTATGTTATGCGCCGCTCTCTTCAATTTAAGTCGTTCACAACAGATTTCTGTAAAATAAATAAAAAAGCAGGGTCAAGATTTCTAGCCTAATAAAGGCTGGCACAAGCACGCCCGAGAACCAACCTGTGAGGCTCACGGACATTTGTAATATCTTTGCCATCTTTAAGAGCACTGTCTGAAATGAATATGATGATAGACATTGACCAACCTACTCTGATCTCAAATGGATTCAATCTGTTTGTACAGCAACCTCCACTGTTGACTACGTACACTTCGGACACGGGTTCCTTTCGTCCCAGGTCCACTCTCCACCAGGGATTTAGTTCAAGATTTGTGAGAGAACATAATCCGGCGAGGGAGCTTGTGTTGCTGTTCCCATCTACTGCTTTGTACGAGTCATCAGAAGAAGAGCTGTAGCTCGACTGATCAGTGTGTTTGCGAAAAGCCATATTTTCTGCCAAAAAATAATGTTAATGAACAAAACTAAATTGTTACGATCAAGACATTGAAGAGAGAAAAAAAATCTTGCGTTCAACCCTTTAATTTATTGCACACAAGTTCATTTCACTGCGTGCATTTGTTTAACAAGTTATCAGTTGTCACGTAAGCTCGGATTTCTTTGTCATTTAGAGAGTAATAGATGACATAGCACCCAAATCAACTCCCTGAAAAGCTGGGGCGGCTTTGATTGTTTGAAGGGAGGAGTGGTACCCCTTCGTTTATTTTTCCGAGCTATTATAGACACCTAGCTAAAATGGTACTGGGTTACGTGTTCAAAAGCAAGGGGATTATTAAAGTCGCAATCCTATTGTATTGTCACATACAGTCGACTCCCGATAAATCGAACCCTCTACTCGGGCGTTAAAGAAATCGAAATATGTTCGAGTTGCGGGAGTTCGAGTTATCGGGAGTTCGAAGCAAATAAGCGGAAATAAAGAAATAAGCAAATGTATCGGGATAGAATGCAAGTATCATGCACACTTCACTTCAAGGGCAGCAAGAGATATAGATTGATATATTGAAAAAGGAATTAAGCAACAAAGCTTGATTAATGTACAGGGATGGACACTGAGGCACTGAGGCACTATCCTCACGTATCCATTTTCATTTGAAAATTCAACTTTTTCTTTACGGATACGGCTTCCGTCCACACTTATTATCCAATGAAGACGGAACTTTTCGAAAACGCCCTCCAGAGTGGAACTTTTTGAAAACGCTGTTTTACGTGAACGGGTGAACAGACGAAAAGGGACTGACCGTTCGACAACGTTGAGGACACACTATCAGTTCCAATCCACTTCGCGCAATATTAGAAACTTATTCAAGATAGCGGACAGGCGCTTCCCTTTCTTGTCTTAAATACTTGGCCGGGCTTATTTCTAACCTAAATGCTTGTTTTCAAGCAAATTTAGCTTTGTTAATTCTTCAAGCTGATAATTCTAAATTAGACTGCGGTTTAGGAAATCATTAGACTTCCAGATCTCTTCCTAAGAGGGTTATTTTAAGAAGATATAAGAAGGTAAGTGTTTCTCTAGTCTACCCCATATGCTTCTATCAACCTTATAAGGATATAAACAGTCTTAAGATAAATACGTCTTAGAACGCGGTTTTGTTGAACACTTCTTAAAATCCATGTAGATGAACGGCCCTTTGTATCTAGTAGATAAATTGGTAAAAGATCCTCTGATTGGAAATTGAAATAGCAACTTCTTGCTTGTTCTTTTCAAAGGCAAGCAACGTTTCCAAATTGTTCTCTGACATAGTGTCATCATGACTGCCTTGTGCAATTTAATGTTTTTACTCGAAAATTCTGGAAGTTTCAAGCATGACTACAAACAAATGAATACTTTGTCGAAAGGCCACTTGAAAAAACTTTTACTATAACGACAACGAGAACGGCAATGATAATGATAATAATAATAAAACTAATGATAATGATGATATTGATAATAATAATGTAAACCTAAATTGATCCAATAATGATAATGAATAATAAACCATATTTACCTAGGGTGCGCTCTCGGTGAATATATCTCAGAACCCTTATCTTCAGGCCGATAACACTCACACTTAAACATCAGGAAACAAGGCTTCTTACAAGGGTACTTAAACAGCAAACAAAAAAGGGTCGACGAGGATGGGATTCGAACCCACGCATGCAGAGCACATTGGATCAGCAGTCCAACGCCTTAACCACTCGGCCACCTCGTGTATTGGTAATTTTCAGCGTAACCGGAGTAGTTTTGTTATTCTTCTATGGAGGCCACTTTCAGTTTCCTGATATTCTTTTGATTTAATTTCCAATCTGCTATTTCAGATTGGGAAAGAAGAAGAAATATACAGAAACAGCTCTAATAAAGCCAAAGTACATGATATTTTTGGTTAAAAACCTTCTCTTTCGACAATGTTGATGAGGAGAAAGAGAAAAAAGATTTTGAGAACATGAGAGAATTGAATGTACTTTTGCATAAGGCATTTTCTGGTGAGGTCTAGACCTCTATTCTGTTGGTACCCATAACTTGTACCTTCTATT
Source organism: Porites lutea (assembly GCF_958299795.1). Taxonomy (NCBI): domain Eukaryota; kingdom Metazoa; phylum Cnidaria; class Anthozoa; order Scleractinia; family Poritidae; genus Porites; species Porites lutea. The sequence goes on along the minus strand of NC_133212.1, from coordinate 10,285,963 downwards.
GGTTTGGGGAAAGGTGCTTTGTTTGGGTCCTTTATATATCAGTTTTTCTCAGCCCTCAATGCAAATGTTGCACTCGTTTCATTTTTTCCAGACGCTTTTGGTCGCCAGAATAGGTACACAAAGAGACCTCATTGTAGGTATTGCAAAGGGTAATTATCATGATATTGTTACATAAAAGCTGCCACATACTGGCTCCTTGGTCTGTTAACAAACCTCTTGAGTAAATTTCCACCTCACACAGTTGTAGTAACTGTTGTTTTGTGGTCATGATACCAACATATCTTCCAGTCTTAAGAGGGTTATTATAGCAAACAGCTGATGCTATAAAGTGAATAAAACTGTAGCGCCCAATGCACTCGGAATTACTCGTCACAGTTGAACTGTTACCTACAATTAAATGTAAGGAAAAAAAGTAAACCTCTTTAGCCGTGTCGATTGAATTAGCAAAAGTATGATATGAATAACTACGTAGTTTTAATTCCTTATATCACAGGAATGCAGAATTCGACGCTTATCATTGGTGGCAGTTTTTTTTTTCGTGGCTAAAAGCACACGCATAATTCACCATAAGCAGTTACTGATGACCAAATTTGGAGGAATTTTGTGTTTAACGCGGAAATGACGTCAAAACAGCATCCTTTGACAGGTTAATGCACCGTTAACCGAGAAGACCTGGGGACGAGATTGAGTTGTTTTTGTTGTAAAAACTAAAATGGCGGACACTTCACTCGTTTCAAGAGTAAGAACTGCAGCTGGAACTAGGCGAAATAATGGCCAAAAACATAGCAAAAACAGCAAGAAGGCAACTCGGGGGGCGACATCTGCTATTTGGAGAATATTTGCGGAGCTGGACAAACCTAAACGTAAACTATCGAAGATAAACTTAACATCGATGCAGGTAAGCTTGTTTTAGCTATGTTTTTAAACTGGGAGTTATTTTGAATGAATAATAAAACAGTTATTGAATTCGGCTTTTGTATCATGTGAAGAATTATGGAGATCTCGAAGGGTGTTATCCGCCTAGGCCTACGGCCTCGACGGCCTCCTCCTCGATCTCCATAGTTCTTCATAAGATACTCAGCCTCATTCATTAACTGTTAAATATACACAGAACGCTTACACGTCGAAGCGGGGGCACCCAACGACCGAATGTTTCCAAATATGTCACAAGGCACCCAATGGATCTGTTCGTCAAAATGTCTGCTCTTCAGACAAATCTTTGCTGGCTGGGAGATTTGGAAAAAATAATATGTCCTTGAAAGGAAAGTGTTGCTGGGAAATAGACAATTCAGGGTGTCTGAGCTAGCTCGACCTGATGATGATGAGAGGATTTGGTGTCTAGAATAGCTGCTATTTGCTATTTGTCAGGAACCTCTTTCCCCTCCCCCCCTCCCCCTCACTGTAGCTAGCTCATTCTCTATTGCTTTATCGGCTATATAATCCTGTGGTTATTCGTCCTTGCAATCCGCATTGCTAATATCTCTTCAATATTGGCCTACTATTCATGGATAAACAAGTTGGAAATCACTCACCCAGTGTTATTTTATAACCGTTATTTCTTTGTCGTATACTGTCGCTTGTTGAAAACCTGTTAACTATACGCACTTCAAAGACTGGTAAGTGATCTGCGCCCAGATCCACACTCCACCAACTGGGGTTATCAGTCAGAGTATGGGAACAGTGTCCATTGGGGAAATGAGTGTCGGAATTCCCATCCACTGCTTTAAACGATTCACCACTGGCACTTCTATCCTTGTAGGTAGAGGATTGGTTTGTCGGCTTACCAGCAGCAATATTCTCTGTGTTAAGAAATATACATTAAGCACTAACCGGGGGAAATGAAGTCACCAATGGTGCGATTCTCTGACCCCAAAAAATATTAAAACAATTGGAAGAATGACATGTCATTGTTTCCTGCGACCAGTTAGGAGGGACCTTAAGAGCTGCTCTACACTCTCAACGAGGGGGGGTTACTTTAGAAATTAATTGGGTAGGGATATGCCGCTGGGACTTCGGACTCTTAGTCTATACCAGACCTAGTTCGGCTGAATTTTGCTACCCTATCCTAGAGTTAACTCCCAAAATCTCTCCCTATCCTAGAGTCACTATTTTCCAGAAAGTAAAAAGATCGTCGCTTTCTTTGCTATTAGATTGAGTTACATGTAAATTTAAATCGCCGATTTCATCTGTTTGAGTTTTAATTCCTGGTTCCCCTAATCTAGACTAATATTCTCAACCAATTGATCATTTTCCAGTTAACAAAAAAGTTAAAAATTAACTTCTTTTGTTTCAAAAAGTTAAATATTAATTAACCTGTATTTTTTCTATCTTTAAATCGAAATAAAGGTCTTCGGATCATCTCGGGATGAAACAAACTATTCCTTTGAAAAATTTTAACATTTGATAGATAATACTTTTTGTAAAGTATTTCACTTCTAATATTATTTTACACATAGAAATGTCAATACTCAAATTAAAAATAATCTTGTGAAAAAGCAAAAGCGAACACGCAAACGTCCAACTCAAGGCCGGGGGGCGCGACATTCATTATAACAGAAATGGCCTTGTTCACACTAGAAACGTATTATTCGTGTGAGACGGGTTATCCGTTTGATGATTCGTGTCAGATAGGTAATACTTCTTAATTTGAAACTGGAATAGTTTTGATTTTGAATGAACAATCCGCCTGACTTGACCCGTCAATTTTGACGGACAGTTTCAAGACGGGAATATCCGTTCCAGATGGCCTGTGTACAGGCCCCCCCCCCCCCCTCAGAAAAAATTGGAGAAGGGGTGTCTGTGGGGAGGGCGCGGCTGTACACAGGCTTGTCTCAGACGGATAATCCATCTCTAGCTCTAGCGTGAAAACGGCCAATAACAATATTCCCGTGTCCAGTGTTTTTGAATGATAGCGAAGGACTGTACGGAACGACTATCTGCCGTTGCCTTGTCCGTAGGCCTCATTATTCCGCGCGGCTAATGTGTTTCGGGTCACGTGGTCCTAGCGAGTTTGCCACCGAAATGCCTTGACCGACATTGCGTGGGAAGACGCCGTACAGGGACTAGGCATGGCAATGTCTACCGAATCGCCAGAGAAAAACAGGGAAATGTTGTTTATCGGCAACGTGTTTTACAAACAGTGACATTTCTTCGTGTTGTTTCACTAGTGTTTTGAGGGCACGACCTCCTGAAAATCGCAAATATTAATCCCCAGCAAGAAGCCACACTTTCGCTATGGAAAAAATTAGTTCCCCGAGAGAGTGGCGGAAATGGAGCCAAGGTCTTGGTCAACACCTAAAAGGTGCTTTACCTAACGTGCGTACGGAGCCACACTAGCCGGGAAATAAAAAACGCAACCATAAGTGAGTTTAGTACCTTCCTTAAAAGTAGCAAATCTAAGGAACAGTTTCTTTTACGGTTAACTCTTTTTTACTCTATTTACGGCTAACGGTTAAAATTTTTCAATTTTTACGGCTATCGACTAAATTTTTGGCCGTTTTACGACTATCGGTTAACCCTCTCTGAAGCCATCGACAGAACCTTGGTTTGAACTCTGCGTTACCGTTGAAAGATAGCGACACGGCCTGAGACTCAAATTACTCACACTCGGGGTGGGAGACAGTCTCTTGCTCCTGTTGTTTTCTTTCTCGGGTATTGATGTCAACGGGAGCAAGAGACTGTCTCCCATCCCGAGTGTGAGTAATTTGAGTCTTGCGACCTCGGATTAGCTCTCGGTGGAAAGGCGTCTGAAAGCAAGAGGACAAATGGAAAGGAGAACTATCGTGTGTTACCTAGGCGGAATTTGGAGGCGACTGGAGCCGTTGGAGCGAATTTACGACCGTTTTCCTTCGGTGGATCCGTCCGGTAGCTTCGCTGGAATCCCCAATCTTGGTAAACTTTTATATAAAGAGAACACCGTTTACAGTATAACCCATAAAAATCGGCCCATGGACCACCCAGGAGAGACGTAACACAGATTTTATGTAAGGTAAGCTGTTTTTTGATTGAAATCGTATCATTGTCGTAGGATACGGAAACGATAGGTTTTTTCCCCATACAAATCCTCATATTTCGAATGTTACGCAACAATGCCGATGTTCGCCAATGCTCATATTTCGAGCTTGGGCAACCTTTGGCGGCACATACAATAAATAAAGCCAAAGATGGTAGTACTTTCCTCCCGGGGGGGGTGGGGGTTGGGGGGCACTTATTCTCCTCTCTTGGCAAAAGACGTTTTTAATGTTAACTTACTGACTGAATGAATGTGGTTATAGCTAAAATACAACAATTGCAAAAGCAATTTCATTGAAGATACGCAATATCGTATTTCATAGATTAAATTTGTCAAAAAACATGATTACTTTATAGCAGAGCTCAACGCGCGCGAAGCGGAGCACCATGGGTAAGAAAATTTGGTAATCTACCCTTCCGAGGAACTTTTGGTAATCACGTGACCGTATGCCCGACCGACCGTCCGTCCGCATAGCAGGCATACCCATGTAAAATAACTAAACCAAGGGTATGGCAACCCAAATGCAACTCGAGGTTATTTTTTGGGGGCGGGAAATCGCATAGCCACCCGCGTCTTTTGAAGCAGAGGCAACTAAAGAGTCAATAAAGACAAAAACGGAAAGCGAAAATTGTTTCTGTATCCTTGTTGTCTAAAGTATAAGCTTAGATTAATTGTCATGTTCACAAATTTGGAATATTGAGGAAAAAAATAAAGAGGGCGACAGGCCAGCGAAGCTCGACGAGAAAAAGAGCGACAGAGAGCTATAGCGGAAGATAAAGAGCTATTTGTTGGAAAAACAACATGAGATTTTTTAGCGGCGGTGAGAAAATGAGAAATCCTGGAGTCAAAATAGGTGAACAACAACAGGTACGACACTTTTCCCATAAAACGTGTAACTAGGAAGTTTCTAGAAGTTTCACGTTGTGGTCGTGGAAAACAACGGCAAAGAAATGTACAAAAAAAGTGTGCTGCACGTGCAAAGTTGTTTTTGAACTAACTAGACCTGTAGGGCCATTTATCCGTGGAAAAATAAGACGCGAACTTTCCGTATAAACTGCACATTTCGTCTAACATAAGACGCGGCTTAGCTAAGACGCGTCTTATTTTAGAACAGCCCTTAAAACCTGTTCTTAGATAAGACGCGTCTTAGCTAAGATGAGAAAAAACCTTCGCGTCTTACATAAGACGCGAACACATAGTAGGCATGCGTTAATTTTTGGCGCGCCACGTTGGATTACCGTTGCTACGGGCAACATTCACATGAAAACGAGTCAAGAACAGAAATAAGACGCGAACCATTTATACGAGCTGTTCTAGTCTTAGATAAGACATGCTCGTATAAATGGTACAGTTCGCGTCTTATTTTCCCTCGTATATATGACCCTATTGTTGTTTCTTATATTTTGTTTGAGCAAACGATAAATTTGATCGAGAGCTTCGCTTTTAGCTCTGGCTAAATCTATATATTTGTTTTAAGGGAACTAGGAGCCAATAACTAGGAGCCTCCATTGCCCATATAAACCCGTGGATTGAAACCTTTTTTTTAGGTGGTAAACAAACGACGAAGAACCTCTCACGGTTCTCTTTTCTGAGCTTGGAAACGGTTCTTAGGAAATCGACTCAAAGAAATTCGCTTACTTTAAATAAAATGAGCGAATGAGAATAGTAGCGACGTGCGATGTTTGAAATTCCCCTTCTTATGAAACTTTTCACCGCCATCGCCGACGGTTTTAAACTCACATGTGAACGTACCTGGTTTGAACTTGACTCCATACACTTCAGCCCTCAAACAAAACCTGTTATGACTACTTGTCCCCACGAATCGCAGCAATCCCGTTAACATCCCGTCAAAAAGAATGTTTTTCTTTTCAGTGTTCCTGTCTATATTTCCCGCAAATATCTGAAAGCATTACAAAGGCAAATCATATCTGCAAATGTTTATACATCTTTATTATTCATTCAAAATATTTCCCCAATTCTGATTGGCTAAAAGAACACGCATAATTCACCATAACCAGTTACTGATGACCAAATTTGGATAAATTTTATGTTTAACGAGGAAATGACGTCAAAAATGCAGCCTTCAACAGGTTAAGGCACCATTACCGAGAAGACCTGGGTCGAGGTTGAGTTGTTTTTGTTGTGAAAAAAAATGGCGGACATTTCAAGAGTAAGAACTACAGCTGGAACTAGGCGAAATAATAACTAAAAACATGGCAAAAACAGCAAGAGTACAACTCGGAAGGTGACATCTGCTATTTGGAGAATATTTGCGGAGCTAGACAAACCTAAACGTGCACTATCGAAGATGAACTTAACATCGACGCAGGTAAGCATGTTTTAGCTATGTTTTTAAACTAGGAATTATTTTGAATGAATAATAAAACAATTAATGAATTCGGCTTTCGTAGGATATGAAGAATTAAGCAGAGGGAGGGTGTTTTCAACCTCGGCCTTCGGCCTCGGTAGATAACACCCTCCTCGATCTGCTTAATTCTTCATATCCTACGAAAGTCGAATTCATTAATTGCTAATTATATGCAATGAAGATTTTCGGTCGATGGCCAATGTGACTTGTCACGTAAAGCTGAGAACATAAAGCGAATAAGAGCCTTGTGTCAATAAACTAGAGGTAATCATTGATTACGGATCCGCGTTCGTCACTTACGGAAAAATTAAGGAAACGAAATCGAGTGGAAAAGAGTCCAGTTTTCCGGCAGAGGTGCCCTTGATAAAATTAATAGGGGCGGCTAATTTGCATGCAGTCGCCCGTGATTGCGAGAAAATTTCTGCGTTAGTGCCACAGGAACATCAGATTAGGATGCGTTCTGACAAACGCGAACATGCTTTTTCTCAAGGAGTTTAGGTTAGAAATTATTGCTGTAAGTAGCAAAAAGAGTATGGTACAGAGTCTTGAAAATAGCCGAGTTGAGTAGGATTTTTTGGAAACAGAAAAAGAGAAACAATTTAGGGCTTACCTTCACTTGCCCATCCTCTTCATAATTTGTCCACGCTCCCCCTGTATAAAATTGTAGCGTGTAGGTCTTAACCCATTCGTCTGCTCGAGAATTTCCCTGAGTGGACACGGCACAGATGATATGAGTTACCCCTAGATCGATCTCAAGATACGGATTTTTATCACTTGGCGAAGCACACCATGACGACCCATATACGTAGTTTAACCGACCATTCTTGGCTGGTGTACCTGCATTAACTTTAGAAGAAGCCGATATCTTGTCATCGGTAATTGCTCCACTTTCCATACCGAGATCCAAATTGACACAATCCCCTGTAGAACAAAATGAAGAAGTGTTTTCTTTAACAACACAACAACATTAGAAAAAAAAGAGGAGTCGTAGTCGGGGTTTTCCTTCCTGTCGATTATTTTTAAGTTGACTTGTTCAGAATTCATGGTCTTTTAGTCGTCATTAATACTCTCTAGGGAAAATTTGAGCCGAGCCATCAATTATAATTTCCTTATGTTTCAGGTACAGTACTGTGAAAAAGAAATGGAAGCGAATTTCGCCGAAATCCGCGAAATTAGGCGAACAAATTGCTAGCTTTCGTTTCAGACGAAAAAGCGGCGAAATTACGGTTTATCTATTGTTTTAATGTCGACGAAATTTCGCAAGCAAGGTGTAATTAAATTTCGTTTCAAAAATACAAAATACGACGGTAAAAGCGACAACAAGACTCACACACTTATGATCAAATTAGCGATGTATCTCTTCCTCGACCTCTCTTGTTCGAATGACTATGGTGTCCCTTATAAATTTGCACAAGTGACCCGAAGCTCTCGCCCGTTGCTTTGTGACGTCACGCTGCCATTGATGAATCGGTCACAGACAAACACATGAAAACAATAGAGATGGCTCCTTCCTACTATAGAATGAGCGTAAGTGTTATCTAATCTCGTACCCAGATCTCCCTCGGTGTAAAACAGAGTGAGATCTGGGTAGGAGATTAAGTGTTATCCGCAAACGGGCAAAACTGATACTGGAAGAGTCACTAATGTCATTTATGTAAATCAAAGAAGAAGCGGGTCAAAAACGGACTCTTGCAGTACACCACATTGCGTTTCTTGTTTTGCGTATTCTTTTTTTACAAATCTCGGTATTCATAACGAGATTCATACGACTTTGAAATTCACCACAGGGGGGAAGTTTCAATTTCCGGGTGTCCCTGTAAAAACCTAATTAGGATTCAATTAATAGCCATTGATCTGTCATGACCAAAAAAAAGTCCAGTCCAGTCTAGTCTAAAGTCTAGTCCAGTCCAGTCCAGCTTTTCCAACTGGCCCTTTTGAACTTTGGTCAAACTCAGCTGGTGGTGAGTGTTAGGTTTGATGTTTAGACTATCTTGCTTGTGTTTTTGCAGTGACTCGAATCTCAATTTGAAATGCCTGTATTTGTTGTTGTTGCTTTTTTCAAAGTTTAATGACGAGAATTTTGTGATGAGAAATCTGTTCTGCTTGGACGTAGAATTGAAATCCGAGTTTTTTTTCTTATGCCATGATTTAAAGGTACTTGAAGTTTTTCATAACTTTTAAGAACTTCCTTGAATGCATATTAGTGTTGTTGAGGGAAGATGGCGATGACCAGCCTTTAATTCTGTTAATTTTACAAACAAAACTAATCCTGAAGGAAGCATTGAACCCAAACCTTATATTAACGACGCCTTTAAAACTGGGCTATCTGGGGTTGCAGGGTAGTCGCAAATTGTTTTCGTTGTTCAATGTGTTATTTGGGCAGCAAGGCGTTGCTCGTACCAGGCGAAATGAGTGAACGTGAGGTATTTGCCATTTTCTGAGAAGTATAACGACGCAAACGATGAATATAAATACCCTTGTAAATTTTCTTCTTTTTCACGCCCAAATAATTCACGCACGATTTCTCCCGTATTTTCGTTTTTGATACATTTGAATGAAATAGATTGAAAGTCCACTTTTATTCGTTCGTGTCGAGGTTAACACTTATTTTGTATATAATTTGTACTCGCCCACATGATAGGCCGGGAATACAAAGAAACATTCCTTTTTGTTGTGTTTGGGTAAATGGATGGAGAGGCTCCATTTCATCTCTTAAAAAGTGGGAAAAGCTTTGGGGACAAGGTTGGCTAGCATTTGTTTGACGACTCGCATATTTTCAAAAGTAGGTTTGGTTGCAAATTTGCAAAAAAGTTCTAAATCTTTTCGCAGAAAAAAACAATATATATCTTTTTTCATTCACTTTACTAAAAAAATCGATGGAAGAAGATAAATATCCAAACAATCTAGCTGAGATTCAGGTCGATGCGTTTTCTCCTGCGCGAGAGATATTTAAAGATGTGTTAAAGGCAAAGTCTAGAGCTTTATATTGACGTCATGCTGGAGTCGCGTACCTCCTAGGAGCTCCAAAAGGGCGGCCGGAAACTAAAACAGACATTGTCATTGACATTGTCATTGATTTTTGCTATGAACGCGAAAATAAATCCCTCCAGAACTCGTCAACGTTAACATCAATACTTTTTCTGACATGGTAGTTTTCAGATAGCAGGAACCCAAAAGCCAAGGCAATTTTTTTTACTGTTTTCTCTTGACGTTTTTCTCAGCTGCCACTTTCAATGAAGTGTGGTGCGGCATGAAAGCTTTCAAATTCTGAAGTGCTCTTTCACAAAAAGAAGATAAATATAAAGCTAAGAACTTGAAAAAGATAAATGATAAGGTTTTTCTAACTAATGACTGATAAATTGTGATTTAGCGTTTTAATTACGTCACGCTGATGCAAATCAGCGTCTGTTTATGTTGTCTATTGTTTTGTCTTGTGCTGACAGTTCCAGTCTTAAAAAGGAAAGAAAATTTAAAATTGAAATTTATCTCATGTCTATGCACATGTAGAACTTCACGTTTGCTGGTTCACTAACTAAATATAAGCTGTTGTACTTTTATGTTATGATATCATGTCGCCAACCGTGCTATAAAAGTCAATACACTATGTAATGACGACTGATAAGCAATTTGAATCCTCGTGCGATCGTTTTTTTGCGAACTTTTGCTGAAGAATACGCAAACGGGCTGCATATATGTATTTTAGAGTGCATCAAATAGATGAAAACAAGGCCTCTTACATGTTAAGCAAACCTTGAAAAACCTTGGTAACAAAACCCAGAATTTAGTTAAATAAACTGTGCTGTGTGTTGATTTCATTTATAAATTATGTCATGTCAAACTTTAAGTTTCAGTAAAATAGTTATGAAAATGCATATTAATTCAACTCACCCGATGCTAAGTGTAACAGTGTTGGTAGCAAAGCGACAAAAAGAAGGAAGATGCCGTCAACTTTCATCGTCATATCTGCTTCTGCGTGTGCAATTTAGATTTTTACACAGCCAAATTCTCGTGATCGATAGACAGGCGACCGTGATTGGTTTGCTTGATTGATCATTCAAAGAAATGCTAATGATCATTGTCACTAATATATATTTTAAAATAATAAAATACTTAACTCAATTGTCTAAAAAAGTTATGCTTTGTCAAATACGTTAATTTCCCAATTTGCATCTCTAAGAGAACCACGTAAAGTATATAGGTTTGGGTTTTTTATTAGTTAAGCTGTTTTTGCTTCTAATTGAGTGGCGTACTATTGCAGAAAGATCCAGAAAGTGAGTTTCAAGTTGTTTATAAATATTGCATATTAAAACATTCTGGTTAATCGGTTTGGGTCAAGTGTCTATCCATTCCCCATCATCAACAGGCCGTATTGTACGGAAACTGTTGATCGACCAAAGCATAGTTATTAGAGGAAACTGGTTATGAAAGACAACAAAAATCAAATATAAACACAACAGTGCTACAGTGTAGATGTTGGAAGCTCCCTGAAGGCGCACAATCCTTTGATTTCTGTTGGCAAATTGCGACGGAATAAATTAATGCAACGTTTTTATTGGTCAGTAAGATCAAAATGATGGGAATGTAACTGAACGTTGTGCACCGTCAGGTCCACAAAAACATATAACAAAGGAGTCTGACGGGTTTCATAACCGTTCCAATCTATTAAGTGGACTTCACAAGGTACTGGATTTTCATCTGAGAAAAGTTCTGTCGAATTTATTTTGTTTATGAGTCGTGTAAAGTTATAAGCATTAGTTGTGACAATACCATGATCACGGGAAGCTAAGTGAAAATTAAAACACTGACAAAGTTAATTAACGCCTTCAGCAGCCCCATAACGTTAGCGTGTCACATATGATATGTAACAAAAAAGATGAAACAAAGTTGTAGATATTGGTCGACAAATACAAATGATTCGTCTCCAGCGTGCAATGTGACAAGCATTAGCCTATGATGAACTTCCAAACAAAAAAACACCATTTACCAATTTCTTTGCTTCTCTACCTACATTAAATGTTTGTGTCTTTATTGGGATTATCAGCATGTAAATGATAAAGTGCAACTTGAAAAAAATGGCCGGCCAAACGTCAGCACTACTCTAGTCAGTAATTACCCGAAATCGACGATGCTTTTTCTTTTCTTTCTGTAAGAAACCGCTTGATGTCTGTGTATTATAGTGAGGAAAGTTTGGCCCAGTTTTTTTTAACGAGGTTTAGCCTGTGTTTAACTAAACCGCGTTCTAATCCATTTTCAGTTTGCCCAATGATTTTATCTGAACACCATTTGACGTCAACAATTTCAAAAAAGTATAAAGCGTAGACTGGAAACGCACTTGTTTTCTTCAATTAACCCACTAAGAAAGAGATCTGGAGGTCCAATGATTTCTTAAACCGCGGCCTAAGTTAGACGTCGTTTAAATAACCGACCGTTTAAGTCTCCGTTTGGGCCAAATGGGGCCATCATGAAAGCCATCCCGGATTCCTTACCATAGACATATACCATTATAAACTTTTCTATACCATTTTCGATAAGATGCCAGACAGAGATCACATCGACTTGACCATCGATGTCCTTCATGAATGACCATAACAAATTAGGTCCTACACGAAAGTCCTCTTTACAAGCCACGCTGTTGCTGGAAAGATGACTGAATTTCCGCTAAGATGGTTGCAATTTTCTTGCCAAATAAGTTTGCAAAAACAGATGTTATAGACACAGCCCTCTGATTTTTAGGGTCCGAAGAATGCCACCTATTTCAAGATGGCAGAGATGCTTGCGTTGTTTCCAGTCAGAGGGAAAGGCGTCTTCATCAAATAATCGCTGGCGAAGCAAGCTAGAAGAAGGGTCAACTCTAATGAAGGCTCATAAAGAGAGCGAGCAGCAAATTTACCAGGCATACAACCTTTTTTCAGACCTAAATAAATGGACTTTGAATACCATGGGCGGGATATCTTCGTAGGGAGATTTAGGGAGAACGGGAACATTGTTTAGTTCCCGGGTAAATAGACTCTCGTATTGTAAGCTCTGGGTTCTGCTTTTGACATGCCGTTTCCCCATACTTGATTTTTCCAAAAGTGCTAGGCCTGGAATACCCTAGACGCCGACAGAAAGAGCCTGACATACGATCTCGCTCTCTTTATGCTGACACTGGTACTGCCGTTTGAAGGCGGTACGATACCGCCCATGATACCGTGCTATTATGTAAATTTTTATAGGCACTTAAGTGCTGAGCTTTGACAGATCGTTTAGCCTTCTTGTACGCTTAGTCACGCTTGTCCATTAATCTTTGATTGCTTGTTTATCCATAGAAGGTGGGGTTTTGATTTTGTCATTTTTGATGAAGTAAACGTACAGGTGTTTGGCCTATTTTCTTCAACAGGTGTTCTTTTGGGGCTTGACGCGAGCTAGTAGTCACTAAACGACAACTAGTGAGTAGGAAAGCCTTGAAAATAAATTCCCCTTATTGATTGATAAACTAAATTCATAAACCTTGGAGGCAGTTCTTAAGCCAAAGAGAATAGGGTCATGGTCACTGATGCCTAGGAAGATGTGAAATACGAGGATGAGACTGCTGTTGGTAGAAAATGAAAGATCTAGCGATCTTCGAGAGACATGACGTGTTGGAGTTTTCAAGTGCTAGGTTAAGCCAAATTTGTTGGCGATCTCCGACAGGATATGATCCCAGGCATGTGTACTGTTTTCGCTTTCCCTCGCTGTGACAGTGGAATTTGACGCTGGACAGGTCGACCTGATTGCTCTTCGATTTCGTTTTCTTCATCCACTGAATCGGAGTTGCACAAAGACCCAGCTTCTATAATCAATTTGTTGTTGTTGTTTAATGGAGAGCCGCTCGTTTTAAGATTCAGTTGAGGCCTGTTATGGTCCGTTATGGACTTGCGAAAGTGTTAACAGGTGTAAAAGCTCTTCAAACACGCAAAAAAACTGCTAATGGTTTTGAAAACTTATTCCTGCAAGGACTTGCAAGCCATTCAGAAAAATTTAAGGTAAACTTTGTTGGTTTTGTTACATAATCAGCTCGATGTACAGAGGAATTACTTTCAGTAAGCTAACCTTTAGTTATAATTTCTTTAAATTGTAAGGAAACTTCGGAGTACCATTAAATAATTTCAAACCAAAGTGTGTGACTGTTTTGTCGCTGCAGGTATGGCATTTTTTTGTTTTTTTTTCCTTTTGTTTCGTCGGTAGAAAGCGCGCGAAATCTACTTTTTTCCGCCTCTTTGTTCGAGCGAAATTTTGTTGGTTCCCATATAAGGTCAAACTATTAAGGTATATGAGCGGATAACCGTGACTAAGAGAACCAATCAGAAATGCATTATCTGAGGTTGAAAATTTAGTAAAAATGATTATTCATGTAGGTCATAGGATGGGACAAGTCCCCAGTGTATCACTAACTCAAAACAAACATTACACCTAAAAAGGTTTGTTTATTTTGATCCAGCGACCACGCTTTCCTCGACCTTTCTCTATACGCCCCTTGAATGCCTAGCTGAGCAAAAGAGATAGTATACAATAAATTTTTTTTAACATTGAAAATGTGCAATTGCGCATTCAAAAGATAGGTTGGTGTCAGACTAAGTGATTGACAGTCAGAAGTTTACAAGTTTTACATTTGAAATCACACAAGTTAGGCCCTGTCCACATGTATCCGGATATTTTTTAATCCGCAACTTTTTCTTTCTGGATACAGCTTCCGTCCACACGTATCGGGTGAATCTGGCATACGAATCCGCAACTTTATGAATCCGCTCTCCAGAGTGGAAATTAATTAATGACTCCGGAATCGTGTGGAAGCTAAATCCGCACATTTATTTATCCGGTGACGTATCTAGACCAAGCCCAATTCTTTAAAGTAAAAGGCAGAGAAAGATGCAAATTTCATGCGCTTTACGACGCATGCTCTGTTGCTAATATTCCAAGAGGAGTCCTGGGTACTAGAGTGAATCCGGATACGCGTCGGATGGGCGAATTCGATTGTAGTATGGACACGTGTGGACTTGCAAATTTTTGAATCCGGAGAGAAAAAGTTGCGGATTGAAAAAATATGTGGATATTTCTGGACGGGACCTTTAAAAAGCCTAGCATCATGTAACGCAACCCATTAATAATACGGCCAACCTATAATGGGATAAAGGTTAGGTTCGACTCTTAAACCTACCCTACTCTTAGACCTACTCTCATTGCTAATTTCTAAATGAAAGACACACCTATTTATTTGCAAGGGCATGCTTAAGTGGTTAACCGACTATGATCTAACTTTACAACTTTTCTTTCAATCTTTCCAGGCTGAAATTGGCGTTGTTCTTCTTCTTTATTCTGTCCGTGTAAAAAAAGGCAAGGAAAATATTCGTTCGTGGCTACAAATGAAACTATATTAATGCCAATATTTCCATGAGATTCTTCAAAAGGCTTGCTGTAAAACCGCAGTTGTGTAGTTCTTTGCAGTCAGGATTCCTAGTATTTGGTTCTGGACCGCAGGGCCAAGGCCGAGTGCTTCGATCATGAAGGTCTTCTCTCTTCCTTGGCTATCACCTCAAGACCTTCTAGATTCTCATTTTTTGCCACACTATGTTAACTTTCTGTCCTTGTTCACATCTTTCAGGCATTCCTCTGGGCACTTTTGATGCCTACTTAGTTGAGTGGATTGAGAGAATGTCTTATGACACTTATCGCACTTGAATGGTTTCTCCCCGGTATGGGTGCGAATGTGATTGTTCAGAGTTGTCGCGCCAGCGAAAGAGCGCCCGCAGAAACCGCATTTGAATGGCTTCTCATTGATGTGAATAACTACGTGTTCTCTCAGCTCGGCTGGCCCTGGGAACGAGGAAGGACAATGCCCGCATTGGTATGGACGATCAGGGGACTGCAACCAAGAACAAAATGCACAGTTGGTACAAAATAGGACAGTGCTGTTTCCGCAGGTTGCCCCTTTTTTCATGGGAGCTGTGGAAGATCCGCCTTTGTGGTGTAAATGGAGGTTATAACCGGACTACAAGGGCAAGATTGAGTGTGAGTTAGAGTTTTAATTTAGAGCACGTTCGTGTTTTTTAGATTAAAAAAAACTGCGCATACCACGCTCACTGAAATATCCCGTCCCCGTTACGATTCAAAACAAGTTGACTGTGTTTCATATCGTTCCAATAAGAATAATAATGCCAAATTATTATCAACATATTTTCTTTATTCTAACATTTGATTAATTTCATAAAACCATAGATATTTTGGAATTCATACAGAATGCTACAATGGTTTTTCATCATTTTACATGAATTATTTCTTAAGCTGTGTCGCACAAATACATTAAGAATGAGTGAGATTCTGATAGTAACGTCCACTGCTCCAGAGACGACAACAGAAAAACAAAATGAAAAGATGATTGGTTAACATTAGGTTTTGTTAGGTACCGGAAAGGCTTACCTGTGGACAAACGTGCATCTGAAGAAGAACACGTTGAGAAAACGTTTGCGAGCACTGGCCACATTTCCAAATATGGGCATCTCCGTGATCCTTGAGTCCCAGCCCAAAAGGATCCAAGGAACTCTCAGGTTCATCATAGTCCTTAAGAAGAGACGAACAGAGCTCTAATATGTTAAGTTGTTTTCCTAAATGAAACGAATAGCAAGATATGCAAAACACATTTAAGAGATGAAACTTCTCTGCTATAAAATTGATTGTAGTGTGAGATAGCCATGATAGCCATGATAGTAAAATATATAAATGCTTTGGATCGAAACCCACCAACCATGAGCGAGGTTCGTGAATACATCGGTCACAATAACAACCACGGTGGTTCAAATAGTTCTACTCACTAAATCGACACTATCGCCCGATGAAGACCTGCAGTACGCGGTCGAAACGTCGCGATCAATATCTATGTGACAATCGTGAGACAAACGATTAACGAAACCCATTTTACGCATTATCCACGATGAACAATATCTTTCATGACATTGATTATAAAATACTTGTCGATGATTATTTAGCTTCGTACAATACCTGATCTCGAGAATCTTCGAATAGCATTTCTTCGTCCATTCCAGTGGGTTTCCAGGCAACTGTATGTTCTAACAACAACAAATAATCGTTATTCTTAACTTGCATATCATTCGTAACATTCTCGCAGTTACGCTCATTGCCTTCAGGTCTATAACATGTAACTAATTAACGTTCGCGTGATTCCACACGTAAGGTTAGGGAACCATTTCTATGCGAAGCTAGAACCTTAAAGCTTTTTGGTTTGAACAAATGTGCCGAAACGTTATCTGATTTCAATGTTTCGTCATCTTCCACGTTGCTTGTAAATTGAAACTTTATCCATTTTTACCAGGAGTATAATGTTTCGAAAATGTTTAGTACCATAGAAACAACTCTACCTATGAAAAAAATAAAAACGTTGGGATGGTGGGGAGGGGAAAGGGGTTGGACTGGTACACTCTGGGCCTCTACGCATGGCCCCACCTCCCTCAAAGACGAGTACACTGTGACAAGGTAAATTAAAAGGAGCGTGCATTTATTATCCAAAAATTAAAATCTTGAATTTGGAAAACTACAAACAAACAAAGAAAAAATTTAAAAAAAAAACATACCTTTCAGAGTTCTCGCTTTCAATAACGCAGGGATGTCTATGAATTCTGAGTACTTTTCGTCGTACCATACAAGCAGCTCCCGGCCAGCTGGAATATGTCTGAATGCTCGATAGTAAATGTTCCCGCAATACTGAAACACAGTCATATTTTGTTCGTCTTTGTAACGGGCGCACTGAATGTACCTCATCCAGCTTGACATATGTTCTTCACTGCCATCAATAAAATGACTAAACTTGCCGTCTTTGTATATCTGTCAGGTTAAGACAATGCGATTGATGGAATGCGTCATGCTCATCCTCAACTTTGCTCTCAGAAACACGTTACAGTACAAGCCTATATTTGAGGGTGGGGGTAAGGGGGGTTGCCCGGGCAGTCACTCTTTCCAATGCGCAGACTCCGAAGACGGAGGGGAACATAGCGTTTTTTCCTGTGAAAATTGAAGTCTTTCTGTTCTCTTTTAACAAGCGGACCTTGCAAACCGAGTATGCAAGTAACGGTCAAAGTCAGACCGAAAATAGTCACACAATCCATTGGCATGTCTTTTCATTTCTACCCTAGATGCTTCGCCCAATGGAAAAAGTGTCTTTTCTAGTCATGAACGAAATTGTCTAAATCTCTCTTTCAACAAGCTAGTGCGGTGTATAATAAAGTTCATAACTGAGTGGCATTTAAGGTAACATTTCCTTACCTCCCACATAAAGATATTATGTACTCCTTCGCGCAGTTCCTCTCGCCTGACAACCTGGCCTTCATATGGACCAATCCATGTCCCAGGAGGTATGGGCTGAGCTGCACAAACCCCATATTTAGCTCCAGGGACGCTCGATTTGCAAAGCCTAACTTCATCTGGAAATATCAATGATGGACTTGGTAGAGAGCAGCGCCTTCTTTTTCTATCTACTGACATAAAATGAAAGATAAACTAATTCAAATTCCGTGTTTTAGTGTTCATTTGCAAAGAAACTAAGGGCGATTTTGTGAAGATTACGGTAGAGATATTAGCTTTAGATTTGCTAAGAGAGTAACAAGTAGCTTATATTTTGAACAGGCAACGGGAAATTATCATCGTTTTCATAAGATCTCCTTGATTTACGTTAAGTGTTTGGATTTGATTGGTTGCCCATTCAACTCCAAATATTATGACGACATCATCGTCATCTGTTCTTTATGGGAGAAGACTGATCGAGTTTAATATAATGAAAAACCCTGGAAGAAATATTGATTTGAGAGGACTTTTTAACGTAATCACTGAATCCTTCTTAGAAGATTTAATTTTTCTTCTTTTGCACGACAACATTTTAAAAAAGGGGATAATTTATCACTCAATGCTGAATACTGGAGGAGGAGGAGGAGGAGGAGGAGGAGGAGGGAAAACAATAAAAATGAGGAGGAGGAGGAGAGGAGGGAAAACAATAAAAATGAGGAGGAGTAAGAGGAGAAGGAGGGAAAACAATAAAAATGACGAGGAGGAGGAGGGAAAATAATAAAAATTGTGGAGGAGAGAATAAAAACATTGAGGAGGGAAAATAATAAAATTGTGGAGAAGGGATTGAGGAGAGAGATAAAATCGAAAAGGGAGAGGGGTAAGTAAAACATTGTGTTTCGTGCTAAAAAGAGCTAGTTTGTCTTTGCCCTCATTAATATGCACGATTTTTGCCCGCCAAAAGTCAGTGAACCGGAACTAGGACAATCACAGCAGCAGGAAATAGGACTTGCATAATCACATTACGCCTCCGTGATTTTAAGTCACAGACAAGTTTAGAATGCTTCGTCAAACGAGACAGCCAATGAGCGTCTTTCAAATTCCGGTCAACCAATCAAAACAACTATGACGTCATAGTACCCCGGAATACATATGACATCATCTTCCGAAAATAACTAAAACCTGTCAAACCGGTTATACCAACCATGACATCATCCATCTAAAAATAGCACATGACCTTATCTTTATGAGATACCACCGCAAGTTAATGAGATTCCTGCGCATTTTATTCATGAGATCAAGACAAAAGCCTATGACGTCACCTAGTTAATGTATTCCTGCGCACGCTAATGAGATTCCTGCGCAAAAAAGGGGATAATTTCATCCCTCCTATACTACTATATTAAGACTGTTCTTCTGGGGCTATGTGCATATTTCGTGTAAACTGCTGCATCCATTAGCAGAGAAAATCCCGTCGAATAAAAAATGATTTTTTATAGATGACTGGGAACAATAAATAAATAAGTAAATAAATAAGAGGAACGAAAGGGAAGGGTAAAAAGAAATTAGAATACATAATACTTATTTTTAAAGGAATAGACCTTGACAATTTTCTTCCTGCTTGACTACTTTACGCTGGTCTTCAAGAACCGCGGGCTCCACAGGTTTGTGTCCGTAGAGATACATGCAAATTTCCTCCCAAGAAAACTGGGGCCTCTTTGATCCATGTCTTGTTATTTTGAGCTCAGGTACTGACGAAAGTTTGCTCATACTTTCTCTGAAACAAATTAAAGATATCATGAGAAAGTAATTCATATAGCAAAGTTGTTGAATATAAAAATACTATACCTTAAAAGCGATAAACGAAATCAAAATTCGCTGACACAGTTTTTTAGAATAAGTATCCGACAGTAAATCGGCTAAGTTTTAGCCGAATTGGCTCATGTGGTACCGACTTGGGGCTCAAAATGTGCGCTCAACTCTACCGATTTTCATTTCGAGAAAAAAGGGAAAATAGATTCAACATTCAATGGAAATAATTAGGATATTAAATCTTTTTAACTTTGTAAGTCTTCTCAAAAATATTTTTGTGTTGGATTTTTTTAAAGAAAGTTTTTTACGAGCTCTATCTCGTCATCTAAAAATTATTTCGAAAAATGATGATTATTTACCATGGAAGATACCTGAACTGAATTTTTAAATTTCGCCTCCTTTAGTGTGTGGCCTCTTACATCTATACTTTTCGTTGCTCGAAACTGCTATACACTTACGATTTTCTCAACTACAATATAAGTTATAGTCAAGTATGCTAAGAGGTCATTCTCTTTAATGCCCCAATGCGCTGAATTTTTTTTTTTTTGAACAAAAAAATTGGGGGAAGACCACTAAACGGATCTAGAAATTGTACCAGTTATTCTCCTGCAACTGAGGTGCTAAGGGAAAAAAATATGACATTTTATATTAACTTGAAATAATAAATATAACATTTCTAAAGCTTGCATTTTGCCTCATATAAATCCGATATAATTTAGAATTATGCTTAAAAAAATTGTAATGAAAACTTTAAAGTTTGTATTGATTCTCTTAAATTAGGCTTTCTAATTTAAGAGAATCAAAATAAACTTCAAAGTTTTCATTAGATTCGACACCTTTCCTAATCGTTTTTAGGAGTATAAAGAAAACAAACCTAAGCGTTTAAACCAAACTCCTTTTTGTTATGAATTTTATCTAGTTTATAAAAATACTTACTTAAGACGTGGGGTGTTTTAAATTGGTGTATAGTGTTATGTACTCTAACTCACTGTGTATTAACAAGTTTCCTTATCATAGGTCGTCTCAGACACAGTAGTACAGTGCACAGAAATGAATGCCCTACAGTTTTGTTATGGTATATTTAGGGTTTCACGCCGAAATTGTAAAAATCTCTAATATGTCACCTGCTTCCTAAAAAATCAACAAATTCCTAAATGCAGCTTAAAATAAACAAACTTATAAGTTTCCCTTTTCTGTTAATTTCGCCACCCCTCATTGTTACAAGTACAAATTACTCCACAAATATCTGTAAATGCTCCCAGATTTGGAGCAAGATTACCTAATCTTAATTAGTTAATTCCCTAGCATTATAAAATCTAATTTACCACATTTTCTTCGCCGTTGTTTAGTTTTGGTTTTTTGTTTCTCAATACATTCAGTACTATGATGAATTATTAATTACTTGGTTCCATTTTTTACCACACGGTTTGTGTAAAATTCAATACAATCAGTTTCATTTCTTCGTTCTTATCGTGCCCAAAATTAATTAGCAAGTACTTCATTCAAAAACCAAGTCATCACTTAAAATGCCTCCAGTGAAAATATGTCCCAGAGCTACAGGTTGAAAATAACTCAATTAAGAGAAGGTGTCGATATTATTTTTGCTTAATTTGTTTTATAAACTGCCTCACGTTTCGCGAAAAAAATTCAATACTTTTCCCTTTAGTATTACCTAAAGTTCAAGAGAAAAATTGAATTTAATTAAACCCGTTAACATGCTAAAGTAAAACCTCATGCTACGAAGCATTTTGACCTAGTTAGGGTAGTGCATTTATTCAATTAACTGCTTAAGAAATGTCATCATTAGGCGCACTGTCTAAAAGTCATTATAGTAATTACACTGACATACAGATACACGGCATTCCCTGGACAAGGACTGAAATCTTTAAGCTATTTACCTTTAAATTTCTGATGTGGTGCCTCCCTCGTTTTGCATCAAAAACCTTCCTTGTGCATAATTAAAATGCAGTAATATTGAACTGTCATAAACTCTACACTTTTTGACAGCAATGTTTAATTTGTTAAGCAGGTAGTTTAACTTGCGCAGTTATCAATTATTGATGGTGGGAACTCTACTGAGAAAGATAACCACCAAGGTGAAGGCAAACGTCGTAAAATAAAAGCATGGTCGGCCGTGATATCGTTTTGGCTCTAAAATAAGAAAATAATACTCAATATTTAATGATGGTATATTTCCCTAACATAATATAAAATGAGTTAACAAGTAATAAAGTATTTAGTCTTACGGGCGCTTTCCATTTGTCAGAACTGACGGGCCAGATCATTCCTGTTGTAATGAGAATTTCACTTTGAATCAAAGCTATCCAGCCACACTAGTCAAATGCTAAACAAGATACACGAAGGAGATTGTTTTTTTTAGCAAAAACTCTTGGAAAAAGCCTATTGCAATATCAAAATGACTGCTATAGTCTGGCCAGCTACTGTTCTGACCTTTGCAAAACACCCTTAGAATAACTCAGTTTCGAATGTGCAGAGCAGCTGTAAATCAGCCATCTTGTTTAAGCATAAGATATTTCTAATGGTCGTGTAAATTGGAGGTGTTCATCAAAGAAAAGAAGTTGAAATTATCTACTTTGTTGACAAAGTGAATAATTGGCCACAGTAAAGAATCCTTCTTTGGATAGTAGTCTTCATCCCTCAAACGACGCAGCAGCGCTGTTTCTTTACAAAAAGAAACCGCCTAGCCTTCGTTGCTACTCTGTGTTCATGTGATGTACTGTTTATATTTGGACTGTGAACCTGTCGACTGTGAACCACGTTAACGAGTGCCACTGATGTAATGATAAACATTTAGTTGCGATCAAGGGGATTAGTGAATGTCCCCTCAAATTCAGCCAAAGCTAAAGCGGACTGTATTTAACTCTCGCCAAATGAAGGAGAACTAACCCAAGGACCATCTTGTTAGAAGGTTTTTTAGCTGAGCTTAATGAGTTTTAGGTTACAAAACCACCCCAGTATAGACCAAGGCAAGGGCTCAGAACGACCAGCTAAACGAGGAAATTACTTAATCTACGGGAAGTCAACAGCTTGCAAAAAAGTACATCCATGGAGGGTGATTTGAGAAGTCTTTAAATAGACGTCTAGCTTTCAACTTTCGTCACCCAAATAACCTAACCGGTTAAAAATTGTTGCCTTTTAATGAATCGCACCAGAAGTTATGAGTGAAATTGTACTACTGAAGCGCTTCAGTATATATTGGCGCCCCACTAGATATTAGCCAGTTATCACATGTTGGGTTTTTCTTCACTTCTTTTCCTTAAACATTCATCCCAAATATCTCGATAACCCCCTCAACAAATTTGTTCAAACTTTACGTACATCATGAAGGCTCCTTGTTGAGGTACAAGCTCCCATGAACATTTTTGGAGAAAACTTTTCAATGCTGAGAATTAGTACCAAATTTTAAACAGGTAATGACGTCATTACGTTGCTATGACAACCTTAAAGCCAATACAAGACACTGATCACTAGAGATTTTTCAACTTCATCTAATGCGATTGTGGTTTTCCAGCAGTCTCGTTGCGTGATTATGACACTAGCTAATTAGTCTTCCATGAGCAAGTAAACAGTATCCCTTGTATTTCGTCCTTCAGGTTTGAAAGCCTTTGAACAATCTACATTCCTAACTGTATCTGTTCATTTTATTACTTAATTTATTCAAATATTTCGAGTTATTTTTTTCTGCACTACACCTCCCGCCTCGACTTGTCAAAGCTATCTATTTAGTATGGGTGAGAATATTTTCTCTTTGGTGTTTACTTGATTTAATCATGATTGTGTATTTGTATTTCGACGAAAGTAAACATATTTGAATAACTGAGTAACTACTTGCTGCTATTGTTGTTTTTTAGCTTCGATGGGGACTAATGGTTCGAAACTGGATTTAATGTGGGGAAAAAAGAATTCATCAATGAAATAATTTCGAGAAAAAAGCGGAATGTTCTATCTATTACGAAAGCTTCCAGAGTTGTTACAAATTGATCAACTCGTATCATTCCTCCTTTAAAGCAAAAAAATAGTTTTATCAACATCCATTTTGTGCTTACGAACCCCATTTAGAAAGAGTACCTGGCAATAATCTTGGAGAAATTACAACTTCATCGCATTATGATCATGAATAGTAGCGCGCAACCAAAACTAGATATTTCCCGAACAAACTAATTTGTTTTGCTTGTTTCTGGAGAATGAAACTTGAAATAAAACTGAATTTTTGTTTAATGAGACATAAAAGTGCCCTAAACATATCTTAACAAAAGAAATGTTTCTTCAAAATAACTCATCTTTACATATGCCACAATCTCAAGATGTTTTGCTTCTCACGCAAACTGACAGCGATCAAACACTACACAGATATCAGATACATATCATCAAGGAACTAAATAACACATTCAAATTACCAGGCTGGAAATGTGAAAGTAACCTGCTTTTCTTCGTTAGTAAAACCTCGACAGAAAAACATGAGATTCAGCTAACAATGAATCATTTATTCAGCAAATATAAAATCTAAAGGAATATATTACATGGCGCTTTCTCAATTTGGCAAATCCCCGTTACACTAAAAGGTCCAAAAGTACCTCGTCTTAAATTTGGGAGTTTCGCTTTCTGCTTCAGTTTTTCTCCCAACCAAAAAAAATATTAATTACATGCCAAATAACATATCACGCAAGACTTAATTCCCGTCTATTTAAAATTCTGCTTTATGTTAGAACATGCCTAAACAAATTGCATAAAAGAGGTGTCAGTTTTTCTTTCTCCAAACATCTAACATTAACATAAACTGGGGTACAAAATACCCTTGGACAAAACTAATTAACTTAATTCGCCACGCCGTTGTAGATTTTAATTTCTAGAGCTGTGTTTACGATACATTCGATGGGCTATTAGTAAATTATTCATAGCCAAAGCCTTTTTTGCCAGTTTTTAAGTAACCTATTCTCCTAAAGGGGATAGTTTTTCGTATTCGAATTTGCTCGGTTAATTTGATTGTATTTCTCTTTAGAGGTAACAAATAACTTAATATGTTATCACTTTAAGAATCTGAACTATCTTTAAATATAATATTGGGAGATCTAACCTCTGCATCAGTGGATGAAATATTTGTAAGTATTTCATCAAAAATCCAGCGCAGAAAAAGGCGTCCTGAGAAAGAATGTGACAGCTTTTTTACGCACGCAATTTGACAACTTCGTGACTCTGACGTTGCGTCTATTTCAATTAGGGTGGTTTTCAATCTCCTCGTTCAAGCTTCTGCGAATTTAATTACACTCGGAAATTTTTATCGTTGAGATATCATTTCAAAATAAGTCGTTTAACAAAAAAATTAACACATTTTTAAGGGCGGTTGCTGAAACAGATTCCTAGAAGCAACATATTGTTTTAACCTTTCAAACCGATTCTGAGTTTCTCTAGCAAATGTATGAATTCAAACATACATGTCGCCTTGTGATTTACTTCTTGTATAAGAAAACTGTCCACAAGCATATATTAACATTTTTCTATGCCGGTAATATATTAAATAGGCTTCTTACTTTTGAGACTCTAGCGTGTGTTGTTCGTGCTGTGTCTCACTCCAAGGCAGTTTCCTGTGCATAATTGCATTAACTCGAATGGGAATGCCGGAGAAGTTATACCCTTGACGAAAATGTTTTTCTTGTTAAGCAGGTAGTTTAACTTGTGCTTTTATCAATATTCATGACAAGAATACTTGTACGGATACTGGCCACCAAGGGGTGATATAAAAGAAAGTGTTGGCACGCCAGGTGAATACGGATGAGGATGAAGTAACAACATAGCCTAACATGATCCGATATCAACCTTTTCCAGGCCTATGAATACGCAGTACTCAGTCATGTTATATTTTGTCTCTTTCGTTATACTGAATTGTTTAAACTCCTCATATTCACCGGTAGATTTGCGGGACATTCACTAAATAATTATAGTACTAAATAATTATAGTAATTTTCACTTTTCTAACTACAACAAAAAGACCTGTAATTTAAAATAACCCATATTGGAAAAACTAAAGCAAACATAACAAAAATCAAATCCCCTGGGGGTACAGAATATTTTCCCTGTTGGACAATATAAACATACAAGATTTTAAAATTGAAGACATGGTTTATTTGGAACCAAAGAAAAAAAGATGAGTGTATACACCTTTAATTCAAGAAATATATCCATGTAAAACGGAAATACTTGCACGTTTCAATCGTAACGACGATAATTAGTAAAGGCTGAAGGTGCAGAATTATTTCCCTTTCAAAAAATTACCTTCATTATAGTCTTAATGCTATATATACAATTAAGAGAATTAATTAATGAACTTTCAGTACACACTGAAGGACCCCTTCATAAAGTTTCCTCAACAAAATTAGTATTAGTAATCAAACTAATTATGTGTTGGAAATTTGCTTTGCAGTGTGGAGCATAGATATGATATGACTAAACAAAATTGTTGTTACTATTAGTCTTTCAGAACTATCAAGGTGGGCAAAATTCGTTGCACGAAAATTCCTCGTTGTAAGAAATGGCGAATTTCTATCAATCATTTTCGTCAATATTTTATCGCTGAATTATAAGTTTCGTTTCGATAAATTCTATTGAAATTTTATAGCAACGGGAGCGTACAGCAGCAGTTTTACACCCATGAAATTTTTTTATCTGTTCCTTGAATTTTTAGTTTACCCGGGAAGTGTGTAAGGACTTCGAGATGTCTACTTTTTGTTTTGCAAGGCAGTTCTTTGCTGCAACTAACTTTGAGTGGCTAAGCAATTGTTATGGCTAAAAACGGTTGTTTCTTTCGGCACTGTAGGTGTCAACTGCAATTTGGCGCGGTGAGCGATTGGTTACGTTATTTTTGTTAAGTTGGGAGTTGTTTTTGGGTTTCAAATTTGTACCTCAATGTTAACATAATGAATAGGGCAGCAAAGAAGGATTTTATCCTTTCTATCTAATCCACTATTCCCTAAACTACAAATGTACACTAAAATACCTTTTCTGCAAAAATTAGGCGGGGAATGAATTTAAATCTTAGTTTTATCGTGTCGTGTGGTTTTTGTCCGTTATAAATTCTCGAGACACTATTTTTCTTTTCCTAATTTAAAGAAAGTTAAATTGACTACATTGAAATGTAAACTGTTTAAGCGGCATAGTCTTGTCTCGTTTAGTCGTCATTTTTAGTGTTGCTTTTGCAAAGTAAAGGGACCTTCTTTCTTCACCTAGAAATAGGCTTGAAAGTAAGACCTATATACAAGTCTGTGTGCGTTATAGTTCTTGAGGTTTTTCACTATTGCAGGCAAACGTTTTCTCACAAACATTTATCATCAACATTTGTTCCTGGTATCTAGCAAATTGACAGGCTTAATTTGTATCATCTGCTCCGAAGTAATAAGTACCTGTTTTAAACCAGATTAGGTAATTTGCTTCCACTATGCTCGGGTTTCTTCGCTGTTTTGGTTTGCTGGGGTTTTGTTTAAAACGCACGCCGCAGGGCGATCGATAAATAATTGACAAACATGGTCTATTTTTAACCACACGGTTTGGCGCTCAACAAAAATGTTTACTTACTTCGGCACAAGTTTGAAAGTTTCAATTGCATTTGTGGGTTAAACTAACAACTGCCCCTTCTATTTTTCACTTCCAAAACTACCAAATCTCTAGTTTATTGTCAGCAGCGCTAATTGGCAAATTTGTGATACATCCCAGATACTCAGAAATGTAATATGTACATACAGACAGGTACTTCTCCCATTTCATGACTTATAATGGCATATTATCAGAATACCTTTTTTTTCCTGAATAGATAGATTTCTAAGACAAATTTTTATGGCTTAACTACAAAAATCAGCTCGAGTATCTTACAGACCTATAAAATCAGAATATTTACACCAATTAGCATATTAAAGTAGAACACTTTAAATCAGAAAGGCACCTACTTCTGAATGACTACAGAAGGCTCTTCCAACTTTGTCTTGTACATAATTGAAAGAGCTCGAGTCAAACTGTCCTAGCACTTACACTTTTTGACAGCAATGTTTCATTTGTTAAGCAGGTAGTTTAACTTTTGCTGTAATCAATATTAATGATCATGAAGATACTTGGCTATTAGCCGCCAGGGGTAGGAGGAAAAAAAATCGAAATGACAGCATTGGTTTGATGATATCGCGAAATTTAGATGGGGTGATGAGTTGAACGCCGTTAACCAACGACGCGTGCTTACTGCTGATGGCCGATAAAACGACGAACGTCTGACGTTCAACTGCAATCTGGTGTGAAAATTTTAAGACGTCGCTCGACGTTACGTCGTATGTGAATGACCCTTCCTGTGTTTATTTTTCCTTGGGAAATTAAATATCAGATAAAAAAAAAAACAACATGATCGACAAAAACAACAAGAAAAGCAAGAACAAAACAAAACAATAAAACATTTGAACATTTTCACAGTTTTGAGTCACGGACCGTAAAGTGGAATTCATTGCCAAAGGTCCGGCTGTAGTGTTATTTTGAAGCATTTTGCATAATCTCAAATCTTCTTCTCCCGTAAAGCTAACGCAATAGGTACAAAACCATATACTGTATCCTCAGACAACTCAGACGAGAGTCCAACTAATCTCATCCTAAAGGACGTCCAGCATACACGCCCATCGAAACGCCACCTAGTCTAGGTGAAAAATAATACACAAAGAATTATATAGAGTCTAACCATGCATATTCTAAGACCGTAAAGCCTTTAAGAAAGCAAAACAATGAAATACACTAAAAAGTGTGCCAAATTGTTAGTTTAAATACAAATGTAACACCACGCGCAGGAAATAAATGTTTAATGCAAAAATGCACTAGAATAAATACAATCTGCGAAACACTATAAGAGCAGATAGACCTTGACGATGTTTTGTCACAGTACATTTAATGAAGCTATTGGCAATCTTGGCCCATTTGTTCGAGAGGTGGACGACGCTAACCACTGGTTAAAACCAGCTTTATTCAGTGATTAATGCAATTGGTTTCCTTAATACTTATTTCCTGAATGGTGATTAATCCAGCGGATAGCTCTATCCGACATTTGAATAACCAGGGTATGAATCATTTTCAGAGAGCAAAATCATACCAAAAGAAAGTTTCTCCTCTCCGTGGAGAGGGGCGGAACTCTTGTTCATCCTGACTTGAAAAAAATCTTTGCCTGTTTTGCTGAACAGGGTATTTAATTGCTATTATTAACCACGCTACTGGAGTGTGGTACTCACTAACAGGTCAAAGTAAATTCTCGTTAAAACTCTAGCCTTGAGCAAGTCTCCGAGCCCTTCTCTCCGTTACTCTCCATTTTAGCAATTCGAGACCCAAACTGGATTGCCCGTTTGGGCAATTGTGATGATGACGTCAAACCAAGCACCCTTGCCGCTTGGCGCAGTAGAACTTTTTCCCCTGTCCCCCTCGGCAGGGCTGGGTCTGTCTGAAATTGAGAAGTTGAGTTTTGTCACTAAAAAGCGTCATACCCCCACGACTTCAAAGCAGAAAAGTTATCCTTGAAAACTAATGGTAAAAAAAGATATCAGTAAAGTAAAGGATAAGCTACAAAGCCCGTTCAATGTGTTCTTCGGATCATACATATTGAACTGGAATCCGAAAAGGTCTATTGACAAATTTTTACCACTAGAAAGGGAATGGGAAACCTTATCCAAGAAAAATGCAAAAGAGAACTCAAATCCGTAACACTATACACTTTGTAAAGTAATCTTCATTTTATGCTTTTGCATTCACAAGCTAAGGACATTAGCAACCCCATACCAAAAAATAAATTTTGCACTCTACCTTGATCCACACTGGCAAACTGTTCAGAAACGAGACAACGTCCTCATCAAGAAAGGGGAACCGCGCTTCCCTACCGTGGTCCGATATACACCTGAAAATCATTTTCAAACAATACTGTTAACTTAGTCATAGCGAATGAAAGATGCCTCAGAAAAATTAAACAGATCAATACAGCTGTCTTCTGGTGTTAAAAAAATATATTTATAAGCCTCAACTGGACAATCTAGGAATACAGTCAACAATAGCCAGCTGATGGCCGCTTAATTTAGGTTGACTTTTGAATGGAACCTACGGATAATCTGACAGGAAAGGAGGGTGCAGGCACGATCAACAGCGCAATGAATCAATCAGCTCTTTAAGCAGAAAAATGCAAATAGGGCCAGTCACAGAAAATCGTGTAGCCGGACTCAATGATAGATCCAGAGACAGGTTACTAGTCTAACCGGATTTCCTGTCACACGAACCATTTTTCTAGCTATAAACTCGAGGAAACAGTTGGACAGGATGCTTGCACGGACACTCTAATGTCGTTTCCAGGATTAGCACTGGGGAAACTTCAGAAAAACCTGCATGCCATCACACATCTAGAGCACCTCAGTGGCAAACTCAGTCGAAAAAAACAGTCTCTGACCATCTGAGATTCATTTTCGGAATTTCACTGAATTAAACAAACTTTGAGTTATTACAAGTTTGAATACGTTTTTATCTCTGGGCAAATCATTCGTGTGAGGCAGATAATTGGTCTACTATATACATAGTTTCAAAAAGGCTTCGGGGCTCCACTGCAGATGAAATTCAATATTCATACAGTAAACGCTGACCTATCATCACGTCCAAGGTTTCTCTTCCAAATGCGTTTCACTTCCATTTCTATCTCATCTATTAAACCTGACCAACCTTCGTTGCTGAAATACAAAAGAAAGCAAGGATGTGTGTGATCTAGTTAGTAGGGGAGAACAAACAACAACAACAAGCTTTATTTACATTTGGCTTTAGAAATGTTGCAGAAGGTAGTTTTAGTCTAACGGTCAGTTACATACAGTGTAATAAAAGAAAAACTAAAAATACATTACAGGTAAGGAAATGCCTAGCATCTTAATAAACCGTTAGGCTTCCGAGTTAGATACTAGTCTTGTATTGTCACAATTTAATATGTAGACATCAAGAGCAAAAGACTGGTTATGAAAGCCTGCAAACATCAAAGTTGAAAACGACGGTGCTATAGCTTATGTCGGAAGCTCTCTGACCGTGCACAATCCTTTGTTTTTTGTTCACAAATTGTGACTGAATAATTTAAATGCGATGTCTCTATTGGTCAGTAAGTTCAAAATGATAGGAATGCTATTGAACGTTGTTCACGGTCAGGTCTAAAAAAGCTAACAAAAACATATAACAAAGTCGAACGGGTTTCATAACCATTCCACTTTAATAACTATGGTATGAGGAACAGTTAGGCAAAGCTTCCTCTTCTACTTTTCCGCTCCTCTACGCAATTTCATCCGGGCATTCTTGAAGCTTATTTTCCAGAATCAGATTAATTGGGGCTGGGGTTAACTCGGCCGCAACCCTAAAGACAAAACTACTGCAAAATGATCCAAAAATTCGCTTGTGCTTTACAACGTTTTCAATTGTCCCTGAGAATGCTGGAAAGCGAATTCCGAGGACTAACCCTTCCAAAAATTTCAGTCATTCGAGGTCACCCTACCTACCACGCCCTCAGATCAACTCCATTTAACCCTCATGTCCCAAGAGAGACCAACATCAATTTTCCTCTTACAATATTACTAAATATTGAAGCGAAAATATCATTTTCACTAAACGGAAATTGATTTTATCTTTTGACAAATTCTCTCACAGCTGATCTAATAAAGAAATGCACGGAGATCAGTCCGGAGAATTAGTTTGTGGATTTTGGGGCAATACGGGTTAAACAGTCGTTTATTCAAATCCAGCTCCCGGATCAAGATACACCCCAAATCAAATAAACTTGTATAACATAACTAAGATAGTGCGCGCGCTCTGATTGGCCGAGAGGCGTGTTTGCATGAGAGTATGTAAACATGGTGTGACATCTTTTCGAGTTGAAACCTCGACAAGTTTACTTTAATTACCCATTGCCTCGTCGGCTGAAACTAGAAAAACTTTACAAAACATGCTGTCTCAATTTTTTATGCTTGAGCCGACATTTTGAGCGGAAACAATTCGTATTTTGGAAAGCCTCGTTTTTGCAATACAACTGATTAAGCATGTAAGATTAAAGAACTTCGTGTACAAGACTTCGCGACTGGTGAGAGTTTCGCGTTTTTTCTCCAGAAAGTTGATTTATAAAAGCTATAGAAAACTTTTTTCCTGTATTTGCATAGCCTGATACAAACACTCGACGGGTTAAGAGAATTCTCGACTTCGTCTCGGGTTTGCATAACTGTCTCGAATTCTCCCAGCCCCTCTCCTGTTTCTATGCAAACACGGACAACGTTTTCTATTGCTTAAATATTAAATAGAACAAGTAATTACATAAAGCGGGTTCTGTGCCTCGCGTATCCTCCGAGTTGCTCATCAGCTCCCATACCGACCAACAATACCTAAAACAAACAAACAAAAAAATATTTACATTAAATAAAACCAACAATAAGGTCGTTCAACAGTCCTTCGTCTGATACTAAAATCGACTCTTCGATCATTTTTTCCTTTATTTGTGCTTACATCTTTGAATGTTTTGCTGTGTAAAATATCTCGTTTAATACATTTACAACTTTATATCTCTTTGACCACAGTGGTAGATTATGTGACAGATATTTCGGGCAATTTGTACATGAATCTTCACACCGTATTTTCTTGAATAAGCACCGACCCCGGAATAAGCGCCGCATTTGGAAGAAAGAAGTTTTAGAATAAGTGCCGCCCCCGAATAAGCGTCGCGGTCCTGATATAATCAAAATCAGAAGTCGTTAATAGTGGGAGTATAATACGGAAATTAATGATACCGTAGTTAACACAATTCTTTATCTCGCGTCCAACTTTAAAATAAACTCTACCCTTAAATATGCGCCGCCCTCGCAAAAGTTTAAATTTGAGTAGATACGGTAAACTCTACAGCTTAGACAATAACACTGCCTAGAATAGGATAACTTTGAGGAAAGTAAGTTGTACTAAATGTTTGTGTTCTATACCTTAGCTTGACTTGTGTATATATCCTCTTTATTACCAACCAAAAGGGTATCCTCAAGACCACAGTTCATGTGTGAGGAGCGCAAATGACCAGTCCCACGAGCAGCAAACCATAAGGCACAGCCGATACTATCATCTAACACAGTATTTAAAGGAGACACTAAATGGCTGACATGGCGCGACCTGATCATTGGGAACAAAAAATTTGAATTTAAGGTGGCTCGACTGGATTTTTTGGGGTTGATACCTCCCAAGTTTGAGCATTAACTACGTCGGCATGAGTAAAGATATGGAAAAAAGGTTACCACAACTGTATTATATAAAGATGAAAATGTCTTATGAGCTGGGTTTTATTGCAATCGGAGTCGCCATGGCAACGTAATGACGCCATTACGTTTTTCATTTATCTTTGTGTTTCTCTGTACCAGGAGTTTTTTGAAGAAATCGCTTGAGGGAGTATGTGCCTGCCATAATTGCCTCCATTATAGCAAAGTTTGAAGAAATTCTATGAGAGCGTTTCGAGATATTTCGAAATGCAGTTTTAAGAATCATCAAAGTAGTGAAATAGCATGCTAGCCGCTCAATTCGCTAATATTTTAAGAAAATGATAAGCTTTGGGAACGCGGCTTCATCTCATAGTAGATTGATTCCATTGAAAAGTGCATACAAAAGAAGAGGGGAATTGCTCAGGGCGATCGCGTGTAAGAAGAATTTTATTAACTCGCATTCAGCTGCTTTTGATACAGTTTTTGGAGGTAATTTGTTCCATGCCTAAAAATTTTGCATTTTTCCATAAACCGCTCGATAAATTTTTTTATAAATTCGACAATCCCGAGATCAATCGTCAAGAAATATTCCCTGCAAGTTTTAAGAACATTGAAAACAGGGAAGGCTTTTAAATAGGGACTCAAACATAACCAATTTCCCCCCCAGATTTTGTGTTTACAAGTGAGCGTCCTCATTATTCACTGCCATTGTTTTCAAGTTTCATATGCACGTGCACAACTAGCAAAATATATAAATTTTCATCAAAAAGAACTCTCGATTACTTTCCGAAGAAATATCCGGTATATGCTAATAATTGGCTTGTCGTGACAGATAGCAGTGAGAGCCGAAACGGTGAACGTCACGGCTCATCGTGTAGGATGCAATACTTAATTATCTTACCCGGGTTATAACATCACAGAAACTCTCACAAAGAGTTGCTCTGATGTTATAATGTATCACTAACCTCTTTACCCGTTAATTAGCATATCCCAGAGATTTAACCGAGGGTCCTTTTTGATGCAAATTCTATCTTTTTGCTAAATGTGCACGTGTATATGAAACTTGAAAACAATGCCAGTGAATAATGAGGACGCTCGCTTGTAAACACAAAATTTGGGGGAAAAATTGGCTATATTTGAGGCCCTATTTAAAAGCCTTGCCTGTTTTCAATGTTCTTAAAACTTGAAGGGAATATTTCTTGACGATTGATCTCGGAATTGTCGAATTTATAAAAAAATTTATCGAGCGGTTTTTGGAAAAATGCGAAATTTTTAGGCAAGGAACAAATTACCTCCAAAAACTGTATCAAAAGCATCTGAATGCAAGTTAATAAAGTCCTTCTTACTCGTGATCGCCGAGAGCAATTCCCCTCTTTTTTTGTATGCAGTTTTCAATGGAATCAATCCACTATGAGATGAAGCCGCGTTCCCAAAGCTTGTCATTTTCTTAAAATATTAGCGAATTGTGCGGCTAGCATGCTATTTCACTGTTTTTATGATTCTTAAAACTGCATTTCAAAATATTTCGAAAACGCTCTCATAGAATTTCCTCAAACTTTGCCATAATGGAGGCAATTATGGCAGGCACATACTCCCTCAAGCGATTTCTTCAAAAAACTCCTGGTACAGAGAAACACAAAGATAAATGAAAAACGTAATAGCGTCATTACGTTGCCATGGCGACTCCGATTGCAATAAAACCCAGATCATAATAAATTTTCATCTTTATGTAATACAGTTGTGGTAACCTTTTTTCCATATCTTTACTCATGCCGACGTAGTTAAGGCTCAAACTTGGGAGGTATCCCGCTAAAAAAAATCCAGTCGAGCCACCTTAAAGAGTAAAATTTAAAATAAGGACTTAGCAGCGCGTCATTCTTGGCGTTTGGAAAGGAAGTTCTGTAGGAGTAGACAGCAGTGGCTTAAACGCACTATACGATTCGTACCTCATTTGTTGTAGCTCTTCAAGGGTCACATCAACCTTAGGGCAAAGGAGACAAAATGGTTAAAAGCAATAGGAAATACCACTAAGTATCTGCAAACACATCCCTTTCTTCAGGTTTTGTGTGATTCAAATTAGGTCCAAAGAGTGTTCTGACGGTTAAACACGAGTGCAGCGGATGTCACTTGCCTTGCCTACAATTCAACTGAAAAGACAACCTCTGGGCTGTCAAAAGTTCTTGTGAATAAATTCACAATTATATGAAGATTCGTGAAGGCGTGTGTGGCCGAGCGGTTAACACCTCGAACTCTGGATCTGGGGGTCCGGGGTTCAAGCCTCGCACGTCGCGTTGTTTCCTTAGACAACGAACTTTATTCCCCTTTGTGTCTCTTCACACAGGTGTATAAATGGGTACCGGCGACATACTGCTGAGGGGTAACCCTGCGTTGGACTGGCATCCCGTCCTGGGGGGAGTAGCAATACTCCTGGGTTTGCTTCATGCTACAGAAACGTGGCTCGTGTGCCCCTTTACCTTTTACCTACATGTATGAAGGTTCCTATCTCTGGAATCAAGAGCACTGTACGTAGTAGAGAGTTAGTCCGTATTTTAGATACTTTTGATAGGAGAAGTTCGACTGAACTGAGGTAGTACAAGCATAGTGTTTGATTGAGGTTTCTTGGGTAGACAAGCCATCCCTAGTCTCCTTCGCTGCCTTCTTTGTGTCGTCACGCAGCGCTTCTCAGAAAAAAAAGGCTGCGAAGAATACTAAGAGCCCGTTCAGAAGAGTTCGGACAAATTTTGGCCAGGTTTCTTGCTGCACGTGGGAAAAATCGTTCAAAAATTTATTCAGACCAGTTTAAACAGGGTATAATCCATACCTACCGAAAAAAATAGTCATCCTCGAAAAACTTTGGCTACTTTGTCTCTTTTGCTAGGTAACCCCGGCGTTATGTCTACCCTACGTCCTAGTAAAGAGGGCTTTAACCGCATCATTACGCAAACTTACCTCAATTAAGTTCCACTGTCGTGCCGGGTTAATGCGTTGAAGTTCTTCCAAACCTGCTATTCCAGTCAATCTATCTGGAACGCTGAAGTTTTTTGTCTCTATATTGGCTGCTGCTTTTGCACTTTGCTTCTCCTTTCTTTTCTTACCACTTTTCGTTTGTGCGTTGATCGAACGCGGCTTTTGTTCAAAAGCCACATTAATAAGATCTATGGCTTCGTCCAAAGGAACGGACCTAAAAAAAGTTGAAAGTTGTTAAACGATGACGCATTTTGAAGAGTAACGAGTGGCAAACGGGCAAACTATCTTGAGTTCATGAGTTCGCTATGCTTGTTTGATCAAACCCCGCTTTCCCCCTTCGTTTTTCCGGCTCTCCTCCTTCGTTTTATCGCTTAGTGGGTAACCACGTCGGTGTTTCAGCACATTTAATTTTAGGTCAAAGAAACAATTATTTTGTGTGTGCGTTAATTTATTAATTTTTATTTTGTTGTTGTTGTCTTTTGATACATTTGGTTCCCGTCCGTTTTTACGTATCTGTGTGGGTAGCTCTTTCAATTTTTTTTTTTATCAAGACTCTAGCCTGCGTAGCAAGCATTTCTTGCGCGAGTTCGTCTTGAAATTTGGGACGATAGCAATAAAAGGAATGATTTCTTTTGCTCTCGCTCAAACTTTCGCTCAATGACTCGATTGTGAACGCTTGCTACGCAGGTTAGTGAGACTGGAGATGTTTCTGTGTAGGCTACACCAAAAAAAGCCGTGAGATAGAAAAGCTTGAACTTAGTATGTTGCAATGCAATAGCACAACTATACGCATACTCAACCGCCTTACCTGTCCGCTAAAGCTGCTATCATCATTGAGTCAATACCACCAGAAAATAAAATTCCGACACGAGCATCTTTGTCCTTAGTTTCTAGAGAGCTCTTCTCTTTTGCAGTCAAACTGGATGAAGCTTCTTGTGAACCTAATGATACGGAGTTACTCTTTATCCTTGGCAAGTTAAAAACTCTCTTTCTCACTGCTTCACCAAGAACAGTAACAAACTTGTCTCTGAGCGCTTCAAAGGTAGAATTCCACCG
This sequence comes from Porites lutea, assembly GCF_958299795.1. Classification (NCBI taxonomy): domain Eukaryota; kingdom Metazoa; phylum Cnidaria; class Anthozoa; order Scleractinia; family Poritidae; genus Porites; species Porites lutea. The sequence goes on along the minus strand of NC_133212.1, from coordinate 10,249,179 downwards.
TGTTTCCACCAAACCACGATCACAACATGCTTGTGGTATACTTTTACAATCACCAGCTTCGCTTGGCGTTGCTTCACGAGGTATAGTTTCTTCAAAACTATGTCGCGAATTTTCTGCGTCGTTAAGTTTTGAAAGACTTCTGGAGGCTAGAAAGGGTAGACTGTCGGAGGCATTTAACTCAACATTTCTTGTGGGCGTTCTGTTGGGTGAACTTAATCTCGAATTTACAGTGCTAGTACAATTTTCAAGAGCTCGGAACTCGTATCGTTCTTCACAATTAGGACACGCATCTTGGAGTTCCGATTTACTTAAGCCTGCTATACTTTTAGAGTTGTCAAGATAAGAAAACTCGCTTTCGACAGCGATCTTTTCGACTTTCGCATTCTTATCCTTGCTAGAAATGTTGTTGATTTCTGATGTAAAATTTTCTTCCAGTTTTTCTTCATCCTTAAAGCAAATTCTTCGTCGGGTCTCCGCAATAACACGTAGATCTTCCTTTGAAGGCATCTGCTTATTAAACGGTGACACGGGACAGCTTAAGAACATAGAGTTTTGAAAATCTCCATCATTGGAACTCCACTCAAATTTGCGAATGGCAAAAGGTTTTCTCGTGTTCTCTTCACTGGTGTTATTTAGCAAATCCACACAATATAAGCCATCTGCAGGAACTTCTTCGAAGTGCTGAAATAACCATTAAGCACGTTTTAACGTTTTAACCGGTTTGAGCCTGGGAATTATGTCACAAGCAGATTAAAGGGTGAGTGTGATGTACATTATGTACATCGTGAGCTATGATGTTTTGTTGGCCGAGTCGATAAACTCTGTCTTAAAGATTGACTGTGGTATTAATGAACCTACAACCTATCAATTAAATCACTTCAAATCACGAAGGTATTATACATAATCTTGAGTACATGAAGCAAATATAAGGCCGTCTACTACGTGGAACTCCTATTTCATCGGGCACACAGTCAGAGTTCTAGTAAATGGCCAGATTTTGGACCAGGCGTCGGCTTACCAGAGATGTCCAAACTGGACGTTTTGAGAATAAATTGAAATCTAGAGGCGCGGGGAGCAGAGGGGGTAAGTGTTATTTTTATATATGAGTGATTTTTATCTGAGAATTATAAGTTTTTTCTCAATAAACAATTTTGTGAACAGCTTAACCAAAGCTACACCGCCGCCAAAGATAGTATAAAGACATGAAAAAAGAAGCACTCTATACCATCCATGTTATGAAGGAACGATCAAAATTTAACGCTTAAGAGACGCTCTCCGAGGATCGTGGTTTGGTGATGGTGCGTGTCATTTTGTGAAGGATCTGTTGCATCATCCAATGATTGTATTCTTTTTCACCCCCTCACACAAGCATTTTAAGCGAGAAGAAAAGGATCAACGTGAAAGGTTACAGAAAAATAAAAAAGAAAAGAAAAGGAAATGAATACCAGTTTATCAGTTGCAGAAGAATTTCTTTCCGTCACTGACGTCACTGCTAGAACATCGTTTGAATCTGTTGGAAGATGCCATAACAAGCTGCGACGTCCAAAGAAATCTCGACCAAACCAAAGTCTCTGCTCATTTGCCTGCACAAAAATAGCAATAAAAACAAAAGAAACTACAAAGTGGCGCGTTGCCTTTCTTTGGAAAAATACAAGTAAACATCTTTGGTTCTCAAATTCCTTGTTATTTCGACAGAGACAAAAAAAAAACAAATTTTTTCTTCGGCGTGTTCACTATACCTACATGAACTCATGAGAACAGGGTGGACCTCATATTTTCAATGGGGAAACCGCATAAAAGGAGTATTTTTTTTTCTGACTGGTGTGTGAAAAGAACAGATAACATAGGAATCAGGATTTAGATTTGATCTAACAAATTCATGTGTGATTGGTTCAGATTCAAAATCCATTTCAATTGATTTTAGCAAATTAACGAAAATATTTTAGGATTAATGAATTAATGAGTCCAGATTTGGTTTTTCCTAAAAACACCCTAACAAATGTTCAAACTTCCAAGGGAAAAGAAATTACTTGCAGTAATATAAAAAAAGGGTCACCAGAGAAATGTAGGTTGTGTAATTGATTAGAGTTTTTGGTCAGCACCCTCCCCTCTCTTCTTTGCATTAATTTTGTTGAGATTTAATATGTCCTATAAAGTAAAACAAAAAATGGATGTTGTCAATCAACTTTGCTTTCATGTCAAAAAAACGTGTTTTTAGAAATCCATTAACATTACTGTTATAATAATAATAATAATAATAATAATAATAATAATAATAATAATAATAATATAATGAAAATAATGGTAATATTGCCATCATTAGATTTACTGTTTCAATCTGTGCCTATTTAAGTTTACCTGCCAGTAAACAAATGACCAGGGTCCTTGAACTTTGGCCATTGTTGAAAGAATGTGTTGAGAGGGAGTCACGTCTGGAGAATGGCTGGACAAGTATTCTAGCAGAACCAAGGTATCATTGTCACTTTCATTTACCTAAAAGGGAAGAAAAGAAAACAGGAAAAAGATTGGAAGAACAGATTCAGTCAAACCTCCCAAACATGATCACTCAAAAGGTTTAACGGTCACTTATAGGAGGTGGTCGTTTAAGAGAATTGAACTTCAAGAACAGAAAGTCCCTTTGTAGAAGATGTCTGGGCACATTTACATATTAGAAAAGAGTTCATTGCATGCAATTTCTGCATTGACAATATGTGTAGTTTTATGTTATCACTAAAAGTTCTTTGCACACTCTGAGTAGTGTAGCACATACATCAAACAAAGGAATTAAAACTTGCCTCAAGTAGTCACTTGCACGAGGAAAAAAACAACTGGAAAATTCTAAATCCATCATTGATAAAAGTGGTCAATGGGAGGTGGTCGCTTGCAAGAGGTGGTCACATATGGAGGTTCGACTATACCTTTTATTTTTTCAATCTTTCCCCAAAAACCTGAACACACTACTTCTACTTACAGCTAGACCGCCAAATACTTCTCCATTCCATAATAAAATATTCCCACACTCATCTTGTAATGGCTGTGGAGTCTTCCTGCCTCTTAAATGAAGCACTGTGCTTACAAAAGCCAAGCAGATGGTTCCATTTTCATTTTCCACAGAAACCTCATTTCTTCCACTGTGATCTGGACCCCTTCTTTCCAGGTGAGGAAGAATGGAACCTGAAATAACCTTTTAAAATGAATTTTTTATTTGTTATTTATTTAAGATATTTCCCTTTTCAGTTTTTTTCCTTTTTTCTCGCTAATCTTCAAATACTGACTAGATTAATTCGTTGAAGTGATATTCTTCTTCCAGTAATTGGCAAATAAAAAAAAAATAGATGGGTCGTTGATATTGGTGGGGGAGGGGGATGGGGGTTAATACAAAATAGAGTCTCCAATTAGCTTTTAGATCTCCATAGGTAATGGCATCCCTGCAATACATGAAGTCATTAGCACAACGATTTCAGGTGTTTTAGATGTGCAAAGCTTGAAAAAAGAAAAAAAGAAGAAGAGGAAAGTGTCCTAAAACTGCAGAGCACCATTTTTTTTTTTGGTCCAATGTCTGTATTAAAATGCTATGAACATCACATTCTTCCCTCCGGTAGGATACTTAACATAAGCAATCAACCAGATCCTGCGTGGCTGACCGGTCAAGGGATTGAATCCTTTCAAAAACTCTGAATTACATATTGTCTTTGTCCCACTAGAACACTCGCATTTGTGATGTGTGGCCCCAGCGGGGCATTGTCGCTAGACTGAGGTACAGGTGTATTCATACTTACCTAATACTTTTTTGGTGCATTTCCTTAGTTTTTTTGTTCAATTAAAGAGCGGTACTTCACAGACAAACACCTCACAGTAAGTATAAACCAGTCACTATCAAGAGGTGCAAGAAAATATAACTTCTAAATCGTCAGCTATTCTATTTCAAATAGTTAAATCTGCCCACCTGGAAACTATACCTTGAACACTGATTATCTACGAAAAGACAGCAGCAAATTCCACACATCCTGATTACAGATTCCGGCAAACACTCTTCATGAACTTTCGTTGATTTCTTGGCAAAGAGCGTCCGCCATTTTCAAATTTCTTACCCTGCGCCCTTTGTACGAGTGGATAGCGGACATTACAATTCGGTCCCATTCCTCCACAGAATGAATACTCACGTTCAACATGGCGACTGCTGATGTCGAAGACGATTTCGAAGCGCTCGAACCCACGGTTAAAAATATAATCGATCAGAAAACGCTGCGTTGGGTTTTTGTCGGCGGAAAAGGAGGTGTCGGCAAGACAACTTGTAGGTTAGTCATGAGGTTTTTTCAATGTGTTCCACAAAGAAAATATATTTAGCGCCACGATAATAAGCAGTAGTACAAATTTAAGTCAAATCATTAATACTATGCTTCAAAAATAAGCTTAAATTTTCCTTGTAAATTAAGCTTAATATGTGAGCTTATTGTCTGTATACAATTTTTGTTTGAATGAATAGGTGTCTTAAGTCAAAGTTTGTTACCAGATGTCGTCGGTTTTTCGGTGAGGATCTCAGTTTGTGAGAAAATAGCACAACTGAGAATATTAAAAAGGTGTAGTTAAAACAATTATTTCTTTACAAGCAGGAACGTGTTAGCTTCTTATCTGTTTATTTATTTATTTATTTATTTATTTGTATTTAATATTTTTACATTTTTAAAGATTTTTATATTCAATCTTTATTTGATTTAATTATTTAATTTAACGGCCTCTTTTTTTCATGGCCTCATTGGGAATAGCATTGGCCATGGGCCGGGGGAGCACAACATCTTTTATCGAAATGCCTGCATAATTAATAGGTGGGGCTGTGTGGTAATTTTCTTATTATAGGAAGTGTACTTATATCATGATCATAATTCCCTCATTCACGTCACAGCATGCAAAGAAAGTAATGCCTTATAGCCTGGGACTAGTGGATTTTGTTATTGGGTTCATGAATTTGGTTCTTAACTTGCAGGCCCAACGGGCAAGTGAAGTTTTTTCAGGAATTCAAATCACATAAGAGCTGTGTAATTAATCCTGCTCATCAAAACATTTTTGGGGCTAGTTGAAATGAATTTTTGGCTAGTACATGTTAGCTACAGCTTGCCCACTAAATATGGCAAGCTGTAAAACTGACGTTCTTTGCACCTTGTGTCTGCAATGTCAAGTTATACATCCATCCAAACTGTACAAGAAAATGAAGAAAAATCCAAGTGACCATAGAATAATGCCCCCGTCAGATCGAAACTTTCACATCTCTTGTAAGCAACCTCCCAGGCATTAAAATAATTATTAAAAGGCAGTCTTGTGCAAATTTCTGTTCTCGTAAGGCTAATATTAATACATATGGCCAAACTTAAATTTCTTCTTACATGCACAGAAGCAGCAGACAACGGTTTACAATGGAAATTTATAAAGAAATGTGGGATAAGGAAAATAATGGTGAAACAGCATGGTGTTCAGTATAGCTAGACAATTTGTTCAGTCTGAGACTGAAAGGTTGAATTCTTTAAATCTCATTTTTTGCAAACTTAAACTCCTATCTTCAAATTTTTGCACTTCCCAGAATGGAAATAAAAATTCCAAAAACTTACCTTTGTCTTCTTTGCAAATGGAGCACTGCTGCCTTGATTAACCTCTTTTCTTTGCTAATTAAGAGACCTTCTTTGGAAAACTCTCAGATGTTCATTTTAAAACTTCAAGTTGAGAGTTTTATCTTTCTTTTGTGAGTTTTTTGTCCTCTGAAAAAATGCATATTCTTCCTTCCTATGTTTTAAGAATTTGTTGTTAATTCTATTAGTAAAAGCGTGTCTACTACATGGTTGTAATCAAAGACCCTCTTTCCACAATATCTTGGCCAAAAATCATCCAAATTTTCTCCAAAACCTCTTATTCGAAAGCTTATTTCATATGTTTTTCATCGCCATTTCTCGTTTTGGCAATATTTTGGATCAGTGGCTTTTGTTTGACCTCCGCAAACAACTAAATATTTAACCACTTGAACGTTCCAAACATTATGAGCCCAGAATTCACTGTAAAACCAACGGCTTCTGACCATTGCGTGACAGCATGAATGTAAGTCGCACAAAGTTTGATGTGCGAGATTTCTGGCCATGATGTATGTCCTCAGTAGATTTGGTGATCAAAATGCCCTAATTTTGCATTTGAAATTGTGATTTCTGGTTTTGCAAAATAAATCAACTTTCATGTTTTTTTTTATGCTTGGTAATGAGACAGTTACAGCCTTTTCAACCATTTAAGATTAACAGAATTTTGGTTAGGGGAAGGGATGCTGAGGGTTTTTTTTTTTGCATCAAGATTTGCAGGGCTTAAAAAAATTCATGTCCAGTTGTCCGGGACATCTAGATTTGCTTGCGAGGCTTGCAAGTAACTTTTAAAGCTTCATTGCCCAATGGGCAAAGGTCCAGACAATTAAATAATCCTCTATTAATAATAATCATAAAGTAAGACAAGTAAGAAGTGGCCCTGGGCGAGTAAAATGCGAGTGCTGCTTACGCAAAGAACAAGCTTTAAATCAATTTTTTCCAAGCCCTAGACTGGCACATAATTTACCAAGGACCAAATCATGAAGGAAAAAAAACTAATTTTGTAAGAACAAGAGTGTCAATACTGCAACAGCATTGAGTGAAAGCTGGCACCTTTTTAGATCAAGCTTTCTTTGAAAAGAATTATTTGACATCACTGTTCTTTCAGACATACAGTATCAAGAAGATAGCTTTGTGTGCTGTTCAGTTTAACAAAGCAGTACCCTTTTCTTTTTTTTTTTTCAGTTGTAGTATTGCCCTTCAGCTAGCCCAAACAAGAGAAAGTGTACTAATAATAATAAAAAAAAGTGACTTATCCCGGGGAACTTTGCTATCTAAACAGTTCATGTATTAGAAAAAAGCATTACTTTAATGTTTATGAGTTCCTCAAGGAATAAATTCATGCTTTTGTAGCAAAACTCGGTAACGGATGTTCCTGTTGGTTTCCGTCCATCATGTTGGTGCTCATCCAGATGGACACCAGCATGGCATCTACATACAAATCTCTGTTGTGGTTCAATTTTATCCTTGGTTTAATTTTTATTTTCTGTTGTTTATAAGCATTGAGAGCAGCATTGAGTGAAAGCTGGCACCTTTTTAGATCAAGCTTTCTTTGAAAAGAATTATTTGACATCACTGTTCTTTCAGACATACAGTATCAAGGAGATAGCTTTGTGTGCTGTTCAGTTTAACAAAGCAGTACCCTTTTCTTTTTTTTTCAGTTGTAGTATTGCCCTTCAGCTAGCCCAAACAAGAGAAAGTGTACTAATAATTTCTACAGATCCTGCTCACAATATTTCAGATGCATTTGATCAAAAATTTAGCAACATTCCTACAAAAGTGAAAGGCTGTAACAACCTTTTTGCTATGGTGAGTGTGAGTAAACTGCTAAGTTTGTCTTCAAAATCTAAGATCATATCAGTATAAAAATTTGTTTCTTCATAGTAATAACCTTCTTTTTCTCATGGGATGATGGAGGTTAATTACATATAGTTTGAACCCACCCCTCCTTCCAACATACATACACACAGACACCACTCCTCTGGAGATTACAGCTTAGTTTCATATTTTCCTACTTACTTTCCTCCCTACCCCTCTGGTTTTCGAATAAGCCTCCACGAGGTGGGCATGTGAATATCTTTTGCATAACTACCTATATAAATACTAGACTCAAAGCTTCCATGTCACCGTCTAAAGGGGCCAAGATTTGATAGTTTGCTCATGATGGGTGATTCCTGATTACTTGCAAGAACTGGTCACAAGTTGAGGTGCAACTGTATTATCAATACAGGCCAACCCGAAACAAGGGTGAATATCACACTAAAATAATATTTATTATATTACAGTGTTTATTTTTAAATTTTCTTTAGTTAACAGGATTTCTCATTATTATTTCTCATCTTTTCATTATACTTAACCATGATAGTCCTCTTGGAAGCAGAGTACAATAAACAATTTTTTTGCTTTAAAAAAGCTTTAAAATTGTGAATGTTAAATGAATTTTCATTTAAATACCATTGCAGGAAATAGACCCTAACATTGGATTTTCTCATCTTCCTGATGATGTTTTTGATGAACCAGGTACACTGTAAAATAATTAAATTAATGCCTTTTTACACAAAATCTCTGTTTCTTGACACTTGACAACAGCCGTGAAATTGCACCCGTTTTGGGAAACAAAATTACTGTAGATGTACTTTTTCAAGGGACAGTACATCATCAGGTACAGGTACATCATCACCCTTATTGTGAAAAAGATGGTCTTTGTGCTTCTAAATATTTTTGAATAGACCTGCTATCAGTCGGAAGGGCTTCATTTCCTTCGGTGGAAATCTTTTATAATAAATCCCAGTAAATAAGAAAAACCTTGGTACAGCTGTATAACAACAAGTGGCATTCTTTTACCCATTAGTTGTAAAAAGTATGGAGTAGCCTCATTTCAACTAACATCCGTTTACCAGTCTGTAGGTATAAAATGTACCTCATTATTTCCAGGTTCCACAACACAATATTGTTGGTTTTCACATGGTGTCCCTATAATTCAAACTACAAAACTATCTAAGTGTTCTACTGAGATTTTACATTCATGTAAAATGCATGAGAGCAGCTGAAAACTAATTTTCAAACAAATTTTTGCTTCAAAGTCATTCTTGGTTTTGTGATAGAGTACGCCTGATGATCTAAGCTTTCATGTGACATGACATTTACATGATGGCTGAGAGGGCTGTCATGTGTGTTAAAAAGTGACTTATCCCGGGGAACTTTGCTATCTAAACAGTTCATGTATTAGAAAGAAGCATTACTTTAATGTTTATGAGTTCCTCAAGGAATAAATTCATGCTTTTGTAGCAAAACTCGGTAACGGATGTTCCTGTTGGTTTCCGCCATCATGTTGGTGCTCATCCAGATGGACACCAGCATGGCATCTACATACAAATCTCTATAAATTTGGGTAATAAATTATATTTCTTTGGATATCTCTTACATGTATACAAAATGTTCCTCTGACCTGATTCTTGGCGAGGGTCTTTGCAAATTTACCTGCTTTTATTTCCTAGATTCTGGAATAGTAAAGTGCTCATACATTTAACAGATATGTTTGTACTCTTATTTTTCATCGACAGTTATTGAGCAATGCTGTATCCTTATTATTTTTATCATCACCACTATCAATATGTAACAAGTAAACTATTATACTGTATTATTACGTTCCTGTAGATGTTATGTCCATGGGTAAGAACATGGTGAAAGAGCTTCTTGGGGCATTTCCAGGAATTGATGAGGCTATGAGTTTTGCAGAAGTCATGAGGTAGTGTATAGACTATTATGAGTAGACCCAAGATGGAACTGTTCTTGATATAATCAATTGGCTTTTTCTCACCAGGTTGGTTAACACAATGGATTTCAGTGTTGTTGTGTTTGATACAGCCCCTACTGGTCACACCCTTAGATTGCTGGCCTTTCCATCTATTATTGAGAAGTCTCTTGGAAAGATTATGTCTCTTAAGAACAGTATAGCACCATTCATATCACAGGTATATGGCTCAAATACAAATATGTGTATCGCAGAAGCTCGGGCGAGAATGACCGGTTAAATATTAGGGTTGGGAGGGCGGAGAGAAGAAAATGAAATTGTGCAAATGGTGAGAGCGCGGGTCTCACCACCGGCTCAAAAATTGGAAGCTGAGACATTATTGATCTCGCTTTGGTTATCACGGGCACAGTGTACGTGGCTCAACAAGACCTGGCCGATTGCATAACATTTAGTTTTAACAAATGTTACGAGTTATCTAAACACAGAATTTCCAAAGCGTCGTCTTCCGTAGATGGATGCAGAAATCGCTACGCTTGGTCCAAACCGCCTAATATGTAACTTGTTGGCCGTCTCTCAAAAAGAGGAGGCAAATGACTAAGGCTAGCGCCTGCTTCACAAAACACTACACAACAAAAAAGGAATCACCATTCCACTCTGTATTAAACGGAACAGCTCCGCATCAAAATTTCCATCCGCTAGGAAAATTTGTCCTATTTAAAAATTTATTTGATGCGTAGAAGATCAGTTTCTGGTCTTGGACAATTAATGAATGGGACTCCTTTATTTTTCTTTCTTTACTTATTTGACTGATCCACGATTAATTTTTATCGATTTAAAGTGAATTACGTAATATTTTTTGTCTAATTATTTATTTTTATTAGTATTTACCTTAAAAACTGCGTTATGCCCTCTCGTAGTTCTCGTATATGCGTGCAGGATCGAGTGAAAACTGTCGGGATCTGTGAAAAATATACAAATTATTACATGCATAATAGCATTACATTTGTAACAATGTTTTTGAAGGCCTGAAACGAAGACTCTTCCATTTCTTGGCTAATCTTGCCACAAAACTATCGATTTTTTATTTTTGTGAGTGTTGGTCTGGATCTGAGTAAATGGGTGGCTTTAACGTTATTTAGGGATCACATACAATTAGTTCCCAGGCCATGTGACTTTTTTTTCATACGCTGCTATCGTTTGGTAATGATATTCAGCGTTCCGTAATGTAGGAAAGATGGCCGGTTGTGTATTCCTTGTTTGTAGAGTGCGCCCCACCGAACCTTCAGGTATTCTAGTTGGCAGGTTATCTTTTTCAATTCTTACTACGTACCAAAGAAGCAAAAGGAGTAGGCGTGTTAAACAGAAAAGTATCCGAGTTGACGCGTAGCTTGTAATGCGCCACACTCGGCGATAATATTTTTGCCTATTCACAGAGGTCTTATTTGTACGTACTTGTCTGAGCAATCGGGCGAGTAAGGCTCTTCTCCATGTCGAGCTCTCATGTTTGATTTCCCATTATTTAAGGCAAACAAAGCTCCGCAGTAGCTGGTTTTCAGCTGTTTCTCAGCAGAAACTTAAACTTTTAATAACAGTTCGCCCGGGCAGGGGTGATTTTGCAGAATGCCGAACGCCGATTAGTGATTAGGGTTAGGAAACTGAGCGAATCAAGTTTCAGGTCCATTTTCCCAGTACAGTGACCCTAATAGGACCCTCTCACTTTCCTAACCTTGATCACGAAACTTTAGTGTCATTCGGCCATTCGGCGTTCTGCAAAATACCCCCTGCCGCAATTCGCCTCTTAGTAAACAGAAACCATCAAGAACGTGTATTGTACAATACTCCTTTTTCTTTTTTTCTTTTCTTTAATTTTTTTCTTTTGCTTATCATCATCATCATTATTACTTACTTATTTTTTTCTAGTTTGGGTCATTGCTAGGCATTCATGACATGAACGCAGATCAAATGACCAAGAAACTAGAGGATACATTACCTGTCATACAGCAAGTCAGTGAACAATTCAAAAATCCAGTATGTGTTATTTTGATTCTTCTTTTCTTTAACCAAATGTGAACTTCTCAACTTGGCTTGAATAGAAGGAAAACAGGATAAAATGTCCCACTGATCTTAAGTTAGAGGTAATTGATTCCCACTGATAAAACACTACTTTTACAGTCATCCCAAGTTAGGCGTACCCCCCAAGATTCCATCAATGAATTTATTATTCGAAGGTTGAATCCGTTGGTAGTTGTGGATTTCAGACCCATCTGTTTAGTCTTGCATGCGTAATCAGCCGTTTTCAGAATTTGATGTAAATGTCTTCGATGCAATTTTAACCATTCAAAGTTTTCAAACTGACCAAATACAGATAAGTTCTCGTAAAATATTTACTGCTCATTACGCATGCAGCAATGCCGACTTCAGTTTCACACTAGTTACGGGAACGACTAACGGATTCATTTGTCAAATAATCAATTCATTAAGGGAATCTTGGGGCCTCCGAATGGGCGAGGAGAGCCGAGCGGCCTTCTTCCCTTCTTCCCCCATCCCTTTCTGAGCACGCTTTCTCGCCTTATGGCCGTATCCCTTACGAGAGAGGGTTTGCTCGCTGACTATTCTCACGATCACCTTTACTATAGAACAATAATTAAGTTCCGTAGATATATTTAATCCCTTTGCTACACAAAGAGAAGTAAAAGAGTCTCTCTAAAGGGAGAAGTGTGTTTAAAAATACTCTCTGAGGTGAAGTGAATTATTTTTTCATCTTCAATGACAACAGTCTTTTTCCAGTGATATCTGTATATATTTTATGTGTTAACCATATACGTACTTGTTTTTTGTAGGATCACACAACATTTGTCTGCGTGTGTATAGCAGAATTTTTGTCTCTTTACGAAACAGAGAGACTAGTGCAAGAACTCACCAAGTCAGAAATCGACACGCATAACATAATAGTAAATCAGCTTGTTTTTCCTGACAAAGACACTGGTATGACGACCCTTAATCTTATCTTAATTGTTATTAGGGAATTATAGTTCTCCCCGTCTTTTCAAATCCCAGCGTTAACTCTGGCGTTATAATGGTTGTCACTTTCGAATCTGTTGGTCAAATTCTTGGACAACACGTATAGCTGTCAAGAAGAATTGTCTTTTTGATATTTTAAGTGCTTAATGAGGTTGTTGCAACTTTTGAGCCAGCCTGTGACTGAATAACTCAATATGTGCATTTTAGCAAACTTGAACCGTGATGTCATCAAAAGAGACACCCTGAAAAGGCCAGGATCAGATTTTATCCGCCAAAACAAGTTCTTGCTATTTCTTGGAATGACGTGAAAATTTGTTTCCCCTCAATAAAGAAAAGGAAACGGAAAGGTTTAGAAAGTCAGCCTCGAAACTCACTCATGCAACTTGTGCTACAGGGATCTTTAATTTTGGGATTTCTGAGGAGTTGCCGAAACATTAAATGAAAGCGAACCGTAGGGTTTTAAATCGGTTACCCAGTACCCTGGGTCAGTCTAAAGGTCCAACTTAACGTATTTAAGCGATGAAGTAAACTTACATACGTCCACAGTTGGGGAAAAACCCATGGTTTAAATTTGCTTTTTTTATAGGTGCGGCGTGTACTTTATGTGAAGCACGAGCGAGAGTTCAGAACAAATATCTTGAACAGGTAACAAACACATTACAGTCGTAGCCTGCTTGGCAGGCGTTAAAAGGGGGAGGGGAAATTTGGGAGCGCGAGAGCGCGTTGGGTGCGCGAGGGAGAAAGGAAAGGAATGCCTGCAAGGACGCCATAGAGTACTAAAGTAATGACGTCATAAAAATGAAATTTCTGAAATTATGGGATTTGTCAGGATATTCTGAAAGGACAATGTTCAAGAGGCCTACTTGCCAAAAATGAGCATTTCGGGGCAAATTGTCTCCGAGATCGTAGCCCAGTTATACTCAGAAAACTCCATACAAACCCTTCTAAATTTTTTTGGGGGTCGACCCAAAAAAAATTTAGAAGGGTTTGTATGGAGTTTTGCAAGCATAACTGGGCTACGATCTCAGAGACAATTTGCCCCCAAATGCTCATTTTTGGCAAGTAGGCCTCTTGGACATTGTTCTTTCAGAGCATCCTGACAAATCCCATAATTTCGGAAATTTCATTTTTATGACGTCACACTTTAGTACTCTATTGTTTTCTCCATTTTTCAAGCTCAGATTAAAAATAGTGATTGGTCAGAATTAATTAAATGTCAATCTTCGACTTAATACCTTTTTCTGATTGGTTGAAATCAACATCACGCCATTTGAGTTACTAAACGTATGTCGTTAGTGAAGCGTGATGAGATTTCTCTATGGGAATTCATCGTTAGAAGACATCAGCTTAAAAGGAGAATAGAAAAAAGCAGTTTAAGAATCGTATGAAGGAAAAGGCGTTTTACCGACTGGTTCTGAAAAGTATCATCTCCCAACGGCAATGGACGACCGCATTTGAACTTTTTTAACATTAACTTTACTTTAGATTTCTTGTTTTAGGAAAACAAAAGAAAAGCAGTGCGAGAAATACGACGTGCATCGCGGCCAGACAAGTTTGACAGCTAGTCATTCACAGTTGCGTTATTTTTGTTATTCTTTTAATTAGTAGACGGGATGGCGAAAACAATGGTTTCCTTGCAGGCGTCCCTTCCTCCCTCCTCGCTCGCGCGTGGTCTCGCGCCCTAATTCCCTTCCCTTTCCCTTTCGAACGCCTGCCACGCAGGCTATTACAGTCGAAGCCTGTTCAGATTCTCTTCCCTTGTACCACCTGATATTCTCTTAACATATATAGTCAAACATTATCTACACTCGTTGCGGCCCGTTTAGATCTTCGTCCCTTAAACCAGTTGTGACTCTCTTAACACATTCAAACATTATCCAAACGCGTTACCGTTTAGATCCTGGTCCCTTACACCACTTGTTACTCTCTTAACACATTCAAACATTATCCAAACGCGTTACCGTTCAGATCCTGGTCCCTTAAACCACTTGTTACTCTCTTAACACATTCACACTAAATCCACCCGCGCGTTTAGATCCTCGTCCCTATAATTATTGGTCGCTTTTATTTTCAGATTCAAGATTTGTATGAAGACTTCCATGTTATTCGCCTCCCACTATTAGCTCACGAAGTTCGTGGATATCACAAAATCGAACATTTCTCGAAACATCTAATCACGCCTTACGCAGTGTAAACATTTGAATATACATATGTGATCAACCGTGTCATCTTTCTTATGTTGTCTGTACTATGGTCCTCAAATCCTTAAAGGTTCGTTAACATTAATAAGGGATAAGGTTTCAGGGACATGTTCTACAGGAATATTACTTACTTAATACTTACTCAGTTAGGCCGGGAATCATCCCGAGTCGTCCTAATATAATCTTTGCACACGAACTGATCGAGCGTCAGATTTCTTATCTCTTTGGTATTGTCCAGTCCTGTGTCAGCCTTGATGGTGTCAATGTATGTAGTTCTTGGTCATGCTGGGGTTCCCAAAGCAGCACTTTTGAAGCAGTCTCTTCATTGTGACGAGCACAATGGCCAGCAAATCTTAATCTTCTCGCACGGATTGTTTCACTATCTATTGGGAGGCTCCGAATAGCTCTTGGTTGTTCATATGTTGTTGGCCATTTACAGCATTCTTAATTAAAGCCTCTGTAATATTTGTTATCTTACAGGCGAACACAGGATACTGGGCAAAAAAGTGCCAAGTGAAGTTTTTAACTAGTTGATTAAAGTTAAACTTCTTATGACATGTCAACCGTTAGGATTTGTTATAGAATTTCACAGGCATCAAGGACAATCTTGTGAACTGCTTGCAACATCCCTCCATGAAAACTCTTTTTTTTGCCACATAATGACGAAAATTCTTTTCATTCGCGCACCAAACGTGTTAGTGTCAGTTATTTTGGCGACAAAATCATGTTCGGTTTTCCAGTGTCATATAACAGCAACTGCTCCCAAGGACATGAATCCCCGTTTATGAAAGCAATAAAACACTGCCCTGGTATTACTTGACAGGGTGGGCGATCTTTCTACCTCTTTTCCAATGTCTTGGTCAAGCTTCCCGTCCCATAAGTTGGACTACAATGAGTGACGCAGGGTTTGAAAATCCCCTTATCTCCTTGCCATCTTGGCTTTAAGGCTTTCTGCATAGTTTCAATAAAGTTGTCAGGAATAGGACAAAAAGAATTGAAAAACCTAATTAGGAAAAAAATAGGTATGCTCAGTTCATTAAGGGATCTGCTTTCACGAAAGAAAGAAGAAGAAAAGGACATTTTCACAGAGGCCAGTATATCCTCTAAACTGTATTAATGCAAAATTAAAGTACTTAACCGTTCTGCAAAACTGTTGTCAGGAACATAAAAATCATCAAACCTTAATTTCCATGACTAATTAATTAAAACCTATTTGCCTTTTTTCTCTTATGACAAGGTGACTATCAATACACACCGCACCTTTTCAACTTCCTCTTATGTTATAACTTTTCCCACTTATGTTATGACCTCCAGACCTTCGAGAAAAAACAAAACTTTTCCACTTCTTCCTATGTTATAACTTCCTGATTTCTCATACATACCTCAACTTTACCAATTCTTCCTGTTATAACTTCCTGATCTTTAATACATACCGCAACATTTCAACTATTCTCATGTTATGAGGTCCTGATGTTTAATACATCCCGCAATGTTACAACTTCGTGATGATCAAGATTTACCGCAACTTTTCTACGCTATATCTTCCATGATATATCTTCATGTCGACCAATACATACCGCTACTTTTCCACTTTCCCCTTTGTTATACCTTCATGTCGATCATTACATACCGCAACTTTTCCACTTCATCCTATGATATAACTTGACGTCGATAAATGCATACCGGAACTTTTCCACTTCCTCCTACCTTACTGTTACGGCCCATCGTCGTACTCGTACTCGGGTCATTAAAAGCCCCGCGAGACTGGACCTGTGAGAGTAGAATAAATTATGTAGATAACACGTCACGTGACTTCCTTGCTAGTCGCTCGTAGATTTGTTGTAAGTCGGGTTCCATGGCAGTACATCAACCTGTTGTAAATCGGTGTGTATTGTAAATCGAGCGGATTAAAGTTGTGTTCAAGCGTTCAAGTTTGTATTCCATCGCTTCCTTAACATGGTCCTTCACAGCCGGATACAAGGTGACATTTGAACAGTAAATTTGTAATTCTTCTCAAGGTCATCACCACGTGGGCGATAAGATGGCCGCCAGTCCAAAGACCGAAAATGATGATTTATCGCAACTTACAGTCGATCAGCTGCGAAAGCTGCTTCAAGAAAAAGGATTACCAACTACTGGAAAAAAGAAGGTCTTGATTGAAAGGTTGGTAGACGATTCAAAGTCAAATGTTGTCAAACCAGAGTCGAAGGAAGAAATGAATCTTGCTGAGTCAGCGGAGTCTTCGAGTGAAGTAGAAATTCAACAGATTAATTCGATCAGACGCAAAGCCAAAGCCTTGCAAATAGATATGGACGGGCTGATTCGGGAAATTTCGGAGCTTAGTCAAAGTACCAGTAACAAAGTGAAAGTAAAGCTGAGAATTGAAAGACTTACCGTGCATAGAGAGAAATATCTTCAGCTGAGAAATGAAATAGTCGCGCTGATCGCGGAGGATATGATAGAAGAAGAACTTCGCAAATGGGGAGACCTTTTACGTGTGGTGGATAAAGCTATCGATGTTGCTCATGAATACCTCCAAAAGGATTCCAAAGTGGAAGATCATCAGTCTTCAAAAGAAAATACACATACTGACAGTCGTCAATCTTCAAGTCTTAAATTGCCCAGGATTGAACTGCCAAAGTTTAATGGGGATGTGTTGAAATTTCAAAACTTCTGGGACCAGTTTGAAGCCGCAGTGCATAACAATGATGACTTACCCAAGGTACAGAAGTTTACTTACCTACGCTCAGTGCTTACTGGTAATGCTTTACAAACAATAGAAGGATTTGAAGTAACTGGAGCAAATTATCAAGCAGCGGTCCATTGCCTCCAACACAGGTATGGAAGAAAACGTATGATAATCTCATCCCTTGTGAAATCTGTCATCCAGATGGATGCTAAGTCGGCGGTCAGCGCATCCGCCCTTAGAGATCTTTATGACACATTTATGAATAGAACCAGAGCCTTAGAAGCGCTTGGTGAAGATCCAACGAGTCATGGTTGTATTTTGTTACCCATCTTTGAGACCAAGTTGCCACCTCAGTTACTAGAAAAATGGGAGTTGGAGCTTGCAGACACTCAAGAGGATAAAATAGATCTTGAGTTGTTTTTCAAATTTCTGAACCGCCAAGTTGTATCCAAAGAGGCGGGGGAGAGAGGTTGTAATGTGAACAATACCCAAAGCAATCGCAGTTCTGATAAGGGTAGAGATAACAAAAGAAAGCCTTCATTTCCTCGAATGGGTGGTGAGGATGGAGCGTATACAGCCTCTGCATTACTTGGTGAGGCACGCGAGCTAACTGGTCCAAGCTGCAATTTCTGTAAGGCAGGTCACGAGTCGCCAAATTGCCCAGTTTTCAATGACAAGTCACTAGATGACAGGTGGAAGCTAGTTCAAGAGAATAAACTGTGTTTCAATTGTTTAAAGCCCAGCAACCACAAGCACTTTTCCAAGATTTGTCGCCAACCTAAGTGTTCTGTGGCAAATTGTGGCCGCCGTCATCACAAATTGTTACATGGTCAGCAGTTAGTGGCTACACCCCAGCAGCCTTCCAACATCAGTTTAAGTGGGTTAGCTTCAGCTAAACCGGCATTGCCCTTGAAGGAAACACTGCTACAGACAGCGCTGGCGAGGTTAACTGTCAATGGTCAAGAAATGAAAGTCCGTGTTTTGCTAGACTCTGGTAGTCAACGTTCATATGTGTGCAAGAACATTGCAGAGTCCCTTGGCTTGCAAGGTCCCTCAGAGTTATTAAGTGTTACAATGCTCGGTGGAACAACTAGTGAAACCAAGAGATTGCAGAGAGTTAAATTTGCACTTTCGCCAACGAAAGGAGATTCCAAGGTGGAGATGGAGGCCCTTGCTATTCCCAAGATTTGTAACCCCCTCGGGCCAGTGCAGTTAGACTTTCGTAAGAACTCTCATCTTCAAGGTTTAACTCTCGCAGAATCCTACCCTCGCGATTCCGTCCAAGTAGACGTCCTTATTGGTGCACACCTTTACTACTCGTTCGTAACTGGGTTGTACAAGAAAGGTAGTTCATCTGAGTCACTTGTTGCTGTTGAATCTCATCTCGGGTGGATTCTTACCGGACAAGTAAACCGTTACTCAAGGTATACCACATCCATGCTTACCGTTGTAGAAAACAGTGGACTCACTAAAAGCTTGAAAAGATTCTGGGAACTGGAATCTATTGGCATCGCTGAGACTGAAAACACTGTTGTTTCCCGGGAGGAGGAAGTTGTTGTTGCTGACTTCAATAGAGGATTGAAATTTGACGGAAAGAACTATGAAGTACGACTACCGTGGAAACGTGACCCTCCTAAACTGGAAAGTAACTACATGCAAGCTGTTAGACGTCTGGAAAGCATCGAAAGAAGGTTAAGACATAACCCTGTGAAAGCTAAAGCTTACAATTCTGCAATCAATGAATATGTAGAGAAAGGATTTGCAGAGGTAGTGCCTAACGAGAATGATGAAGATAGAACTGTACGCTACCTGCCGCATCATGCTGTGTTCCGTGATGACAAAACGACGACTAAGTGCAGAATCGTGTTTGATGCTTCCGCGCGAGAAGGAGATGGTGTTTCTCTCAACGATTGTGTCCTTCCCGGTCCTGCTTTACAGCCCAACCTTGCATCTGTACTCATTCGATTTCGAACAAACAGAATTGGTCTCATAGCAGATATTGAAAAGATGTTTCTTCAGGTCAAGCTAGCGCCAGAGGATCGAGACGTTCACCGCTACCTGTGGAGAGATTTACAGTCTAACGAAACACCCAAAGTTTATAGAATGCAAAGACTGACATTTGGTGTGAACTCAAGTCCATTCCTTGCTATTTCGACGGTCCATGCTCATGCAAAAAAATACGCAGAACTGTTCCCAAATGCAGTCCAAGAAATTCTACAAAACATGTATGTGGATGACGTCCTAACAGGAGCCGATACGGTGGACTCGACTGTGAAACTTCAACGAGACATGTCAGAGATCATGTGTAAAGCGGCGTTTAACTTGACAAAGTGGGCAAGTAACTCACAGCTCGTAATGGATGCTATTGCCCCAGCCAAAAGAGCCTCATCGCCACTGGTGGAGTTTGAGTCGAGTGAACCCCTTAAAGCGCTTGGAGTCTCATGGGATTTGACCTCTGACCACTTCCGATTTCTTGCACCGGGTGGAATTGTCTTATCTCCGGATCCAATGACAAAGAGAAGCCTGCTTAGTCTAGCGTCGAAAATATTTGACCCTTTAGGGTTGATATCTCCTTTCACTGTCAGAGCCAAAATCCTCTTCCAAGAACTGTGGTTAAAAGGATTATTGTGGGATGACCCTTTGGACAGTGAAATTAAAGCAAAGTGGCTACATTGGAAGTCAGAGTTGTTGCAACTGAAAGGTGTGACCATACCCCGATGCTTCGGAAATGGCATCACGCAAAAGTCTAAGATAGAGCTACATGGTTTTGGAGATGCCTCTCCTAAAGCGTACGGAGCAGCAGTTTACATCAGAATAGCAGACAAGCAAGGTCATGTATCCTCGCAGCTGGTAATATCAAAGTCCCGAGTTGCACCTATCAAGAAAGTGTCACTACCCAGACTGGAACTTTTAGCTGCAGTTGTAAATGCCAGGTTGTTGAAGTTTGTTGTAGACACTTTGCCTATGGAAGTGACTAGTGTTGTGTGTTGGACTGATAGTATGGTGGCACTGCATTGGGTAAAAGGTCAGAGTTCTCGTTGGAAACCATTCGTGGCGAATCGAGTGGCAGAAATACAGTCCACGTTGGATCCTGAGTGTTGGAGGTACTGTGCTAGTAAGGAGAATCCTGCAGATTTGTTGACGCGTGGGTTGAGCTGTGATGATATGATTGCCAATATCTTATGGTGGAAAGGACCTCGGTGGCTGTCTTCGAGTGACAAACCTTTACCCGTTCAGCCCCAAGGTGGTATTGTCTCCTCTGAAGTATGCGAAGAGGAAAGGAAAATTGCTCATGGTTGTACAGCAGTCGTTAGAGAGCCGTTAATTGATATGTCGCGTTACGGGACATGGTTAAAGTTGATTCGAGTAACCGCTTATGTACTGAGAGCAGTCAAGTTGTTCAAGACTAAATGTAAGTCTTCTGAAAGTGAACTGTCGGCAGAAGAAGTGAAGAAGGCAGAGCTTAAGTGTTGTAAGTGGGTACAGGAAGAGGTCTATAAAGAAGATTACCAGTTGCTAAAGTCCGGACAAACTCTTCCCAAGAACAGTCGCCTTCTCAAACTAGACCCGTATTATGACAGAGAGGATCAGGTTATAAGAGTTGGTGGCCGACTGCAGTTTGCTGATCTACTTGAACAGACCAAGCATCAAGTAATATTGCCTCACGGACATCCCGAAGTCGCAAAGATGGTACTAGACCTACACAAGATCATGTTACATGCGGGCCCAGAAGGCATACTGTCAACCTTAAGACAGAAAATTTGGCTGACCAAAGGGAGACGAGAAGTCAAACGTGTTATCAGAAGATGCGTGGCTTACCAAAAACAGCGAGTTGGACCTTGCGCGCAAAAAATGGGCCCATTGCCGGAAGAGAGAGTTTCATGTTCACCAGCTTTCGCGCATGTTGGAACTGACTTTGCAGGACCTCTCTATGTAAAAGAAGGTTCAACCATACAGAAAGTGTACGTTTGTCTATTCACATGCGCATCATCTCGTATGATTCACTTGGAACTAACACACAGCCTTACCACTGATGAGTTTCTACAAGCCTTTAGTCGCATGACAAGCCGCAGAGGTCTTTGCCATACAGTGTGGTCCGACAACGCAAAAACCTTTAAGGCTGCAAGCAAGGAAATCCAGAAATTGTATGATCCTAGTACTCAAAGTCGAACGGTGTGGGATACATTGGATCGAAATCGAATTAATTCTGAGCTCTCGTCGAAAGGGATTACGTGGAAATTCATCACCGAGCGTTCACCATGGCGAGGCGGATGGTGGGAACGATTTTTCAAAGCAATCAAAGAATCATTGCGTAAAGTGCTTGGAAAGGCACTTCTCACCTTTTCTGAGTTGAACACATTATTAATTCGAATTGAAGGCATCATCAACTCGCGACCATTAACGGCAGTGAGCGACGATTGCAGAGACCCTTTGCCGGTTACACCTGCTCATCTTGCAATTGGTAGACCAATTAACCAGTTACCTGAGAGTAAAGAAGAAAACTTGGAGGAGTCTAGTAAAAGAACTGTCGAAAGGTATCTTTACCTACAGAGACTACTTAACCACTATTGGAAACGTTGGCAACGAGAATATCTGCACCTTCTGTCCGTGAGAAGTAAATGGCAAGAGGAAAACCCCTCCATTCGAGAAGGTGATATCGTATTGGTCTCAGATGATGATGTATCGCGTACCAAGTGGCCAATGGCCAGGGTGGAAAAGGTTCATCCTGGTAAGGACGGACTCGTGCGAACGGCTACCGTGAAAGCACAGAAAGGTGTATTCAACAGGCCTGTTCAACGCTTACACAGATTGGAAATTGATGCAGCGGCCCCACAAGTTACCCGTGAAGCTGATGTTCCTGTTGACGGTGGGGAGAAGCCGCGAGCGAACTCTGTTAATGTTAAAAGTGTACCTATTCGTAAGCCTAAGAAGAGAGTTGTCCTCCCCGAAGGAAGACAAGGTGGGGAGAATGTTACGGCCCATCGTCGTACTCGTACTCGGGTCATTAAAAGCCCCGCGAGACTGGACCTGTGAGAGTAGAATAAATTATGTAGATAACACGTCACGTGACTTCCTTGCTAGTCGCTCGTAGATTTGTTGTAAGTCGGGTTCCAGGGCAGTACATCAACCTGTTGTAAATCGGTGTGTATTGTAAATCGAGCGGATTAAAGTTGTGTTCAAGCGTTCAAGTTTGTATTCCATCGCTTCCTTAACACTTATATCTTCTTGTCAATCAATACATACCGCAACTTTTCCACTTCCTCCTCTGTTATAACTTCATGATCATCCATACTTACCAAACAATTTCCCCTTTCCCCTATACTATAACTTCCTGATGATCAATACATACCGCAACTTTTTCAACTTTCTCCTGTTATAACTTAAGAATGACCAATACGTGCAGCAATATTTCCACCTCCTCCTATGTTATAACTTCATGTCGATCAATGCATACCGGAACTTTTCCACTTCCTCCTGTGTTATATTTTCATGTCAATCACCACATACCGCGACTTTACCACTTTCACCTATGTTATAACTTCATTATCATCAATACTTACAACAACATTTTCACTTTCTCCAATGTTATAACTTCGTCATGATCAATACATACCGAAACGTTTTCACTTTCTCCTATGTCATTACTTCATGATGATCAACACATACCGCAACTTTTCCACTTTCTCTTATCTTACTTATTTTATGACTTCGTGATGATCAATACTTACCAAAACTTTTCCACTTTCTCCTATGTTATAACTTAATGATGATTAATACAGACCTCAACTTTTCCAGCTTCTCCTATGTTATAACTTCACGATGATCAATACTTGCCGCAACTTTTCCACTTTTTCCTATACCGTATTTATTCGATTAACCCCCCAGGGCGCTTATTAAATTTTTGGACCTTGAGAGTGGGCTCTTATTCGAGGCTGGGCGCTTATTAAATTTTCAACATTTTCAGCAAGTATAGCATGTTTCTTTTGCAACAAAACAATAAATAGTAAAAACAAAACGCGAAGATGTAACAAAGCAAGGTTTCTGTGAAATACTCTGAGGAAAACTCCGTCTTCGAGGAAGTCTCTTATTAGGACTTCAATTTTGGGGGGGGGGGGGGTTGTGAAGGGAAAGAGGTTGGGGTGGAAGTGGGCCCTTATTAACTTTTTCTACCTTTAGGATGGGCGCTTATTCGAGGTTGGGCGCTTATTCGAATAAATACGGTATATATCTTCATGTCGATCAATACATGCCACAACTTTTCCACTTTCTTCTGTTATCACTTCGTGGCGATCAATACATACCGCAACTTTTTCACTTCATCCTCTGTTATACCTGCAAGATGACCTATACATACCAAAACTTTTCCACTTCCTCCCATGTTATATCTTCATGTCGACCAATACGTACGTACCGCAACTTTTCCACTTCCTCTTTTGTTATAACCTCATGATGATCAATACATGACGCAACGTTTCCACTTTCTCCTATGTTATATCATGATGTCGACGAATACATACCGAAACTTTACAACTTTCTCCTATGTTATAACTTCACGATCATCACTACTTACCACAACATTTTTACTTTCTGCATATCGATCCTATGTTATAACTTCGTCATGATCAATATATACCGGAACTTTTCCACTCTTTCCCTGTTATGACTTCATTAACAATTATTGAATTCGGCTTTCGTATCTTATGAAGAATTATGGAGATCGAGGAGGGTGTTATCCGTCGAGGCCGTAGGCCGAGGCGGATAACACCCTCCGAGATCTCCATAATTCTTCATATGATACGAAAGCCGAATTAAATAATTGTTTTATTATTCATTCAAAATAATTCTTAGTTTAAAAACATGGCTAAAACATGTTTACCTCCATCGATCCATCGATGTAAAGTTCATCTTCGATAGTGCACGTTTAGGTTTGTGCAGCTCCGCAAATATTCTCCAAATAGCAGATGTCGCCCTTCGAGTTGTGTACTTGCTGTTCTTGCCATGTTTTTAGCTATTTTTTCGCCTACTTCTTACTCTTGAAACGAGTGAAATGTCTGCCATTTTTCAAGTTCACAAGCAAAACATCTCAACCTCGTCCCCAGGTCTTCTCGTTTAACGGTGCCTTAACCTTCCAAAACGCTGCATTTTTGACGTCATTTCCTCCTTAAAGACAAAATTCTTCCAAATTTGGTCATCAGTAACTGGTTATGGTGAATTAAACGTAGACTTTTAGCGAATCAGAATCGGGAAAATATTTTGAATGAATAATAATGATGATTAATACATACCGCAACTTTTCCACTTTCTCTTATGTTAATTATTTTGCCACTTCATAATGATAAATATTTACCAAAACTATTCCCCGTCATATAACTTGATGATGATCTATACATACCGCGACTTTTCCACTTTCTCCTATGTTATAACTTCATGATGATCAATACATACGGCAACTTTTCCACTTTCTCGTATGTTATAACTTCATAATAATCATTACATACCACAACTTTACCACTTCCTCCTATAATATTACTTTAGGACCATTCTTACATACCAAAAATTTTCCGCTACCTCCTGTTATCATTTCATGATGATCATTACATACCGCAACTTTTCCACTTCCTCCTATGTTATAACTTCATGATGAACATTACATACCGCAACTTTTCCACTTCCTCCTGTTATAACTTCATGATGATCGTTACATACCGCAACTTTTCCACTTCCTCCTATGTTATAACTTCATGATGATCATTAGATACCGCAACTTTTCCACTTCCTCCTATGTTATAACTTAATGATGATCATTACATACCGCAACTTTTCCACTTCCTCCTATATTATAACTTCATGATGATCATTACATACCGCAACTTTTGCACTTCCTCCTATGTTATAACTTCATGATGATCATTAGATACCGCAACTTTTCCACTTCCTCCTATGTTATAACTTCATGATGATCATTACATACCGCAACTTTTCTACTTCCTCCTATGTTATAACTTCATGATGATCATTACATACCGCAACTTTTCCACTTCCTCCTATGTTATAACTTCATGATGGTCATTACATACCGCAACTTTTCCAATTTCTTCTTTGTTATAACTTCATAATGATCATTACATACCGCAACTTTTCCACTTCCTCCTATGTTATAACTTCATGATGATCATTACATACCCCAATTTTTAGCTCATGGATGACGTAGTCATGCCATGGGCTTTTGGAGGCACTCGAATGGCACTCGATCACTCACTCACTCACTCACTCACTCACTCACTCACTCACTCACTCACTCACTCACTCACTCACTCACACACTCACTCACTCACTCACTCACTCACTCACTCACTCACTCACTCACTCACTCACTCACTCACTCACTCACTCACTCACTCACTCACTCACTCACTCGATTCTCATTAATTTATTCATTAAAGTCAGATTAAACACGTTACCGCTACCTCCCTTACTTAGTGTTACTTTTTTTCCAAGTGCCTTTTACTTATATGTTTGGAATATCCTAGAGGGTAGTAGTAAGGCGAATTTTTTTTCACGACACATCAATTATAGAGATGGGTTTTGTATAAAGAACAGTATTTTAAAGAACACTGATAATATCATCCGCAAGAAATGAACTTAGAATTGTTAAAAGGACATTGAAATAATTGAGCCTGGATCATTGCTGTATATTTGAACGAATTGTGCACATTTGTTCCCGATATTGTACTTGATATGGAGAAGATGCGATCTGCCGGAGTGTGAAAGAGCTATTGCAGCCTGACGATTGGATTTCGTTCAGCGAAAAGCGAATAAGCCAAAGAGCCTTATAATTACTGCAAAAAAAACTGTCCTCGAGTTGTTAAAGCGACATTGAGGAGTATCTATTGAGGTTTATTCAGTTATTTGGACGAATCCGCTCGACCATTTGTCTTCGTATGCAAACAGGGAATGAATTAATGTTGTGTCAACTTGAAGCACAGGTTTTAGAACCAACAAGCGTTACGCTATTTTGCTTGAATTCTTAGGTGATCTTTGCCTTAAAGTAGGCTTTTGTTTGTCGGTGATTCCATTTAGCAGTGCTATTAATGTAATTTCTACAACAAATGCTGCGCTGGTATAAACAAGTCTCTGGCGAAAGGCAATCGGATACTTCGACTGCGTTTAAATTACTTGGCTAGGTCAGAGCACGTACTGCTTTGAGCTTATCCGTTTTACATGTATTACAATAATTTTTAGCTCATGTTTATCAAAAGCGCGTTCTAAATTAGTTCAATTTAGCCATAAACGCCTGCATTCTGTATTTAATATAGCTCGTACTGCGTATACTAACCGTTACGTACTCATCGTATGGAAACATTTATTTGAAAGCATCGCACTTTTAAAACCACGGTTTAAATAAAACTCATGTATGTAAAACTTGGCTATTTTACAAGAAAGTGCACTGTCGTTCGGAAAGTGTTTGACAGTCACATGAGAAAGCAAATTATTTTACAACTTAAAAGCATTAATAATTGCTTTTAAAAGTGATCTTTGCTTTGTAAGTAGAAATGCTGCGCTGATAAAAAGTTTCTAGAATATTCAGGTACATATGCAATCGGATACTTCGAGTCATGCTGTGTTTTGGCAAGTCTGTACACCATGAACCGTTCAAAAAGATTTATATGTTTTTCTTTGATTATTGAACTGTCTTTTCTACACTAATTCAATTCATCCATAAGCACGCTCCTAGGAGCCTTTGATTCCACTTCCTCCTTTGTTATAACTTCATGATGATCATTACATACCGCAACTTTTCCACTTCCTCCTTTGTTATAACTTTATGATGATCATTACATACCGCAACTTTTCCACTTCCTCCTATGTTATAACTTCATGATGATCATTACATACCGCAACTTTTCTACTTCCTCCTGTTATAACTTCATGATGATCGTTACATACCGCAACTTTTCCACTTCCTCCTATGTTATAACTTGATGATGATCATTACATACCGCAACTTTTCCACCTCCTCCTATGTTATAACTTCATGATGATCATTAGATACCGCAACTTTTCCACTTCCTCCTATGTTATAACTTGATGATGATCATTACATACCGCAACTTTTCCACTTCCTACTATATTATAACTTCATGATGATTATACCATACCGCAACTTTTCCACTTCCTCCTATGTTATAACTTCATGATGATCATTAGATACCGCAACTTTTCTATTTCCTCCTATGTTATAACTTCATGATGATCATTACATACCGCAACTTTTCTACTTCCTCCTATGTTATAACTTCATGATGATCATTACATACCGCAACTTTTCCACTTCCTCCTATGTTATAACTTCATGATGATCATTACATACCGCAACTTTTCTACTTCCTCCTTTGTTATAACTTCATGAGGATCATTACATACCGCAACTTTTCCACTTCCTCCTATGTTATAACTTCATGATGATCATTACATACCCCAATTTTTAGCTCATGGATGACGTAGTCATGCCATGGGCTTTTGGAGGCCCTCGAATGGCACTCGATCACTCACTCACTCACTCACTCACTCACTCACTCACTCACTCACTCACTCACTCACTCACTCACTCACTCACTCACTCACTCGCTCGCTCGCTCACTCACTCACTCACTTACTCGCTCACTCACTCACTCGATTCTCATTAATTTATTCATTAAAGTCAGATTAAACACGTTACTGCTACCTCCCTTACTTAGTGTTACTTTTTTTCCAAGTGCCTTTTACGTATATGTTTGGAATATCCTAGAGGGTACTAGTAAGGCGAATTTTTTTTCACGACACATCAATTATAGAGATGGGTTTTGTATAAAGAACAGTATTTTAAAGAACACTGATAATATCATCCGCAAGAAATGGACTTAGAATTGTTAAAAGGACATTGAAATAATTGAGCCTGGATCATTGCTGTATATTTGAACGAATTGTGCACATTTGTTCCCGATATTGTACTTGATATGGAGAAGATGCGATCTACCGGAGTGTGAAAGAGCTATTGCAGCCTGACGATGGGATTTCGTTCAGCGAAAAGCGAATAAGCCAAAGAGCCTTATAATCACTGCAAAAAAAACTGTCCTCGAGTTGTTAAAGCGACATTGAGGAGTATCTATTGAGGTTTATTCAGTTATTTGGACGAATCCGTTCGACCATTTGTCTTCGTATGCAAACAGGGAATGAATTAATGTTGTGTCAACTTGAAGCACAGGTTTTAGAACCAACAAGCGTTACGCTATTTTGCTTGAATTCTTAGGTGATCTTTGCCTTAAAGTAGGCTTTTGTTTGTCGGTGATTCCATTTAGCAGTGCTATTAATGTAATTTCTACAACAAATGCTGCGCTGGTATAAACAAGTCTCTGGCGAAAGGCAATCGGATACTTCGACTGCGTTTAAATTACTTGGCTAGGTCAGAGCACGTACTGCTTTGAGCTTATCCGTTTTACATGTATTACAATAATTTTTAGCTCATGTTTATCAAAAGCGCGTTCTAAAATAGTTCAATGTAGCCATAAACGCCTGCATTCTGTATTTAATATAGCTCGTACTCCGTATACTAACCGTTACGTACTCATCATATGGAAACATTTATTTGAAAGCATCGCACTTTTAAAACCACGGTTTAAATAAAACTCATGTATGTAAAACTTGGCTATTTTACAAGAAAGTGCACTGTCGTTCGGAAAGTGTTTGACAGTCACATGAGAAAGCAAATTATTTTACAACTTAAAAGCGTTAATAATTGCTTTTAAAAGTGATCTTTGCTTTGTAAGTAGAAATGCTGCGCTGATAAAAAGTTTCTAGAATATTCAGGTACATATGCAATCGGATACTTCGAGTCATGCTGTGTTTTGGCAAGTCCGTGCACCATGAACCGTTCAAAAAGATTTATATGTTTTTCTTTGATTATTGAACTGTCTTTTCTACACTAATTCAATTCATCCATGAGCTCGCTCCTAGGAGCCTTTGATTCCACTTCCTCCTTTGTTATAACTTCATGATGATCATTACATACCGCAACTTTTCCACTTCCTCCTTTGTTATAACTTTAAGATGATCATTACATACCGCAACTTTTCCACTTCCTCCTATGTTATAACTTCATGATGATCATTACATACCGCAACTTTTCCACTTCTTCCTATGTTATAACTTCATGATGATCATTAGATACCTCAACTTTTCTACTTCCTCCTGTTATAACTTCATGATAATCGTTACATACCACAACTTTTCCACTTCCTCCTATGTTATAACTTCATGATGATCATTACATACCGCAACTTTTCCACTTCTTCCTATGTTATAACTTCATGATGATCATTAGATACCTCAACTTTTCTACTTCCTCCTGTTATAACTTCATGATAATCGTTACATACCACAACTTTTCCACTTCCTCCTATGTTATAACTTCATGATGATCATTACATACCGCAACTTTTCCACTTCTTCCTATGTTATAACTTCATGATGATCATTAGATACCTCAACTTTTCTACTTCCTCCTGTTATAACTTCATGATAATCGTTACATACCACAACTTTTCTACTTCCTCCTATGTTATAACTTCATGATGATCATTACATACCGCAACTTTTCTACTTTCTCCTATGTTATAACTTCATGATAATCATTACATACCGCAACTTTTCCACTTCCTCTTATGTTATAACTTCATGATGATCATTACATACCGCAACTTTTCCACTTCCTCCTATGTTATAACTTCATGATAATCATTACATACCGCGACTTTTCCACTTCCTCCTATGTTATAACTTTATGATGATCATTACATACCGCAACTTTTCCACTTTCTCCTTTTTTATAATTTCATAATAATCATTACATACCGCAACTTTTGCACTTCCTCCTATGTTATAACTTCATGATAATCATTACATACCGTAACTTTTCCACTTTCTCTTATGTTATAACTTCATGATGATCATTACATACCGCAACTTTTCCACTTCCTCCTATGTTATAACTTAATGATGATAATTACATACCGCAACATTTCTACTTTCTCCTATATTATAACTTTATGATAATCATTACATACCGCAACTTTTCCACCTTCTGCTATGTTATAACTTGATGATCATCATTACATACCGCAACTTTTCTACTTCCTCCTATGTTATAACTTTATGATGATCATTACATACCGCAACTTTTCCACTTCCTCCTATGTTAAAACTTAATGATGATCATTACATACCGCAACTTTTCCACTTCCTTCTATGTTATAACTTCATGATGATCATTACATACCGCAACTTTTCCACTTCCTCTTATGTTATAACTTAATGATGATCATTACATACCGCAACTTTTCCACTTCCTCCTATGTTATAACTTCATGATGATTATTACATACCGCAACTTTTTCATTTCCTCCTATGTTATAACTTCATGATGATAATTACATACCGCAACTTTTCTACTTCCTCCTATGTTATAACTTTATGATGATCATTAGAGACCGCAACTTTTCCACTTCCTCCTATGTTATAACTTAATGATGATCATTACATACCGCAACTTTTCCACTTTCTCTATGTTATATGTTCATGACCATCATTACATACCGCAACTTTTCCACTTCCTCCTATGTTTTAACTTCATGATGATCATTAGATACCGCAACTTTTCTACTTCCTCCTATGTTATAACTTCATGATGATCATTACATAACACAACTTTTCGACTTTCTCCTTTGTTATAACTTCATTATGATCATTACATACCGCAACTTTTCCACTTCCTCCTATGTTATAACTTCATGATGATCATTACATACCGCAACTTTTCCACTTCCTCCTATCTTATAACTTCATAATGATCATTAGATACCGCAACTTTTCCACTTTCTCCGTTGTTATTACTTTTTGATTATTATTACATACCGCAACTTTTCCACTTCCTCTTATGTTATCACTTGATTATGATCATTACATACCGCAACTTTTCCACTTCCTCCTTTGTTATTACGTCATGATGATAGATAGATACCGCAAGTTTTCCACTTCCTCCTATGTTATAACTTAATGATGATCATTACATACCGCAACATTTCTACTTCCTCCTAGATTATAACTTTATGATGATCATTACATACCGGAAGTGTTGTACTTCCTCCTATATTATAACTCCATGATAATCATTACATACCGGAACTTTTCCAGTTTCTCCTTTGTTATAACTTCATGATGATTATTACATACCGCAACTTTTCCAGTTTCTCCTTTGTTATAACTTTATGATGATCATTAGATACCGCAACTTTTCCACTTCCTCCTATGTTATAACTTAATGATGATCATTACATACCGCAACTTTTCCACTTCCTCCATGTTATATGTTCATGACCATCATTACATACCGCAACTTTTCCACTTCCTCCTATGTTATAACTTCATGATGATCATTACATACCGCAACTTTTCCACTTCCTCCTATGTTATAACTTTATGATGATCATTACATACCGCAACTTTTCCACTTTCTCCTTTTTTATAATTTCATAATAATCATTACATACCGCAACTTTTGCACTTCCTCCTATGTTATAACTTCATGATAATCATTACATACCGTAACTTTTCCACTTTCTCTTATGTTATAACTTCATGATGATCATTACATACCGCAACTTTTCCACTTCCTCCTATGTTATAACTTAATGATGATAATTACATACCGCAACATTTCTACTTTCTCCTATATTATAACTTTATGATAATCATTACATACCGCAACTTTTCCACCTTCTGCTATGTTATAACTTGATGATCATCATTACATACCGCAACTTTTCCACTTTGTCTTATGTTATAACTTCATGATGATCATTACATACCGCAACTTTTCCACTTCCTCCTATGTTATAACTTTATGATGATCATTACATACCGCAACTTTTCCACTTCCTCCTATGTTAAAACTTAATGATGATCATTACATACCGCAACTTTTCCACTTCCTTCTATGTTATAACTTCATGATGATCATTACATACCGCAACTTTTCCACTTCCTCTTATGTTATAACTTAATGATGATCATTACATACCGCAACTTTTCCACTTCCTCCTATGTTATAACTTCATGATGATTGTTACATACCGCAACTTTTTCATTTCCTCCTATGTTATAACTTCATGATGATAATTACATACCGCAACTTTTCTACTTCCTCCTATGTTATAACTTTATGATGATCATTAGATACTGCAACTTTTCCACTTTCTACGTTGTTATTACTTCATGATGATCATTACATACCGCAAGTATTCCAGTTCCTCTTAGATTATAACTTGATTATGATCATTACATACCGCAACTTTTCCACTTCCCCCTATGTTATAACTTCATGATGATCATTAGATACCGCAACTTTTCTACTTCCTCCTATGTTATAACTTTATGATGATCATTAGATACCACAACTTTTCTACTTTCTTATATGTTATAACTTTATGATGATCATTACATACCGCAACTTTTCCACTTCCTCCTTTATTATAACTTCATGATGATTATTACAGTTCGCAACTTTTCTACTTCCTCCTATGTTATACCTTCATGATGATCATTACATATCGCAACTTTTGTACTTCCTCCTATGTTTTAACTTCATGATGATCATTAGATACTGCAACTTTTCCACTTCTTCCTTTGTTATAACTTCATGATGATCATTACATATCGCAACTTTTCTACTTCCTCCTATGTTTTAACTTCATGATGATCATTAGATACTGCAACTTTTCCACTTCTTCCTTTGTTATAACTTCATGATGATCATTACATACCGCAACTTTTCCACTTCTTCTTCTCCTATAACTTGATGATGATCATTACTTACCGCAAGTTTTCCACTTCCTCCTATGTTATAACTTCATCATGGTCATTACATACCGCTACTTTTCTACTTCCTCCTATGTTATAACTTGATTATGATCATTAAATACCGGAACTTTTCCACTTCCTCCTATGTTATTACTTTATGATGATCATTACATACCGCACCTTTTCTACTTCTTCCTATGTTATAACTTGATTATGATCATTACATACCGCAACTTTTCCACTTCCTCCTATGGTATTACTTTATGATGATCATTACATACCGCACCTTTTCCACTTCCTCCTATGTTATTACTTTATGATGATCATAACATACCGCACCTTTTCTACTTCTTCCTATGTTATAACTTGATGATGATCATTACATACCGCAACTTTTCCACTTCCTCCTATGTTATAACTTCATTATGATCATTACATACCGCAACTTTTCCAGTTTCTCCTTTGTTAAAACTTTAGGATGATCATTACATACCGCAACTTTTCCAGTTTCTCCTTTGTTATAACTTTATGATGATTATTACATACCGCAACTTTTCCAGTTTCTCCTTTGTTATAACTTCATGATAATCATTACATACCGCATCTTTTCCAGTTTCTCGTTTGTTATAACTTCATGATGATAATTACATACCGCAACTTTTCCAGTTTCTCCTTTGTTATAACTTTATGATGATCATTACATACCGCAACTTTTCCAGTATCTCCTTTCTTATAACTTCAGGATGATCATTACATACTGCAACTTTTCCAGTTTCCCCTTTGTTATACCTTCTGGATGATCATTACATACCGCAACTTTTCCAGTTTCCCCTTTGTTATAACTTTATGATGATCATTACATACCACAACTTTTCCAGTTTCTCCTTTGTTATAACTTCAGGATGATCATTACATACCACAACTTTTCCAGTTTCTTCTTTGTTATAACTTCAGGATGATCATTACATATCGCAACTTTTCCAGTTTCTCCTTTGTTATAACTTCAGGATGATCATTACATGCCGCAACTTTTCCACTGCCTCCTTTGTTATAACTTCAGGATGATCATTACATACCGCAACTTTTCCAGTTTCACCTTTGTGATAACTTCAGGATGATCATTACATACCGCAACTTTTCCAGTTCCTCCTTTCTTATAACTTGAGGATGATCATTACATACCGCAACTTTTTCACTGCCTCCTTTGTTATAACTTCAGGATGCTCTTTACATACCGCAACTTTTCCAGTTTCTCCTTTGTTATAACTTTATGATGATCTTTACATACCGCAACTTTTCCAGTATCTCCTTTGTTATAACTTCAGGATGATCATTACATACTGCAACTTTTCCAATTTCCCCTTTGTTATACCTTCAGGATGATTATTACATACCGCAACTTTTCCAGTTTCTCCTTTGTTATAATTTTATGATGAACATTACATACCACAACTTTTCCAGTTTCTTCTTTGTTATAACTTCAGGATGATCATTACATATCGCAACTTTTCCAGTTTCTCCTTTGTTATAACTTCAGAATGATCATTACATACCGCAACTTTTCCACTGCCTCCTTCGTTATAACTTCAGGATGATCATTACATACCGCAACTTTTCCAGTTTCACCTTTGTTATAACTTCAGGATGATCATTACATACCGCAACTTTTCCAGTTTCTCCTTTGTTATAACTTGAGGATGATCATTACATACCTCAACTTTTCCACTTTCTCCTTTGTTATAACTTTATGATGATCATTACATACCGCAACTTTTCCACTTTCTTCTTTGTTATAACTTCCTGATCATCATTAGATACCGCAACTTTTCCACTTCCTCCTTTGTAATAACTTCATGATGATCATTACATACCGCAACTTTTCCACTTCCTGCTTTGTAATAACTTTTATGATTATAATTATATACCGCAATTTTTCCTCTTCCTTGTGTGTTATAACTTCATGATGATTATTACATACCGCAACTTTTCCACTTCCTCCTTTGTTATAACTTCATGATAATCATTACATACCGCAACTTTTCCAGTTTCTCCTTTGTTATAACTTCATGATAATCATTACATACCGCAACTTTTCCAGTTTCTCCTTTGTTATAACTTCGGGATGATCATTACATACCGCAACTTTTCCATTTTCTTTTTTGTTATAACTTAATGATGATCATTACATACTGCAACTTTTCCAGTTTCTCCTTTGTTATAACTTCAGGATGATCATTACATACCGCAACTTTTCCAGTTTCTCCTTTGTTATAACTTCAGGATGATCATTACATATCGCAACTTTTCCAGTTTCTCCTTTCTTATAACTTCAGGATGATCATTACATACTGCAACTTTTCCAGTTTCTCCTTTGTTATAACTTCAGGATGATCATTACATATCGCAACTTTTCCAGTTTCTTCTTTGTTATAACTTCATGATAATCATTACATACCGCAACTTTTCCAGTTTCTCGTTTGTTATAACTTTATGATTATCATTACATACTGCAACTTTTCCTGTTTCTCCTTTGTTATAACTTCAGGATGATCATTACATATCGCAACTTTTCCAGTTTCTTCTTTGTTATAAGTTCATGATAATCATTACATACCGCAACTTTTCCAGTTTCTCGTTTGTTATAACTTTATGATGATCATTACATACCGCAACTTTTCCAGTTTCTCGTTTGTTATAACTTTATGATGATCATTACATACCGCAACTTTTCCAGTTTCTCGTTTGTTATAACTTCATGATAATCATTACATACTGCAACTTTTCCAGTTTCTCGTTTGTTATAACTTTATGATGATCATTACATACTGCAACTTTTCCAGTTTCTCGTTTGTTATAACTTTATGATGATCATTACATACTGCAACTTTTCCAGTTTCTCGTTTGTTATAACTTCATGATGATCATTACATACCGCAACTTTTCCAGTTTCTCGTTTGTTATAACTTCCTGATGATCATTACATACCGCAACTTTTTTAGTTTCTCCTTTGTTATAACTTCATGATGATTATTACATACCGAAACTTTTGTACTTCCTCCTCTGTTATAACTTTATGATGATCATTATATACCACAACTTATCCAGTTTCTCCTTTGTTATAATTTAGGATGATCATTACATACCGGAACTTTTCCAGTTTCTCCTTTGTTATAACTTCATGATGATCATTACATACCGCAACTTTTCCAGTTTCTCCTTTGTTATAACTTCATGATTATCATTACATACAGCAACTTTTGCAGTTTCTCCTTTGTTATAACTTTAGGATGATCATTAGATACCGCAACTTTTCCACTTCCTCCTTTGTTATAACTTCATGATAATAATTACATACCGCAACTTTTCCATTTTGTCCTTTGTTATAACTTCAGGATGATTATTACATACCGCAACTTTTCCACTTCCTCCTTCGTTATAACTTCAGGCTGATCATTACATACCGCAACTTTTCCAGTTTCTTCTTTGTTATAACTTTAGGATGATCATTACATACCGCAACTTTTCCACTTCCTCATTTGTTATAACTTCCTGATGATCATTAGATACCGCAACTTTTCCACTTCCTCCTTTGTTATAACTTCAGGCTGATCATTACATACCGCAACTTTTCCAGTTTCTACTTTGTTATAACTTTAGGATGATCATTACATAGCGCAACTTTTCCACTTCCTACTTTGTTATAACTTCCTGATGATCATTAAATACTGTATCTTTTCCACTTTCTCCTTTGTAATAACTTCATGATGCTCATTACATCTTGCAACTTTTCCACTTCCTCCTTTGTAATAACTTCATGATGATCGTTATATACCGCAACTTTTGCACTTCCTCCTTTGTTATAACTTTAGGATGATCATTACATACCGCAACTTTTCCAGTTTCTCCTTTGTTATAACTTCATGATGATCATTACATACCGCAACTTTTTCAGTTTCTCCTTTGTTATAACTTCATGATGATCATTACATACCGCAACTTTTCCAGTTTCTCCTTTGTTGTAACTTTAGGATGATCATTAGATACCGCAACTTTTCCACTTCCTCCTTTGTTATAACTTCCTGATGATCATTAGATACCGCAACTTTTCCTGTTTCTCCTTTGTTATAACTTCAGCCTGATCATTAGATACCGCAACTTTTCCACTTCCTCCTTTGTTATAACTTGATGATGATCATTACATACCGCAACTTTTCCGCTTCCTCCTTTGTTATAACTTCCTGATGATGATTAGATACCGCAACTTTTCCACTTCCTCCTTTGTAATAACTTCATGATGATCATTACATACCGCAACTTTTCCACTTCCTCCTTTGTTATAACTTCATGATGATCATTACATACCGCAACTTTTCCAGTTTCTCCTTTGTTGTAACTTTAGGATGATCATTAGATACCGCAACTTTTCCACTTCCTCCTTTGTTATAACTTCCTGATGATCATTACATACCGCAACTCTTCCAGTTTCTCCTTTGCTATAACTTCAGGCTGATCATTACATACCGCAACTTTTCCACTTCCTCCTTTGTTATAACTTCCTGATGATCATTACATACCGCAACTCTTCCAGTTTCTCCTTTGTTATAACTTCAGGATGCTCATTACATACCGCAACTTTTCCAGTTTCACCTTTGTGATAACTTCAGGATGATCATTACATACCGCAACTTTTCCAGTTCCTCCTTTCTTATAACTTGAGGATGATCATTACATACCGCAACTTTTTCACTGCCTCCTTTGTTATAACTTCAGGATGCTCTTTACATACCGCAACTTTTCCAGTTTCTCGTTTGTTATAACTTTATGATGATCATTACATACCGCAACTTTTCCAGTATCTCCTCTGTTATAACTTCAGGATGATCATTACATACTGCAACTTTTCCAATTTCCCCTTTGTTATACCTTTAGGATGATCATTACATACCGCAACTTTTCCAGTTTCTCCTTTGTTATAATTTTATGATGAACATTACATACCACAACTTTTCCAGTTTCTCCTTTGTTATAACTTCAGGATGATCATTACATACCACAACTTTTCCAGTTTCTTCTTTGTTATAACTTCAGGATGATCATTACATATCGCAACTTTTCCAGTTTCTCCTTTGTTATAACTTCAGGATGATCATTACATACCGCAACTTTTCCACTGCCTCCTTCGTTATAACTTCAGGATGATCATTACATACCGCAACTTTTCCAGTTTCACCTTTGTTATAACTTCAGGATGATCATTACATACCGCAACTTTTCCAGTTTCTCCTTTGTTATAACTTGAGGATGATCATTACATACCTCAACTTTTCCACTTTCTCCTTTGTTATAACTTTATGATGATCATTACATACCGCAACTTTTCCACTTTCTTCTTTGTTATAACTTCCTGATCATCATTAGATACCGCAACTTTTCCACTTCCTCCTTTGTAATAACTTCATGATGATCATTACATACCGCAACTTTTCCACTTCCTGCTTTGTAATAACTTTTATGATTATAATTATATACCGCAATTTTTCCTCTTCCTTGTGTGTTATAACTTCATGATGATTATTACATACCGCAACTTTTCCACTTCCTCCTTTGTTATAACTTCATGATAATCATTACATACCGCAACTTTTCCAGTTTCTCCTTTGTTATAAGTTCAGGATGATCATTACATACCGCAACTTTTCCAGTTTCTCCTTTGTTATAACTTCATGATAATCATTACATACCGCAACTTTTCCAGTTTCTCCTTTGTTATAACTTCGGGATGATCATTACATACCGCAAGTTTTCCATTTTCTTTTTTGTTATAACTTAATGATGATCATTACATACTGCAACTTTTCCAGTTTCTCCTTTGTTATAACTTCAGGATGATCATTACATATCGCAACTTTTCCAGTTTCTCCTTTGTTATAACTTCAGGATGATCATTACATACTGCAACTTTCCCAGTTTCTCCTTTGTTATAACTTCAGGATGATCATTACATATCGCAACTTTTCCAGTTTCTTCTTTGTTATAACTTCATGATAATCATTACATACCGCAACTTTTCCAGTTTCTCGTTTGTTATAACTTTATGATTATCATTACATACTGCAACTTTTCCTGTTTCTCCTTTGTTATAACTTCAGGATGATCATTACATATCGCAACTTTTCCAGTTTCTTCTTTGTTATAAGTTCATGATAATCATTACATACCGCAACTTTTCCAGTTTCTCGTTTGTTATAACTTTATGATGATCATTACATACCGCAACTTTTCCAGTTTCTCGTTTGTTATAACTTTATGATGATCATTACATACCGCAACTTTTCCAGTTTCTCGTTTGTTATAACTTCATGATAATCATTACATACTGCAACTTTTCCAGTTTCTCGTTTGTTATAACTTTATGATGATCATTACATACCGCAACTTTTCCAGTTTCTCGTTTGTTATAACTTTATGATGATCATTACATACTGCAACTTTTCCAGTTTCTCGTTTGTTATAACTTCATGATGATCATTACATACCGCAACTTTTCCAGTTTCTCGTTTGTTATAACTTCCTGATGATCATTACATACCGCAACTTTTTTAGTTCCTCCTTTGTTATAACTTCATGATGATTATTACATACCGAAACTTTTGTACTTCCTCCTCTGTTATAACTTTATGATGATCATTATATACCACAACTTATCCAGTTTCTCCTTTGTTATAATTTAGGA
Source organism: Porites lutea (assembly GCF_958299795.1). Classification (NCBI taxonomy): domain Eukaryota; kingdom Metazoa; phylum Cnidaria; class Anthozoa; order Scleractinia; family Poritidae; genus Porites; species Porites lutea. The sequence continues at coordinate 10,209,272 of NC_133212.1, read as the reverse complement.
TGATCATTACATACCCCAACTTTTCCAGTTTCTCCTTTGTTATAACTTCATGATGATCATTACATACCGCAACTTTTCCAGTTTCTCCTTTGTTATAACTTCATGATTATCATTACATACAGCAACTTTTGCAGTTTCTCCTTTGTTATAACTTTAGGATGATCATTAGATACCGCAACTTTTCCACTTCCTCCTTTGTTATAACTTCATGATAATAATTACATACCGCAACTTTTCCATTTTGTCCTTTGTTATAACTTCAGGATGATTATTACATACCGCAACTTTTCCACTTCCTCCTTCGTTATAACTTCAGGCTGATCATTACATACCGCAACTTTTCCAGTTTCTTCTTTGTTATAACTTTAGGATGATCATTACATACCGCAACTTTTCCACTTCCTCATTTGTTATAACTTCCTGATGATCATTAGATACCGCAACTTTTCCACTTCCTCCTTTGTTATAACTTCAGGCTGATCATTACATACCGCAACTTTTCCAGTTTCTACTTTGTTATAACTTTAGGATGATCATTACATAGCGCAACTTTTCCACTTCCTACTTTGTTATAACTTCCTGATGATCATTAAATACTGCATCTTTTCCACTTTCTCCTTTGTAATAACTTCATGATGATCATTACATCTTGCAACTTTTCCACTTCCTCCTTTGTAATAACTTCATGATGATCGTTATATACCGCAACTTTTGCACTTCCTCCTTTGTTATAACTTTAGGATGATCATTACATACCGCAACTTTTCCAGTTTCTCCTTTGTTATAACTTCATGATGATCATTACATACCGCAACTTTTTCAGCTTCTCCTTTGTTATAACTTCATGATGATCATTACATACCGCAACTTTTCCAGTTTCTCCTTTGTTGTAACTTTAGGATGATCATTAGATACCGCAACTTTTCCACTTCCTCCTTTGTTATAACTTCCTGATGATCATTAGATACCGCAACTTTTCCTGTTTCTCCTTTGTTATAACTTCAGCCTGATCATTAGATACCGCAACTTTTCCACTTCCTCCTTTGTTATAAATTGATGATGATCATTACATACCGCAATTTTTCCGCTTCCTCCTTTGTTATAACTTCCTGATGATCATTAGATACCGCAACTTTTCCACTTCCTCCTTTGTAATAACTTCATGATGATCATTACATACCGCAACTTTTCCACTTCCTCCTTTGTTATAACTTCATGATGATCATTACATACCGCAACTTTTCCAGTTTCTCCTTTGTTGTAACTTTAGGATGATCATTAGATACCGCAACTTTTCCACTTCCTCCTTTGTTATAACTTCCTGATGATCATTACATACCGCAACTCTTCCAGTTTCTCCTTTGCTATAACTTCAGGCTGATCATTACATACCGCAACTTTTCCACTTCCTCCTTTGTTATAACTTTATGATGATCATTACATGCCGCAACTTTTCCACTTCCTCCTTTGTTATAAGTTCCTGATGATCATTAGATACCGCAACTTTTCCACTTCCTGCTTTGTAATAACTTTTATGATGATAATTATATACCGCAATTTTTTTCACTTCCTTGTTTGTTATAACTTCATGATGATTATTACATACCGCAACTTTTCCACTTCCTCCTTTGTCATAACTTCATGATAATCATTACATACCGCAACTTTTCCAGTTTCTCCTTTGTTATAACTTGAGGATGATCATTACATACCGCAACTTTTCCACTTCCTCCTTTGTTATAACTTCAGGCCGATCATTACATACCGCAACTTTTCCACTTTCTCCTTTGTTATAACTTTAGGATGATCATTACATACCGCAACTTTTCTACTTCCTCCTTTGTTAAAACTTCCTGATGATCATTAGATACCGCAACTTTTCCACTTCCTCCTTTGTAATAACTTCATGATGATCATTACATACCGCAACTTTTCCACTTCCTCCCTTGTAATAACTTCATGATGATCGTTATATACCGCAACTTTTCCACTTCCTCCTTTGTTATAACTTTAGGATGATCATTACATACCGCAACTTTTCCAGTTTCTCCTGTGTTATAACTTCATGATGATCATTACATACCGCAACTTTTCCAGTTTCTCCTTTCTTATAACTTAAGGCTGATCATTAGATACCGCAACTTTTCCACTTCCTCCTTTGTTATAACTTTATGATGATCATTACATACCGCAACTTTTCCGCTTCTTCCTTTGTTATAACTTCCTGATGATGATTAGATACCGCAACTTTTCCACTTCCTCCTTTGTAATAACTTCATGATGATCATTACATACCGCAACTTTTCCAATTCCTGCTTTGTAATAACTTCATGATGATAATTATATACCGCAATTTTTCCACTTCCTTGTTTGTTATAACTTTATGATGATCATTACATACCGCAACTTTTCCAGTTTCTCCTTTGTTATAACTTCAGGATGATCATTACATACCACAACTTTTCCAGTTTCTCGTTTGTTATAACTTTATGATGATCATTACATACCGCAACTTTTCCAGTTTCTCCTTTGTTATAACTTCATGATAATCATTATATACCGCAACTTTTCCAGTTTCTCCTTTGTTATAACTTCATGATGATCATTACATACCGCAACTTTTCCAGTTTCTCCTTTGTTATAACTTTAGGATGATCATTACATACCGCAACTTTTCCAGTTTCTCCTTTGTTATAACTTCATGATAATCATTAAATACCGTAACTTTTCCAGTTTCTCCTTTGTTATAACTTTAGGATGATCATTACATACCGCAACTTTTCCACTTTCTCCTTTTTTATAATTTCATGATGATCATTACATACCGCAACTTTTCCACTTTCTCCTATTTTATAACTTTAAGATGATCATTACTTACTGCAACTTTTCCACTTCCTCCTTTGGTATAACTTCATGATGATCATTACATACCGCAACTTTTCCACTTCCTGCTTTGTAATAACTTCCTGATGATAATTATATACCGCAATTTTTCCACTTCCTCCTTTGTTATAACTTCATGATGGTCATTAGATACTGCAAGTTTTCCACTTCCTCGTATGTTATAATCTCATGATGATCATTACATACCGCAACTTTTGCACTTCCTCCTATGTTATAACTTCATTATGGTCATTAGATACCGCAACTTTTCTACTCTATCCTAAGTTACAACTTCATGATGATTATAACATACCTGAACTTTTCTACTTTCTTCTATGTTTTAACTTTATGATGATCATTACATACCGCACCTTTTCCACTTCCTCCTTTGTTATAACTTCATGATGATCATTACATACCGCAACTTTTCCAGTTTCTCCTTTGTTATAACTTCAGGTTGATCATTACATACCACAACTTTTCCAGTTTCTCCTTTGTTATAACTTTATGATGATCATTACATACCGCAACTTTTCCAGTTTCTCCTTTGTTATAACTTCATGATAATCATTACATACCGCAACTTTTCCAGTTTCTCCTTTGTTATAACTTCATGATGATCATTACATACCGCAACCTTTCCAGTTTCTCCTTTGTTATAACTTTAGGATGATCATTACATACCGCAACTTTTCCAGTTTCTCCTTTGTTATAACTTCATGATAATCATTACATACCGCAGCTTTTCCAGTTTCTCCTTTGTTATAACTTTAGGATGATCATTACATACCGCAACTTTTCCACTTCCTCCTTTGTTATAACTTCATGATGATCATTACATACCGCAACTTTTCCAATTTCTCCTTCGTTATAACTTTAGGAAGATCATTACATACCGCAACTTTTCGACTTCCTCCTTTGTTATAACTTCATTATAATCATTACATACCGCTACTTTTCCAGTTTCTCCTTTTTTAATAACTTTATGATGATCATTACATACCGCAACTTTTCTACTTCCTCCTCTGTTATAAGTTCATGATGATCATTATATACCGCAACTTTTCCACTTCCTCCTTTGTTATAACTTCATGATAATCATTACATACCGCAACTTTTCCAGTTTCTTCTTTGTTATAACTTTAGGAAGATCATTACATACCGCAACTTTTCCTCTTTCTCCTTTTTTATAATTTCATGATGATCATTATATACCGCAACTTTTCTACTTTCTCCTATTTTATAACTTTAAGATGATCATTACTTACTGCAACTTTTCCACTTCCTCCTTTGGTATAACTTCATGATGATCATTACATACCGCAACTTTTCCACTTCCTGCTTTGTAAAAACTTCCTGATGATAATTATATACCGCAATTTTTCCACCTCCTCCTTTGTTATAACTTCATGATGGTCATTAGATACTGCAAGTTTTCCACTTCCTCGTATGTTATAATCTCATGATGATCATTACATACCGCAACTTTTGCACTTCCTCCTATGTTATAACTTCATTATGGTCATTAGATACCGCAACTTTTCTACTTTCTCCTAAGTTACAACTTCATGATGATTATAACATACCTGAACTTTTCTACTTTCTTCTATGTTTTCACTTTATGATGATCATTACATACCGCAACTTTTCCACTTCCTCCTATGTTATAACTTCATGATGTTTATTAGAAAGCGCAACTTTTCCACTTCTTCCTATGTTATAACTTTATGATGATCATTAGATACCGCAACTTTTCCACTTCTTCCTATGTTATAACTTCATGATAATCATTACATACCGCAACTTTTCCACTTCTTCGTAGGTTATAACTTTATGATTATTACATATGGCAAGTTTTCCACTTTCTTGTAGGTTATAACTTCATGATTATTATTATATACCGCAGCTTTTCCACTTCCTCCTATATTATACCTTCATGTTGATCATTACATACCGCAATTTTCTCACTTCCTCCTATGTTATAACTTTATGATGGTCATTACATACCTCAACTTTTCCACTTCTTCCTATGTTATAACCTTATGATGATGATTATATAACAAAACTTTTTCACTTCCTTCTATGTTATAACTTTATGATGATCATTACATACCGCAACTTTTCCACTTCCTCCTTTGTTATAACTTCATGATGATCATTACATACCGCAACTTTTCCACTTCCTCCTTTGTTATAACTTCATGATGATCATTACATACCGCAACTTTTCCACTTCCTCCTGTGTTATAACTTCATGATGATTATTACATACCTCAACTTTTCCACTTCCTCGTTTGTTATAACCATAGTTAATTGAGTGGAATGGTTATGAAACCCGTCAGACTCCTTTTTTATATTTTTTTGTGGACCTGAAAAGTGCACAACGTTCAAAAGAATTCCTATCATTTTGATTGTATTGACCAATAAAAACGTTGCATTAATTTATTCTGTAACAATTTGCCAACAGAAAACAAAGGATTGTGCACTTTCAGGATGCTTCCAACTTAAACTGCAGCACTGTTGTTTTTATCATTGATGTTTGCCACTTTTCATAACCAGGCTCCTCTAATAACTATGTTATAACTTGATGATGATCATTACATACCGCAACTTTTCCACTTCCTCCCTAGTTATAACTTTATGATGATCATTATATACCGCAACTTTTTACTTCCTGGTATGTGATAATTCCATGATGATCATTACATACTTTAAATTTTCCAGTTTCTCCGGTGGTAACATTTTTTTCACTCGATCCTTTGTTTTAACTTGATGATGATCATGACAAACCGCGAGTTTTCCACATCCTCCTATGTTATAACTTCATTATAATTAATACGCACTGCATCTTCTCCAGTTGCTCCTGTCATAACTTTATGTTGATCAATACGTTTTACAACTTTCCCACTTTCTTCTGTGGTATAACTTCATTACGATACTTAGTTACCGCAAGTTTTCCACTTTCTCTTATGTTATAACTTTTTGATGGTCATTACATACTGCAACTTTTCTACTTTTGCTTATGTTGTAACTCCAGGATTATCAATAGTCACCGCAACTTTCTTACTATCGCAACTTTTCCAGTTTCTCCTTTGTTATAACTTCAGGCTGATCATTACATACCGCAACTTTTCCACTTCCTCCTTTGTCATAACTTTATGATGATCATTACATACCGCAACTTTTCCGCTTCCTCCTTTGTATAACTTCCTGATGATCATTAGATACCACAAGTTTTCCACTTCCTCCTTTGTAATAACTTCGTGATGATCATTACATACCGCAACTTTTCCACTTCCTGCTTTGTAATAACTTCATGATGATTATTACATACCGAAACTTTTGTACTTCCTCCTCTGTTATAACTTTATGATGATCATTATATACCACAACTTATCCAGTTTCTCCTTTGTTATAATTTAGGATGATCATTACATACCGGAACTTTTCCAGTTTCTCCTTTGTTATAACTTCATGATGATCATTACATACCGCAACTTTTCCAGTTTCTCCTTTGTTATAACTTCATGATTATCATTACATACAGCAACTTTTGCAGTTTCTCCTTTGTTATAACTTTAGGATGATCATTAGATACCGCAACTTTTCCACTTCCTCCTTTGTTATAACTTCATGATAATAATTACATACCGCAACTTTTCCATTTTGTCCTTTGTTATAACTTCAGGATGATTATTACATACCGCAACTTTTCCACTTCCTCCTTCGTTATAACTTCAGGCTGATCATTACATACCGCAACTTTTCCAGTTTCTTCTTTGTTATAACTTTAGGATGATCATTACATACCGCAACTTTTCCACTTCCTCATTTGTTATAACTTCCTGATGATCATTAGATACCGCAACTTTTCCACTTCCTCCTTTGTTATAACTTCAGGCTGATCATTACATACCGCAACTTTTCCAGTTTCTACTTTGTTATAACTTTAGGATGATCATTACATAGCGCAACTTTTCCACTTCCTACTTTGTTATAACTTCCTGATGATCATTAAATACTGCATCTTTTCCACTTTCTCCTTTGTAATAACTTCATGATGATCATTACATCTTGCAACTTTTCCACTTCCTCCTTTGTAATAACTTCATGATGATCGTTATATACCGCAACTTTTGCACTTCCTCCTTTGTTATAACTTTAGGATGATCATTACATACCGCAACTTTTCCAGTTTCTCCTTTGTTATAACTTCATGATGATCATTACATACCGCAACTTTTTCAGTTTCTCCTTTGTTATAACTTCATGATGATCATTACATACCGGAACTTTTCCAGTTTCTCCTTTGTTGTAACTTTAGGATGATCATTAGATACCGCAACTTTTCCACTTCCTCCTTTGTTATAACTTCCTGATGATCATTAGATACCGCAACTTTTCCTGTTTCTCCTTTGTTATAACTTCAGCCTGATCATTAGATACCGCAACTTTTCCATTTCCTCCTTTGTTATAACTTGATGATGATCATTACATACCGCAACTTTTCCGCTTCCTCCTTTGTTATAACTTCCTGATGATGATTAGATACCGCAACTTTTCCACTTCCTCCTTTGTAATAACTTCATGATGATCATTACATACCGCAACTTTTCCACTTCCTCCTTTGTTATAACTTCATGATGATCATTACATACCGCAACTTTTCCAGTTTCTCCTTTGTTGTAACTTTAGGATGATCATTAGATACCGCAACTTTTCCACTTCCTCCTTTGTTATAACTTCCTGATGATCATTACATACCGCAACTCTTCCAGTTTCTCCTTTGCTATAACTTCAGGCTGATCATTACATACCGCAACTTTTCCACTTCCTCCTTTGTTATAACTTTATGATGATCATTACATGCCGCAACTTTTCCACTGCCTCCTTTGTTATAACTTCAGGATGATCATTACATACCGCAACTTTTCCAGTTTCACCTTTGTGATAACTTCAGGATGATCATTTCATACCGCAACTTTTCCAGTTCCTCCTTTCTTATAACTTGAGGATGATCATTACATACCGCAACTTTTTCACTGCCTCCTTTGTTATAACTTCAGGATGCTCTTTACATACCGCAACTTTTCCAGTTTCTCCTTTGTTATAACTTTATGATGATCATTACATACCGAAACTTTTCCAGTATCTCCTTTGTTATAACTTCAGGATGATCATTACATACTGCAACTTTTCCAATTTCCCCTTTGTTATACCTTCAGGATGATCATTACATACCGCAACTTTTCCAGTTTCTCCTTTGTTATAATTTTATGATGAACATTACATACCACAACTTTTCCAGTTTCTCCTTTGTTATAACTTCAGGATGATCATTACATACCACAACTTTTCCAGTTTCTTCTTTGTTATAACTTCAGGATGATCATTACATATCGCAACTTTTCCAGTTTCTCCTTTGTTATAACTTCAGGATGATCATTACATACCGCAACTTTTCCACTGCCTCCTTCGTTATAACTTCAGGATGATCATTACATACCGCAACTTTTCCAGTTTCACCTTTGTTATAACTTCAGGATGATCATTACATACCGCAACTTTTCCAGTTTCTCCTTTGTTATAACTTGAGGATGATCATTACATACCTCAACTTTTCCACTTTCTCCTTTGTTATAACTTTATGATGATCATTACATACCGCAACTTTTCCACTTTCTTCTTTGTTATAACTTCCTGATCATCATTAGATACCGCAACTTTTCCACTTCCTCCTTTGTAATAACTTCATGATGATCATTACATACCGCAACTTTTCCACTTCCTGCTTTGTAATAACTTTTATGATTATAATTATATACCGCAATTTTTCCTCTTCCTTGTGTGTTATAACTTCATGATGATTATTACATACCGCAACTTTTCCACTTCCTCCTTTGTTATAACTTCATGATAATCATTACATACCGCAACTTTTCCAGTTTCTCCTTTGTTATAACTTCATGATAATCATTACATACCGCAACTTTTCCAGTTTCTCCTTTGTTATAACTTCGGGATGATCATTACATACCGCAAGTTTTCCATTTTCTTTTTTGTTATAACTTAATGATGATCATTACATACTGCAACTTTTCCAGTTTCTCCTTTGTTATAACTTCAGGATGATCATTACATACCGCAACTTTTCCAGTTTCTTCTTTGTTATAACTTCATGATAATCATTACATACCGCAACTTTTCCAGTTTCTCGTTTGTTATAACTTTATGATTATCATTACATACTGCAACTTTTCCTGTTTCTCCTTTGTTATAACTTCAGGATGATCATTACATATCGCAACTTTTCCAGTTTCTTCTTTGTTATAAGTTCATGATAATCATTACATACCGCAACTTTTCCAGTTTCTCGTTTGTTATAACTTTATGATGATCATTACATACCGCAACTTTTCCAGTTTCTCGTTTGTTATAACTTTATGATGATCATTACATACCGCAACTTTTCCAGTTTCTCGTTTGTTATAACTTCATGATAATCATTACATACTGCAACTTTTCCAGTTTCTCGTTTGTTATAACTTTATGATGATCATTACATACTGCAACTTTTCCAGTTTCTCGTTTGTTATAACTTTATGATGATCATTACATACTGCAACTTTTCCAGTTTCTCGTTTGTTATAACTTCATGATGATCATTACATACCGCAACTTTTCCAGTTTCTCGTTTGTTATAACTTCCTGATGATCATTACATACCGCAACTTTTTTAGTTTCTCCTTTGTTATAACTTCATGATGATTATTACATACCGAAACTTTTGTACTTCCTCCTCTGTTATAACTTTATGATGATCATTATATACCACAACTTATCCAGTTTCTCCTTTGTTATAATTTAGGATGATCATTACATACCGGAACTTTTCCAGTTTCTCCTTTGTTATAACTTCATGATGATCATTACATACCGCAACTTTTCCAGTTTCTCCTTTGTTATAACTTCATGATTATCATTACATACAGCAACTTTTGCAGTTTCTCCTTTGTTATAACTTTAGGATGATCATTAGATACCGCAACTTTTCCACTTCCTCCTTTGTTATAACTTCATGATAATAATTACATACCGCAACTTTTCCATTTTGTCCTTTGTTATAACTTCAGGATGATTATTACATACCGCAACTTTTCCACTTCCTCCTTCGTTATAACTTCAGGCTGATCATTACATATCGCAACTTTTCCAGTTTCTTCTTTGTTATAACTTTAGGATGATCATTACATACCGCAACTTTTCCACTTCCTCATTTGTTATAACTTCCTGATGATCATTAGATACCGCAACTTTTCCACTTCCTCCTTTGTTATAACTTCAGGCTGATCATTACATACCGCAACTTTTCCAGTTTCTACTTTGTTATAACTTTAGGATGATCATTACATAGCGCAACTTTTCCACTTCCTACTTTGTTATAACTTCCTGATGATCATTAAATACTGTATCTTTTATACTTTCTCCTTTGTAATAACTTCATGATGATCATTACATCTTGCAACTTTTCCACTTCCTCCTTTGTAATAACTTCATGATGATCGTTATATACCGCAACTTTTGCACTTCCTCCTTTGTTATAACTTTAGGATGATCATTACATACCGCAACTTTTCCAGTTTCTCCTTTGTTATAACTTCATGATGATCATTACATACCGCAACTTTTTCAGTTTCTCCTTTGTTATAACTTCATGATGATCATTACATACCGCAACTTTTCCAGTTTCTCCTTTGTTGTAACTTTAGGATGATCATTAGATACCGCAACTTTTCCACTTCCTCCTTTGTTATAACTTCCTGATGATCATTAGATACCGCAACTTTTCCTGTTTCTCCTTTGTTATAACTTCAGCCTGATCATTAGATACCGCAACTTTTCCACTTCCTCCTTTGTTATAACTTGATGATGATCATTACATACCGCAACTTTTCCGCTTCCTCCTTTGTTATAACTTCCTGATGATGATTAGATACCGCAACTTTTCCACTTCCTCCTTTGTAATAACTTCATGATGATCATTACATACCGCAAGTTTTCCACTTCCTCCTTTGTTATAACTTCATGATGATCATTACATACCGCAACTTTTCCAGTTTCTCCTTTGTTGTAACTTTAGGATGATCATTAGATACCGCAACTTTTCCACTTCCTCCTTTGTTATAACTTCCTGATGATCATTACATACCGCAACTCTTCCAGTTTCTCCTTTGCTATAACTTCAGGCTGATCATTACATACCGCAACTTTTCCACTTCCTCCTTTGTTATAACTTCCTGATGATCATTACATACCGCAACTCTTCCAGTTTCTCCTTTGTTATAACTTCGGGATGCTCATTACATACCGCAACTTTTCCAGTTTCACCTTTGTGATAACTTCAGGATGATCATTACATACCGCAACTTTTCCAGTTCCTCCTTTCTTATAACTTGAGGATGATCATTACATACCGCAACTTTTTCACTGCCTCCTTTGTTATAACTTCAGGATGCTCTTTACATACCGCAACTTTTCCAGTTTCTCGTTTGTTATAACTTTATGATGATCATTACATACCGCAACTTTTCCAGTATCTCCTCTGTTATAACTTCAGGATGATCATTACATACTGCAACTTTTCCAATTTCCCCTTTGTTATACCTTTAGGATGATCATTACATACCGCAACTTTTCCAGTTTCTCCTTTGTTATAATTTTATGATGAACATTACATACCACAACTTTTCCAGTTTCTCCTTTGTTATAACTTCAGGATGATCATTACATACCACAACTTTTCCAGTTTCTTCTTTGTTATAACTTCAGGATGATCATTACATATCGCAACTTTTCCAGTTTCTCCTTCGTTATAACTTCAGGATGATCATTACATACCGCAACTTTTCCAGTTTCACCTTTGTTATAACTTCAGGATGATCATTACATACCGCAACTTTTCCAGTTTCTCCTTTGTTATAACTTGAGGATGATCATTACATACCTCAACTTTTCCACTTTCTCCTTTGTTATAACTTTATGATGATCATTACATACCGCAACTTTTCCACTTTCTTCTTTGTTATAACTTCCTGATCATCATTAGATACCGCAACTTTTCCACTTCCTCCTTTGTAATAACTTCATGATGATCATTACATACCGCAACTTTTCCACTTCCTGCTTTGTAATAACTTTTATGATTATAATTATATACCGCAATTTTTCCTCTTCCTTGTGTGTTATAACTTCATGATGATTATTACATACCGCAACTTTTCCACTTCCTCCTTTGTTATAACTTCATGATAATCATTACATACCGCAACTTTTCCAGTTTCTCCTTTGTTATAAGTTCAGGATGATCATTACATACCGTAACTTTTCCAGTTTCTCCTTTGTTATAACTTCATGATAATCATTACATACCGCAACTTTTCCAGTTTCTCCTTTGTTATAACTTCGGGATGATCATTACATACCGCAAGTTTTCCATTTTCTTTTTTGTTATAACTTAATGATGATCATTACATACTGCAACTTTTCCAGTTTCTCCTTTGTTATAACTTCAGGATGATCATTACATATCGCAACTTTTCCAGTTTCTCCTTTGTTATAACTTCAGGATGATCATTACATACTGCAACTTTCCCAGTTTCTCCTTTGTTATAACTTCAGGATGATCATTACATATCGCAACTTTTCCAGTTTCTTCTTTGTTATAACTTCATGATAATCATTACATACCGCAACTTTTCCAGTTTCTCGTTTGTTATAACTTTATGATTATCATTACATACTGCAACTTTTCCTGTTTCTCCTTTGTTATAACTTCAGGATGATCATTACATATCGCAACTTTTCCAGTTTCTTCTTTGTTATAAGTTCATGATAATCATTACATACCGCAACTTTTCCAGTTTCTCGTTTGTTATAACTTTATGATGATCATTACATACCGCAACTTTTCCAGTTTCTCGTTTGTTATAACTTTATGATGATCATTACATACCGCAACTTTTCCAGTTTCTCGTTTGTTATAACTTCATGATAATCATTACATACTGCAACTTTTCCAGTTTCTCGTTTGTTATAACTTTATGATGATCATTACATACCGCAACTTTTCCAGTTTCTCGTTTGTTATAACTTTATGATGATCATTACATACTGCAACTTTTCCAGTTTCTCGTTTGTTATAACTTCATGATGATCATTACATACCGCAACTTTTCCAGTTTCTCGTTTGTTATAACTTCCTGATGATCATTACATACCGCAACTTTTTTAGTTCCTCCTTTGTTATAACTTCATGATGATTATTACATACCGAAACTTTTGTACTTCCTCCTCTGTTATAACTTTATGATGATCATTATATACCACAACTTATCCAGTTTCTCCTTTGTTATAATTTAGGATGATCATTACATACCCCAACTTTTCCAGTTTCTCCTTTGTTATAACTTCATGATGATCATTACATACCGCAACTTTTCCAGTTTCTCCTTTGTTATAACTTCATGATTATCATTACATACAGCAACTTTTGCAGTTTCTCCTTTGTTATAACTTTAGGATGATCATTAGATACCGCAACTTTTCCACTTCCTCCTTTGTTATAACTTCATGATAATAATTACATACCGCAACTTTTCCATTTTGTCCTTTGTTATAACTTCAGGATGATTATTACATACCGCAACTTTTCCACTTCCTCCTTCGTTATAACTTCAGGCTGATCATTACATACCGCAACTTTTCCAGTTTCTTCTTTGTTATAACTTTAGGATGATCATTACATACCGCAACTTTTCCACTTCCTCATTTGTTATAACTTCCTGATGATCATTAGATACCGCAACTTTTCCACTTCCTCCTTTGTTATAACTTCAGGCTGATCATTACATACCGCAACTTTTCCAGTTTCTACTTTGTTATAACTTTAGGATGATCATTACATAGCGCAACTTTTCCACTTCCTACTTTGTTATAACTTCCTGATGATCATTAAATACTGCATCTTTTCCACTTTCTCCTTTGTAATAACTTCATGATGATCATTACATCTTGCAACTTTTCCACTTCCTCCTTTGTAATAACTTCATGATGATCGTTATATACCGCAACTTTTGCACTTCCTCCTTTGTTATAACTTTAGGATGATCATTACATACCGCAACTTTTCCAGTTTCTCCTTTGTTATAACTTCATGATGATCATTACATACCGGAACTTTTTCAGCTTCTCCTTTGTTATAACTTCATGATGATCATTACATACCGCAACTTTTCCAGTTTCTCCTTTGTTGTAACTTTAGGATGATCATTAGATACCGCAACTTTTCCACTTCCTCCTTTGTTATAACTTCCTGATGATCATTAGATACCGCAACTTTTCCTGTTTCTCCTTTGTTATAACTTCAGCCTGATCATTAGATACCGCAACTTTTCCACTTCCTCCTTTGTTATAAATTGATGATGATCATTACATACCGCAATTTTTCCGCTTCCTCCTTTGTTATAACTTCCTGATGATCATTAGATACCGCAACTTTTCCACTTCCTCCTTTGTAATAACTTCATGATGATCATTACATACCGCAACTTTTCCACTTCCTCCTTTGTTATAACTTCATGATGATCATTACATACCGCAACTTTTCCAGTTTCTCCTTTGTTGTAACTTTAGGATGATCATTAGATACCGCAACTTTTCCACTTCCTCCTTTGTTATAACTTCCTGATGATCATTACATACCGCAACTCTTCCAGTTTCTCCTTTGCTATAACTTCAGGCTGATCATTACATACCGCAACTTTTCCACTTCCTCCTTTGTTATAACTTTATGATGATCATTACATGCCGCAACTTTTCCACTTCCTCCTTTGTTATAAGTTCCTGATGATCATTAGATACCGCAACTTTTCCACTTCCTGCTTTGTAATAACTTTTATGATGATAATTATATACCGCAATTTTTTTCACTTCCTTGTTTGTTATAACTTCATGATGATTATTACATACCGCAACTTTTCCACTTCCTCCTTTGTCATAACTTCATGATAATCATTACATACCGCAACTTTTCCAGTTTCTCCTTTGTTATAACTTGAGGATGATCATTACATACCGCAACTTTTCCACTTCCTCCTTTGTTATAACTTCAGGCCGATCATTACATACCGCAACTTTTCCACTTTCTCCTTTGTTATAACTTTAGGATGATCATTACATACCGCAACTTTTCTACTTCCTCCTTTGTTAAAACTTCCTGATGATCATTAGATACCGCAACTTTTCCACTTCCTCCTTTGTAATAACTTCATGATGATCATTACATACCGCAACTTTTCCACTTCCTCCCTTGTAATAACTTCATGATGATCGTTATATACCGCAACTTTTCCACTTCCTCCTATGTTATAACTTTAGGATGATCATTACATACCGCAACTTTTCCAGTTTCTCCTGTGTTATAACTTCATGATGATCATTACATACCGCAACTTTTCCAGTTTCTCCTTTCTTATAACTTAAGGCTGATCATTAGATACCGCAACTTTTCCACTTCCTCCTTTGTTATAACTTTATGATGATCATTACATACCGCAACTTTTCCGCTTCCTCCTTTGTTATAACTTCCTGATGATGATTAGATACCGCAACTTTTCCACTTCCTCCTTTGTAATAACTTCATGATGATCATTACATACCGCAACTTTTCCAATTCCTGCTTTGTAATAACTTCATGATGATAATTATATACCGCAATTTTTCCACTTCCTTGTTTGTTATAACTTTATGATGATCATTACATATCGCAACTTTTCCAGTTTCTCCTTTGTTATAACTTCAGGATGATCATTACATACCACAACTTTTCCAGTTTCTCGTTTGTTATAACTTTATGATGATCATTACATACCGCAACTTTTCCAGTTTCTCCTTTGTTATAACTTCATGATAATCATTATATACCGCAACTTTTCCAGTTTCTCCTTTGTTATAACTTCATGATGATCATTACATACCGCAACTTTTCCAGTTTCTCCTTTGTTATAACTTTAGGATGATCATTACATACCGCAACTTTTCCAGTTTCTCCTTTGTTATAACTTCATGATAATCATTAAATACCGTAACTTTTCCAGTTTCTCCTTTGTTATAACTTTAGGATGATCATTACATACCGCAACTTTTCCACTTTCTCCTTTTTTATAATTTCATGATGATCATTACATACCGCAACTTTTCCACTTTCTCCTATTTTATAACTTTAAGATGATCATTACTTACTGCAACTTTTCCACTTCCTCCTTTGGTATAACTTCATGATGATCATTACATACCGCAACTTTTCCACTTCCTGCTTTGTAATAACTTCCTGATGATAATTATATACCGCAATTTTTCCACTTCCTCCTTTGTTATAACTTCATGATGGTCATTAGATACTGCAAGTTTTCCACTTCCTCGTATGTTATAATCTCATGATGATCATTACATACCGCAACTTTTGCACTTCCTCCTATGTTATAACTTCATTATGGTCATTAGATACCGCAACTTTTCTACTCTATCCTAAGTTACAACTTCATGATGATTATAACATACCTGAACTTTTCTACTTTCTTCTATGTTTTAACTTTATGATGATCATTACATACCGCACCTTTTCCACTTCCTCCTTTGTTATAACTTCATGATGATCATTACATACCGCAACTTTTCCAGTTTCTCCTTTGTTATAACTTCAGGTTGATCATTACATACCACAACTTTTCCAGTTTCTCCTTTGTTATAACTTTATGATGATCATTACATACCGCAACTTTTCCAGTTTCTCCTTTGTTATAACTTCATGATAATCATTACATACCGCAACTTTTCCAGTTTCTCCTTTGTTATAACTTCATGATGATCATTACATACCGCAACCTTTCCAGTTTCTCCTTTGTTATAACTTTAGGATGATCATTACATACCGCAACTTTTCCAGTTTCTCCTTTGTTATAACTTCATGATAATCATTACATACCGCAACTTTTCCAGTTTCTCCTTTGTTATAACTTTAGGATGATCATTACATACCGCAACTTTTCCACTTCCTCCTTTGTTATAACTTCATGATGATCATTACATACCGCAACTTTTCCAATTTCTCCTTCGTTATAACTTTAGGAAGATCATTACATACCGCAACTTTTCGACTTCCTCCTTTGTTATAACTTCATTATAATCATTACATACCGCTACTTTTCCAGTTTCTCCTTTTTTAATAACTTTATGATGATCATTACATACCGCAACTTTTCTACTTCCTCCTCTGTTATAAGTTCATGATGATCATTATATACCGCAACTTTTCCACTTCCTCCTTTGTTATAACTTCATGATAATCATTACATACCGCAACTTTTCCAGTTTCTTCTTTGTTATAACTTTAGGAAGATCATTACATACCGCAACTTTTCCACTTTCTCCTTTTTTATAATTTCATGATGATCATTATATACCGCAACTTTTCTACTTTCTCCTATTTTATAACTTTAAGATGATCATTACTTACTGCAACTTTTCCACTTCCTCCTTTGGTATAACTTCATGATGATCATTACATACCGCAACTTTTCCACTTCCTGCTTTGTAAAAACTTCCTGATGATAATTATATACCGCAATTTTTCCACCTCCTCCTTTGTTATAACTTCATGATGGTCATTAGATACTGCAAGTTTTCCACTTCCTCGTATGTTATAATCTCATGATGATCATTACATACCGCAACTTTTGCACTTCCTCCTATGTTATAACTTCATTATGGTCATTAGATACCGCAACTTTTCTACTTTCTCCTAAGTTACAACTTCATGATGATTATAACATACCTGAACTTTTCTACTTTCTTCTATGTTTTCACTTTATGATGATCATTACATACCGCAACTTTTCCACTTCCTCCTATGTTATAACTTCATGATGTTTATTAGAAAGCGCAACTTTTCCACTTCTTCCTATGTTATAACTTTATGATGATCATTAGATACCGCAACTTTTCCACTTCTTCCTATGTTATAACTTCATGATAATCATTACATACCGCAACTTTTCCACTTCTTCGTAGGTTATAACTTTATGATTATTACATATGGCAAGTTTTCCACTTTCTTGTAGGTTATAACTTCATGATTATTATTATATACCGCAGCTTTTCCACTTCCTCCTATATTATACCTTCATGTTGATCATTACATACCGCAATTTTCTCACTTCCTCCTATGTTATAACTTTATGATGGTCATTACATACCTCAACTTTTCCACTTCTTCCTATGTTATAACCTTATGATGATGATTATATAACAAAACTTTTTCACTTCCTTCTATGTTATAACTTTATGATGATCATTACATACCGCAACTTTTCCACTTCCTCCTTTGTTATAACTTCATGATGATCATTACATACCGCAACTTTTCCACTTCCTCCTTTGTTATAACTTCATGATGATCATTACATACCGCAACTTTTCCACTTCCTCCTGTGTTATAACTTCATGATGATTATTACATACCTCAACTTTTCCACTTCCTCGTTTGTTATAACCATAGTTAATTGAGTGGAATGGTTATGAAACCCGTCAGACTCCTTTTTTATATTTTTTTGTGGACCTGAAAAGTGCACAACGTTCAAAAGAATTCCTATCATTTTGATTGTATTGACCAATAAAAACGTTGCATTAATTTATTCTGTAACAATTTGCCAACAGAAAACAAAGGATTGTGCACTTTCAGGATGCTTCCAACTTAAACTGCAGCACTGTTGTTTTTATCATTGATGTTTGCCACTTTTCATAACCAGGCTCCTCTAATAACTATGTTATAACTTGATGATGATCATTACATACCGCAACTTTTCCACTTCCTCCCTAGTTATAACTTTATGATGATCATTATATACCGCAACTTTTTACTTCCTGGTATGTGATAATTCCATGATGATCATTACATACTTTAAATTTTCCAGTTTCTCCGGTGGTAACATTTTTTTCACTCGATCCTTTGTTTTAACTTGATGATGATCATGACAAACCGCGAGTTTTCCACATCCTCCTATGTTATAACTTCATTATAATTAATACGCACTGCATCTTCTCCAGTTGCTCCTGTCATAACTTTATGTTGATCAATACGTTTTACAACTTTCCCACTTTCTTCTGTGGTATAACTTCATTACGATACTTAGTTACCGCAAGTTTTCCACTTTCTCTTATGTTATAACTTTTTGATGGTCATTACATACTGCAACTTTTCTACTTTTGCTTATGTTGTAACTCCAGGATTATCAATAGTCACCGCAACTTTCTTACTATCGCAACTTTTCCAGTTTCTCCTTTGTTATAACTTCAGGCTGATCATTACATACCGCAACTTTTCCACTTCCTCCTTTGTCATAACTTTATGATGATCATTACATACCGCAACTTTTCCGCTTCCTCCTTTGTATAACTTCCTGATGATCATTAGATACCACAAGTTTTCCACTTCCTCCTTTGTAATAACTTCGTGATGATCATTACATACCGCAACTTTTCCACTTCCTGCTTTGTAATAACTTCATGATGATAATTATATACCGCAATTTTTCCACTTCCTTGTTTGTTATAACTTCATGATAATCATTACATACCGCAACTTTTCCAGTTTCTCCTTTGTAATAACTTCATGATGATCATTACATAGCGCAACTTTTGTACTTCCTCCTCTTTTATAACTTTATGATGATCATTATATACCGCAACTTATCCAGTTTCTCCTTTGTTATAACTTTAGGATGATCATTACATACCGCAACTTTTCCAGTTTCTCCTTTGTTATAACTTGATGATGATCATTACATACCGCAACTTTTCCAGTTTCTCCTTTGTTATAACTTCATGATTATCATTACATACAGCAACTTTTCCAGTTTCTCCTTTGATATAACTTTAGGATGATCATTAGATACCGCAACTTTTCCATTTTCTCCTTTGTTATAACTTGAGGATGATTATTACATACCGCAACTTTTCCACTTCCTCCTTTGTTATAACTTCAGGCTGATCATTACATACCGCAACTTTTCCACTTTCTCCTTTGTTATAACTTTAGGATCATCATTACATACCGCAACTTTTCCACTTCCTCCTTTGTTAAAACTTCCTGATGATCATTAGATACCGCAACTTTTCCACTTCCTCCTTTGTAATAACTTCATGATGATCATTACATACCGCAACTTTTCCACTTCCTCCTTTGTAATAACTTCATGATGATCGTTATATACCGCAACTTTTCCACTTCCTCCTTTGTTATAACTTTAGGATGATCATTACATACCGCAACTTTTCCAGTTTCTCCTTTGTTATAACTTCATGATGATCATTACTTACCGCAACTTCTCCAGTTTCTCCTTTCTTATAACTTCAGGCTGCTCATTAGATACCGCAACTTTTCCACTTCCTCCTTTGTTATAACTTTATGATGATCATTACATACCGCAATTTTTCCGCTTCCTCCTTTGTTATAACTTCCTGATGATGATTAGATACCGCAACTTTTCCACTTCCTCCTTTGTAATAACTTCATGATGATCATTACATACCGCAACTTTTCCACTTCCTGCTTTGTAATAACTTCATGATGATAATTATATACCGCAATTTTTCCACTTCCTTGTTTGTTATAACTTTATGATGATCATTACATACCGCAACTTTTCCAGTTTCTCCTTTGTTATAACTTCAGGATGATCATTACATACTGCAACTTTTCCACTTCCTCCTTTGTTAAAACTTCCTGATAATCATTAGATACCGCAACTTTTCCACTTCCTCCTTTGTAATAACTTGATGATGATCATTACATACCGCAACTTTTCCACTTCCTCCTTTGTAATAACTTCATGATGATCGTTATATACCGCAACTTTTCCACTTCCTCCTTTGTTATAACTTTAGGATGATCATTACATACCGCAACTTTTCCAGTTTCTCCTTTGTTATAACTTCATGATGATCATTACTTACCGCAACTTTTCCAGTTTCTCCTTTCTTATAACTTAAGGCTGATCATTAGATACCGCAACTTTTCCACTTCCTCCTTTGTTATTACTTCCTGATGATGATTAGATACCGCAACTTTTCCACTTCCTCCTTTGTAATAACTTCATGATGATCATTACATACCGCAACTTTTCCACTTCCTGCTTTGTAATAACTTCATGATGATAATTATATACCGCAATTTTTCCACTTCCTTGTTTGTTATAACTTTATGATGATCATTACATACCGCAACTTTTCCAGTTTCTCCTTTGTTATAACTTTATGATGATCATTACATACCACAACTTTTCCAGTTTCTCCTTTGTTATAACTTTATGATGATCATTACATACCGCAACTTTTCCAGTTTCTCCTTTGTTATAACTTCATGATGATCATTACATACCGCAACCTTTCCAGTTTCTCCTTTGTTATAACTTTAGGATGATCATTACATACCGCAACTTTTCCAGTTTCTCCTTTGTTATAACTTCATGATAATCTTTACATACCGCAACTTTTCCAGTTTCTCCTTTGTTATAACTTCAGGATGATCATTACATACCGCAACATTTCCAGTTTCTCCTTTGTTATAACTTCAGGATGATCATTAGATACCGCAACTTTTCCAGTTTCTCCTTTCTTATAACTTCAGAATGATCATTAGATACCGCATCTTTTCCAGTTTCTCCTTTGTTATAACTTCAGGATGATCATTACATACCGCAACTTTTCCAGTTTCTCCTTTGTCATAACTTTATGATGATCATTACATACCGCAACTTTTCCAGTTTCTCTTTTGTTATAACTTCATGATAATCATTACATACCGGAACTTTTCCACTTCCTCCTTTGTTATAACTTCATGATAATCATTACATACCGCAACTTTTCCAGTTTCTCCTTTGTTATAAGTTCAGGATGATCATTACATACCGCAACTTTTCCAGTTTCACCTTTGTTATAACTTCATGATAATCATTACATATTGCAACCTTTCCAGTTTCTCCTTTGCTATAACTTTATGATGATCATTACATACTGCAACTTTTCCAGTTTCTCCTTTGTTATAACTTCATGATAATCATTACATACCGCAACTTTTCCAGTTTCTCGTTTTTTATAACTTTATGATGATCATTACATACCGCAACTTTTCCAGTTTCTCCTTTGTTATAACTTCATGATAATCATTACATACCGCAACTTTTCCAGTTTCTCCTTTGTTATAACTTCATGATAATCATTACATACCGCAACTTTTTTAGGTTCTCCTTTGTTATAACTTCATGATGATCATTACATACCGCAACTTTTCCAGTTTCTCCTTTTTTATAACTTAAGGAAGATCATTACACACCGCAACTTTTCCACTTCCTCCTTTGTTATAACTTCATGATAATCATTACATACCGCTACTTTTCCAGTTTCTCCTTTGTAATAACTTCATGATGATCATTACATACCGCAACTTTTGTACTTCCTCCTCTTTTATAACTTTATGATGATCATTATATACCCCAACTTATCCAGTTTCTCCTTTGTTATAACTTTAGGATGATCATTACATACCGCAACTTTTCCAGTTTCTCCTTTGTTATAACTTCATGATGATCATTACATACCGCAACTTTTCCAGTTTCTCCTTTGTTATAACTTCATGATTATCATTACATACAGCAACTTTTCCAGTTTCTCCTTTGATATAACTTTAGGATGATCATTAGATACCGCAACTTTTCCATTTTGTCCTTTGTTATAACTTGAGGATGATTATTACATACCGCAACTTTACCACTTCCTCCTTTGTTATAAGTTCAGGCTGATCATTACATACCGCAACTTTTCCACTTTCTCCTTTGTTATAACTTTAGGATGATCATTACATACCGCAACTTTTCCACTTCCTCCTTTGCTAAAACTTCCTGATGATCATTAGATACCGCAACTTTTCCACTTCCTCCTTTGTAATAACTTCATGATGATCATTACATACCGCAACTTTTCCACTTCCTCCTTTGTAATAACTTCATGATGATCGTTATATACCGCAACTTTTCCACTTCCTCCTTTGTTATAACTTTAGGATGATCATTACATACCGCAACTTTTCCAGTTTCTCCTTTGTTATAACTTCATGATGATCATTACTTACCGCAACTTTTCCAGTTTCTCCTTTCTTATAACTTCAGGCTGATCATTAGATACCGCAACTTTTCCACTTCCTCCTTTGTTATAACTTTATGATGATCATTACATACCGCAACTTTTCCGCTTCCTCCTTTGTTATAACTTCCTGATGATGATTAGATACCGCAACTTTTCCACTTCCTCCTTTGTAATAACTTCATGATGATCATTACATACCGCAACTTTTCCACTTCCTGCTTTGTAATAACTTCATGATGATAATTATATACCGCAATTTTTCCACTTCCTTGTTTGTTATAACTTTATGATGATCATTACATACCGCAACTTTTCCAGTTTCTCCTTTGTTATAACTTCAGGATGATCATTACATACCACAACTTTTCCAGTTTCTCCTTTGTTATAACTTTATGATGATCATTACATACCGCAACTTTTCCAGTTTCTCCTTTGTTATAACTTCATGATAATCATTACATACCGCAACTTTTCCAGTTTCTCCTTTGTTATAACTTCATGATGATCATTACATACCGCAACTTTTCCAGTTTCTCCTTTGTTATAACTTTAGGATAATCATTACATACCGCAACTTTTCCAGTTTCTCCTTTGTTATAACTTCATGATAATCATTACATACCGCAACTTTTCCAGTTTCTCGTTTTTTATAACTTTATGATGATCATTACATACCGCAACTTTTTCAGTTTCTCCTTTGTTATAACTTCATGATAATCATTACATACCACAACTTTTTTAGTTTCTCCTTTGTTATAACTTCATGATGATCATTACATACCGCAACTTTTCCAGTTTCTCCTTTTTTATAACTTTAGGAAGATCATTACACACCGCAACTTTTCCACTTCCTTTTTTGTTATAACTTCATGATAATCATTACATACCCCAACTTTTCCAGTTTCTCCTTTGTAATAACTTCATGATGATCATTACATACCGCAACTTTTGTACTTCCTCCTCTTTTATAACTTTATGATGATCATTATATACCCCAACTTATCCAGTTTCTCCTTTGTTATAACTTTAGGATGATCATTACATACCGCAACTTTTCCAGTTTCTCCTTTGTTATAACTTCATGATGATCATTACATACCGCAACTTTTCCAGTTTCTCCTTTGTTATAACTTCATGATTATCGTTACATACAGCAACTTTTCCAGTTTCTCCTTTGATATAACTTTAGGATGATCATTAGATACCGCAACTTTTCCATTTTGTCCTTTGTTATAACTTGAGGACGATTATTACATACCGCAACTTTTCCACTTCCTCCTTTGTTATAAGTTCAGGCTGATCATTACATACCGCAACTTTTCCACTTTCTCCTTTGTTATAACTTTAGGATGATCATTACATACCGCAACTTTTCCACTTCCTCCTTTGTTAAAACTTCCTGATGATCATTAGATACCGCAACTTTTCCACTTCCTCCTTTGTAATAACTTCATGATGATCATTACATACCGCAACTTTTCCACTTCCTCCTTTGTAATAACTTCATGATGATCGTTATATACCGCAACTTTTCCACTTCCTCCTTTGTTATAACTTTAGGATGATCATTACATACCGCAACTTTTCCAGTTTCTCCTTTGTTATAACTTCATGATGATCATTACTTACCGCAACTTTTCCAGTTTCTCCTTTCTTATAACTTCAGGCTGATCATTAGATACCGCAACTTTTCCACTTCCTCCTTTGTTATAACTTTATGATGATCATTACATACCGCAACTTTTCCGCTTCCTCCTTTGTTATAACTTCCTGATGATGATTAGATACCGCAACTTTTCCACTTCCTCCTTTGTAATAACTTCATGATGATCATTACATACCGCAACTTTTCCACTTCCTGCTTTGTAATAACTTCATGATGATAATTATATACCGCAATTTTTCCACTTCCTTGTTTGTTATAACTTTATGATGATCATTACATACCGCAACTTTTCCAGTTTCTCCTTTGTTATAACTTCAGGATGATCATTACATACCACAACTTTTCCAGTTTCTCCTTTGTTATAACTTTATGATGATCATTACATACCCCAACTTTTCCAGTTTCTCCTTTGTTATAACTTCATGATAATCATTACATACCCCAACTTTTCCAGTTTCTCCTTTGTTATAACTTCATGATAATCATTACATACCGCAACTTTTTTAGGTTCTCCTTTGTTATAACTTCATGATGATCATTACATACCGCAACTTTTCCAGTTTCTCCTTTTTTATAACTTAAGGAAGATCATTACACACCGCAACTTTTCCACTTCCTCCTTTGTTATAACTTCATGATAATCATTACATACCGCTACTTTTCCAGTTTCTCCTTTGTAATAACTTCATGATGATCATTACATACCGCAACTTTTGTACTTCCTCCTCTTTTATAACTTTATGATGATCATTATATACCCCAACTTATCCAGTTTCTCCTTTGTTATAACTTTAGGATGATCATTACATACCGCAACTTTTCCAGTTTCTCCTTTGTTATAACTTCATGATGATCATTACATACCGCAACTTTTCCAGTTTCTCCTTTGTTATAACTTCATGATTATCATTACATACAGCAACTTTTCCAGTTTCTCCTTTGATATAACTTTAGGATGATCATTAGATACCGCAACTTTTCCATTTTGTCCTTTGTTATAACTTGAGGATGATTATTACATACCGCAACTTTACCACTTCCTCCTTTGTTATAAGTTCAGGCTGATCATTACATACCGCAACTTTTCCACTTTCTCCTTTGTTATAACTTTAGGATGATCATTACATACCGCAACTTTTCCACTTCCTCCTTTGCTAAAACTTCCTGATGATCATTAGATACCGCAACTTTTCCACTTCCTCCTTTGTAATAACTTCATGATGATCATTACATACCGCAACTTTTCCACTTCCTCCTTTGTAATAACTTCATGATGATCGTTATATACCGCAACTTTTCCACTTCCTCCTTTGTTATAACTTTAGGATGATCATTACATACCGCAACTTTTCCAGTTTCTCCTTTGTTATAACTTCATGATGATCATTACTTACCGCAACTTTTCCAGTTTCTCCTTTCTTATAACTTCAGGCTGATCATTAGATACCGCAACTTTTCCACTTCCTCCTTTGTTATAACTTTATGATGATCATTACATACCGCAACTTTTCCGCTTCCTCCTTTGTTATAACTTCCTGATGATGATTAGATACCGCAACTTTTCCACTTCCTCCTTTGTAATAACTTCATGATGATCATTACATACCGCAACTTTTCCACTTCCTGCTTTGTAATAACTTCATGATGATAATTATATACCGCAATTTTTCCACTTCCTTGTTTGTTATAACTTTATGATGATCATTACATACCGCAACTTTTCCAGTTTCTCCTTTGTTATAACTTCAGGATGATCATTACATACCACAACTTTTCCAGTTTCTCCTTTGTTATAACTTTATGATGATCATTACATACCGCAACTTTTCCAGTTTCTCCTTTGTTATAACTTCATGATAATCATTACATACCGCAACTTTTCCAGTTTCTCCTTTGTTATAACTTCATGATGATCATTACATACCGCAACTTTTCCAGTTTCTCCTTTGTTATAACTTTAGGATAATCATTACATACCGCAACTTTTCCAGTTTCTCCTTTGTTATAACTTCATGATAATCATTACATACCGCAACTTTTCCAGTTTCTCGTTTTTTATAACTTTATGATGATCATTACATACCGCAACTTTTTCAGTTTCTCCTTTGTTATAACTTCATGATAATCATTACATACCGCAACTTTTTTAGTTTCTCCTTTGTTATAACTTCATGATGATCATTACATACCGCAACTTTTCCAGTTTCTCCTTTTTTATAACTTTAGGAAGATCATTACACACCGCAACTTTTCCACTTCCTTTTTTGTTATAACTTCATGATAATCATTACATACCCCAACTTTTCCAGTTTCTCCTTTGTAATAACTTCATGATGATCATTACATACCGCAACTTTTCTACTTCCTCCTCTTTTATAACTTTATGATGATCATTATATACCCCAACTTATCCAGTTTCTCCTTTGTTATAACTTTAGGATGATCATTACATACCGCAACTTTTCCAGTTTCTCCTTTGTTATAACTTCATGATGATCATTACATACCGCAACTTTTCCAGTTTCTCCTTTGTTATAACTTCATGATTATCGTTACATACAGCAACTTTTCCAGTTTCTCCTTTGATATAACTTTAGGATGATCATTAGATACCGCAACTTTTCCATTTTGTCCTTTGTTATAACTTGAGGACGATTATTACATACCGCAACTTTTCCACTTCCTCCTTTGTTATAAGTTCAGGCTGATCATTACATACCGCAACTTTTCCACTTTCTCCTTTGTTATAACTTTAGGATGATCATTACATACCGCAACTTTTCCACTTCCTCCTTTGTTAAAACTTCCTGATGATCATTAGATACCGCAACTTTTCCACTTCCTCCTTTGTAATAACTTCATGATGATCATTACATACCGCAACTTTTCCACTTCCTCCTTTGTAATAACTTCATGATGATCGTTATATACCGCAACTTTTCCACTTCCTCCTTTGTTATAACTTTAGGATGATCATTACATACCGCAACTTTTCCAGTTTCTCCTTTGTTATAACTTCATGATGATCATTACTTACCGCAACTTTTCCAGTTTCTCCTTTCTTATAACTTCAGGCTGATCATTAGATACCGCAACTTTTCCACTTCCTCCTTTGTTATAACTTTATGATGATCATTACATACCGCAACTTTTCCGCTTCCTCCTTTGTTATAACTTCCTGATGATGATTAGATACCGCAACTTTTCCACTTCCTCCTTTGTAATAACTTCATGATGATCATTACATACCGCAACTTTTCCACTTCCTGCTTTGTAATAACTTCATGATGATAATTATATACCGCAATTTTTCCACTTCCTTGTTTGTTATAACTTTATGATGATCATTACATACCGCAACTTTTCCAGTTTCTCCTTTGTTATAACTTCAGGATGATCATTACATACCACAACTTTTCCAGTTTCTCCTTTGTTATAACTTTATGATGATCATTACATACCGCAACTTTTCCAGTTTCTCCTTTGTTATAACTTCATGATAATCATTACATACCGCAACTTTTCCAGTTTCTCCTTTGTTATAACTTCATGATGATCATTACATACCGCAACTTTTCCAGTTTCTCCTTTGTTATAACTTTAGGATAATCATTACATACCGCAACTTTTCCAGTTTCTCCTTTGTTATAACTTCATGATAATCATTACATACCGCAACTTTTCCAGTTTCTCGTTTTTTATAACTTTATGATGATCATTACATACCGCAACTTTTTCAGTTTCTCCTTTGTTATAACTTCATGATAATCATTACATACCGCAACTTTTTTAGTTTCTCCTTTGTTATAACTTCATGATGATCATTACATACCGCAACTTTTCCAGTTTCTCCTTTTTTATAACTTTAGGAAGATCATTACACACCGCAACTTTTCCACTTCCTTTTTTGTTATAACTTCATGATAATCATTACATACCCCAACTTTTCCAGTTTCTCCTTTGTAATAACTTCATGATGATCATTACATACCGCAACTTTTCTACTTCCTCCTCTTTTATAACTTTATGATGATCATTATATACCCCAACTTATCCAGTTTCTCCTTTGTTATAACTTTAGGATGATCATTACATACCGCAACTTTTCCAGTTTCTCCTTTGTTATAACTTCATGATGATCATTACATACCGCAACTTTTCCAGTTTCTCCTTTGTTATAACTTCATGATTATCGTTACATACAGCAACTTTTCCAGTTTCTCCTTTGATATAACTTTAGGATGATCATTAGATACCGCAACTTTTCCATTTTGTCCTTTGTTATAACTTGAGGACGATTATTACATACCGCAACTTTTCCACTTCCTCCTTTGTTATAAGTTCAGGCTGATCATTACATACCGCAACTTTTCCACTTTCTCCTTTGTTATAACTTTAGGATGATCATTACATACCGCAACTTTTCCACTTCCTCCTTTGTTAAAACTTCCTGATGATCATTAGATACCGCAACTTTTCCACTTCCTCCTTTGTAATAACTTCATGATGATCATTACATACCGCAACTTTTCCACTTCCTCCTTTGTAATAACTTCATGATGATCGTTATATACCGCAACTTTTCCACTTCCTCCTTTGTTATAACTTTAGGATGATCATTACATACCGCAACTTTTCCAGTTTCTCCTTTGTTATAACTTCATGATGATCATTACTTACCGCAACTTTTCCAGTTTCTCCTTTCTTATAACTTCAGGCTGATCATTAGATACCGCAACTTTTCCACTTCCTCCTTTGTTATAACTTTATGATGATCATTACATACCGCAACTTTTCCGCTTCCTCCTTTGTTATAACTTCCTGATGATGATTAGATACCGCAACTTTTCCACTTCCTCCTTTGTAATAACTTCATGATGATCATTACATACCGCAACTTTTCCACTTCCTGCTTTGTAATAACTTCATGATGATAATTATATACCGCAATTTTTCCACTTCCTTGTTTGTTATAACTTTATGATGATCATTACATACCGCAACTTTTCCAGTTTCTCCTTTGTTATAACTTCAGGATGATCATTACATACCACAACTTTTCCAGTTTCTCGTTTGTTATAACTTTATGATGATCATTACATACCGCAACTTTTCCAGTTTCTCCTTTGTTATAACTTCATGATAATCATTACATACCGCAACTTTTCCAGTTTCTCCTTTGTTATAACTTCATGATGATCATTACATACCGCAACTTTTCCAGTTTCTCCTTTGTTATAACTTTAGGATAATCATTACATACCGCAACTTTTCCAGTTTCTCCTTTGTTATAACTTCATGATAATCATTACATACCGCAACTTTTCCAGTTTCTCGTTTTTTATAACTTTATGATGATCATTACATACTGCAACTTTTTCAGTTTCTCCTTTGTTATAACTTCATGATAATCATTACATACCGCAACTTTTTTAGTTTCTCCTTTGTTATAACTTCATGATGATCATTACATACCGCAACTTTTCCAGTTTCTCCTTTTTTATAACTTTAGGAAGATCATTACACACCGCAACTTTTCCACTTCCTTTTTTGTTATAACTTCATGATAATCATTACATACGCCAACTTTTCCAGTTTCTCCTTTGTAATAACTTCATGATGATCATTACATACCGCAACTTTTGTACTTCCTCCTCTTTTATAACTTTATGATGATCATTATATACCCCAACTTATCCAGTTTCTCCTTTGTTATAACTTTAGGATGATCATTACATAGCGCAACTTTTCCAGTTTCTCCTTTGTTATAACTTCATGATGATCATTACATACCGCAACTTTTCCAGTTTCTCCTTTGTTATAACTTCATGATTATCATTACATACAGCAACTTTTCCAGTTTCTCCTTTGATATAACTTTAGGATGATCATTAGATACCGCAACTTTTCCACTTCCTCCTTTGTTATAACTTCATGATAATCATTACATACCACAACTTTTCCATTTTGTCCTTTGTTATAACTTGAGGATGTTTATTACATACCGCAACTTTTCCACTTCCTCCTTTGTTATAACTTCAGGTTGATCATTACATACCGCAACTTTTCCACTTTCTCCTTTGTTATAACTTTAGGATGATCATTACATACCGCAACTTTTCCACTTCCTCCTTTGTTAAAACTTCCTGATGATCATTAGATACCGCAACTTTTCCACTTCCTCCTTTGTAATAACTTCATGATGATCATTACATACTGCAACTTTTCCACTTCCTCCCTTGTAATAACTTCATGATGATCGTTATATACCGCAACTTTTCCACTTCCTCCTTTGTTATAACTTTAGGATGATCATTACATACCGAAACTTTTCCAGTTTCTCCTTTGTTATAACTTCATGATGATCATTACATACCGCAACTTTTCCAGTTTCTCCTTTCTTATAACTTCAGGCTGATCATTAGATACCGCAACTTTTCCACTTCCTCCTTTGTTATAACTTTATGATGATCATTACATACCGCAACTTTTCCGCTTCCTCCTTTGTTATAACTTCCTGATGATGATTAGATACCGCAACTTTTCCACTTCCTCCTTTGTAATAACTTCATGATGATCATTACATACCGCAACTTTTCCACTTCCTGCTTTGTAATAACTTCATGATGATAATTATATACCGCAATTTTTCCACTTCCTTGTTTGTTATAACTTTATGATGATCATTACATACCGCAACTTTTCCAGTTTCTCCTTTGTTATAACTTCAGGATGATTATTACATACCACAACTTTTCCAGTTTCTCCTTTGTTATAACTTTATGATGATCATTACATACCGCAACTTTTCCAGTTTCTCCTTTGTTATATCTTCATGATAATCATTACATACCGCAACTTTTCCAGTTTCTCCTTTGTTATAACTTCATGATGATCATTACATACCGCAACTTTTCCAGTTTCTCCTTTGTTATAACTTTAGGATGATCATTACATACCGCAACTTTTCCAGTTTCTCCTTTGTTATAAATTCATGATAATCTTTACATACCGCAACTTTTCCAGTTTCTCCTTTGTTATAACTTTAGGATGATCATTACATACCGCAACTTTTCCACTTCCTCCTTTGTTATAACTTCATGATAATCATTACATACCGCAACTTTTCCAGTTTTTCCTTTGTTATAACATCAGGATGATCATTACATACCGCAACTTTTGCAGTTTCACCTTTGTTATAACTTGATGATAATCATTACATATTGCAACTTTTCCAGTTTCTCCTTTGCTATAACTTTCTGATGATCATTACATACTGCAACTTTTCCAGTTTCTCCTTTGTTATAACTTCATGATAATCATTACATACCGCAACTTTTCCAGTTTCTCGTTTTTTATAACTTTATGATGATCATTACATACCGCAACTTTTCCAGTTTCTCCTTTGTTATAACTTCATGATGATCATTACATACCGCAACTTTTTTAGTTTCTCCTTTGTTATAACTTCATGATGATCATTACATACCGCAACTTTTCCAGTTTCTCCTTTTTTATAACTTTAGGAAGATCATTACACACCGCAACTTTTCCACTTCCTTTTTTGTTATAACTTCATGATAATCATTACATACCCCAACTTTTCCAGTTTCTCCTTTGTAATAACTTCATGATGATCATTACATACCGCAACTTTTGTACTTCCTCCTCTTTTATAACTTTATGATGATCATTATATACCCCAACTTATCCAGTTTCTCCTTTGTTATAACTTTAGGATGATCATTACATACCGCAACTTTTCCAGTTTCTTCTTTGTTATAACTTCATGATTATCATTACATACAGCAACTTTTCCAGTTTCTCCTTTGATATAACTTTAGGATGATCATTAGATACCGCAACTTTTCCACTTCCTCCTTTGTTATAACTTCATGATAATCATTACATACCACAACTTTTCCATTTTGTCCTTTTTTATAACTTGAGGATGCTTATTACATACCGCAACTTTTCCACTTCCTCCTTTGTTATAACTTCAGGCTGATCATTACATACCGCAACTTTTCCACTTTCTCCTTTGTTATAACTTTAGGATGATCATTACATACCGCAACTTTTCCACTTCCTCCCTTGTAATAACTTCATGATGATCGTTATATACCGCAACTTTTCCACTTCCTCCTTTGTTAAAACTTCCTGATGATCATTAGATACCGCAACTTTTCCACTTCCTCCTTTGTAATAACTTCATGATGATCATTACATACCGCAACTTTTCCACTTCCTCCCTTGTAATAACTTCATGATGATCGTTATATACCGCAACTTTTCCACTTCCTTCTTTGTTATAACTTTAGGATGATCATTACATACCGCAACTTTTCCAGTTTCTCCTTTGTTATAACTTCATGATGATCATTACATAGCGCAACTTTTCCAGTTTCTCCTTTCTTATAACTTCAGGCTGATCATTAGATACCGCAACTTTTCCACTTCCTCCTTTGTTATAACTTTATGATGATCATTACATACCGCAACTTTTCCGCTTCCTCCTTTGTTATAACTTCCTGATGATGATTAGATACCGGAACTTTTCCACTTCCTCCTTTGTAATAACTTCATGATGATCATTACATACCGCAACTTTTCCACTTCCTGCTTTGTAATAACTTCATGATGATAATTATATACCGCAATTTTTCCACTTCCTTGTTTGTTATAACTTTATGATGATCATTACATACCGCAACTTTTCCAGTTTCTCCTTTGTTATAACTTCAGGATGATTATTACATACCACAACTTTTCCAGTTTCTCCTTTGTTATAACTTTATGATGATCATTACATACCGCAACTTTTCCAGTTTCTCCTTTGTTATAACTTCATGATAATTATTACATACCGCAACTTTTCCAGTTTCTCCTTTGTTATAACTTCATGATGATCATTACATACCGCAACTTTTCCAGTTTCTCCTTTGTTATAACTTTAGGATGATCATTACATACCGCAACTTTTCCAGTTTCTCCTTTGTTATAACTTCATGATAATCATTACATACCGCAACTTTTCCAGTTTCTCCTTTGTTATAACTTTAGGATGATCATTACATACCGCAACTTTTCCACTTCCTCCTTTGTTATAACTTCATGATGATCATTACATACCGCAACTTTTCCAGTTTCTCCTTTGTTATAACTTTAGGAAGATCATTACATACCGCAACTTTTCGACTTCCTCCTTTGTTATAACTTCATGATAATCATTACATACCGCAACTTTTCCAGTTTCTCCTTTGTAATAACTTCATGATGATCATTACATACCGCAACTTTTCTACTTCCTCCTCTGTTATAAGTTTATGATGATCATTATATACCGCAACTTTTCCACTTCCTCCTTTGTTATAACTTCATGATAATCATTACATACCGCAACTTTTCCAGTTTCTCCTTTGTTATAACTTTAGGAAGATCATTACATACCGCAACTTTTCGACTTTCTCCTTTTTTATAATTTTATGATGATCATTACATACCGCAACTTTTCCACTTTCTCCTATTTTATAACTTTAAGATGATCATTACTTACTGCAACTTTTCCACTTCCTCCTTTGGTATAACTTCATGATGATCATTACATACCGCAACTTTTCCACTTCCTGCTTTGTAAAAACTTCCTGATGATAATTATATACCGCAATTTTTCCACTTCCTCCTTTGGTATAACTTCATGATGGTCATTAGATACTGCAAGTTTTCCACTTCCTCGTATGTTATAATCTCATGATGATCATTACATACCGCAACTTTTGCACTTCCTCCTATGTTATAACTTCATTATGGTCATTAGATACCGCAACTTTTCTACTTTCTCCTAAGTTACAACTTCATGATGATTATAACATACCTGAACTTTTCTACTTTCTTCTATGTTTTAACTTTATGATGATCATTACATACCGCAACTTTTCCACTTGCTCCTTTGTTATAACTTCATGATGATCATTACATACCGCAACTTTTCCACTTCCTCCTATGTTATAACTTCATGATGTTTATTAGAAAGCGCAACTTTTCCACTTCTTCGTAGGTTATAACTTTATGATTATTACATATGGCAAGTTTTCCACTTTCTTGTAGGTTATAACTTCATGATTATTATTATATACCGCAACTTTTCCACTTCCTCCTATGTTATAACTTCATGATGTTTATTAGAAAGCGCAACTTTTCCACTTCTTCCTATGTTATAACTTTATGATGATCATTAGATACCGCAACTTTTCCACTTCCTCCTATATTATAACTTCATGATGTTTATTAGAAAGCGCAACTTTTCCACTTCTTCCTATGTTATAACTTTATGATGATCATTAGATACCGCAACTTTTCCACTTCTTCCTATGTTATAAATTCATGATAATCATTACATACCGCAACTTTTCCACTTCTTCGTAGGTTATAACTTTATGATTATTACATATGGCAAGTTTTCCACTTTCTTGTAGGTTATAACTTCATGATTATTATTATATACCGCAGCTTTTCCACTTCCTCCTATATTATACCTCCATGTTGATCATTACATACCGCAATTTTCTCACTTCCTCCTATGTTATAACTTTATGATGGTCATTACATACCTCAACTTTTCCACTTCTTCCTATGTTATAACCTTATGATGATGATTATATAACAAAACTTTTTCACTTCCTTCTATGTTATAACTTCATGATGATCATTACATACCGCAACTTTTCCACTTCCTCCTTTGTTATAACTTCATGATGATCATTACATACCGCAACTTTTCCACTTCCTCCTTTGTTATAACTTCATGATGATCATTACATACCGCAACTTTTCCACTTCCTCCTATGTTATAACTTCATGATGATTATTACATACCTCAACTTTTCCACTTCCTCCTTTGTTATAACCATAGTTAATTGAGTGGAATGGTTATGAAACCCGTCAGACTCCTTTTTTATATTTTTTTGTGGACCTGAAAGTGCACAACGTTCAAAAGAATTCCTATCATTTTGATTGTATTGACCAATAAAAACGTTGCATTAATTTATTCTGTAACAATTTGCCAACAGAAAACAAAGGATTGTGCACTTTCAGGATGCTTCCAACTTAAACTGCAGCACTGTTGTTTTTATCATTGATGTTTGCCACTTTTCATAACCAGGTTCCTCTAATAACTATGTTATAACTTGATGATGATCATTACATACCGCAACTTTTCCACTTCCTCCCTAGTTATAACTTTATGATGATCATTATATACCGCAACTTTTTACTTCCTGGTATGTGATAATTCCATGATGATCATTACATACTTTAAATTTTCCAGTTTCTCCGGTGGTAACATTTTTT
Organism: Porites lutea; assembly: GCF_958299795.1. NCBI lineage: Eukaryota > Metazoa > Cnidaria > Anthozoa > Scleractinia > Poritidae > Porites > Porites lutea. Next base: position 10,173,118 of record NC_133212.1, on the reverse strand, counting down.
TCACTCGATCCTTTGTTTTAACTTGATGATGATCATGACAAACCGCGAGTTTTCCACATCCTCCTATGTTATAACTTCATTATAATTAATACGCACTGCATCTTCTCCAGTTGCTCCTGTCATAACTTTATGTTGATCAATACGTTTTACAACTTTCCCACTTTCTTCTGTGGTATAACTTCATTACGATACTTAGTTACCGCAAGTTTTCCACTTTCTCTTATGTTATAACTTTTTGATGGTCATTACATACTGCAACTTTTCTACTTTTGCTTATGTTGTAACTCCAGGATTATCAATAGTCACCGCAACTTTTTTACTATCGCAACTTTTCCAGTTTCTCCTTTGTTATAACTTCAGGCTGATCATTACATACCGCAACTTTTCCACTTCCTCCTTTGTTATAACTTCGTGATGATCATTACATACCGCAACTTTTCCGCTTCCTCCTTTGTATAACTTCCTGATGATCATTAGATACCGCAACTTTTCCACTTCCTCCTTTGTAATAACTTCATGATGATCATTACATACCGAAATTTTTCCACTTCCTTGTTTGTTATAACTTCATGATGATCATTATATACCGCAACTTTTCCACTTCTTCCTTTGTTATAACTTCATGATCATCATTACATACCGCAACTTTTCCAGTTTCTCCTTTGTTATAACTTCAGGATGATCATTACATACCGCAACTTTTCCAGTTTCACCTTTGTTATAACTTCATGGTAATCATTACATACCGCAACTTTTCCTGTTTCTCCTTTGTTATAACTTCAGGATGATCATTACATACCGCAACTTTTCCAGTTTCATTTTTGTTATAACTTCATGATAATCATTACATATTGCAACTTTTCCAGTTTCTCCTTTGCTATAACTTTATGATGATTATTACATACCGCAACTTTTCCAGTTTCTCCTTTGTTATAACTTCATGATAATCATTTCATACCGCAACTTTTCCAGTTTCTGCTTTTTTATAACTTTAGGATGATCATTACATATCGCAACTTTTCCAGTTTCTCCTTTGTTATAACTTCATGATAATCATTTCATACCGCAACTTTTCCAGTTTCTGCTTTTTTATAACTTTAGGATGATCATTACATACCGCAACTTTTCCAGTTTCTCCTTTGTTATAACTTTATGATGATCATTACATACCGCAACTTTTCCAGTTTCCCCTTTGTTATAACTTTATGATGATCATTACATACCGCAACTTTTCCAGTTTCCCCTTTGTTATAACTTTATGATGATCATTACATACCGCAACTTTTCCAGTTTCTCCTTTGCTATAACTTTATGATGATCATTACATACCGCAACTTTTCCAGTTTCCCCTTTGTTATAACTTTATGATGATCATTACATACCGCAACTTTTCCAGTTTCCCCTTTGTTATAACTTTATGATGATCATTACATACCGCAACTTTTCCAGTTTCTCCTTTGTTATAACTTTATGATGATCATTACATACCGCAACTTTTCCAGTTTCCCCTTTGTTATAACTTTATGATGATCATTACATATCGCAACTTTTCCAGTTTCTCCTTTGTTATAACTTTATGATGATCATTACATATCGCAACTTTTCCAGTTTCTCCTTTGTTATAACTTCAGGATGATCATTACATTCCGCAACTTTTCCAGTTTTTCGTTTGTTATAACTTCAGGATGATTATTAGATACCGCAACTTTTCCAGTTTCTCCTTTGTTATAACTTCAGGATGATCATTACATACCGCAACTTTTCCAGTTTCTCCTTTGTTATAACTTCAGGATGATCATTAGATACCGCAACTTTTCCAGTTTCTCCTTTGTGATAACTTCAGGATGATCATTACATACCGCAACTTTTCCAGTTTCTCCTTTGTCATAACTTTATGATGATCATTACATACCGCAACTTTTCCAGTTTCTCCTTTGTTATAACTTCCTGATGATCATTAGATACTGCATCTTTTCCACTTTCTCCTTTGTAATAACTTCATGATGATCATTACATCTCGCAACTTTTCCACTTCCTCCTTTGTAATAACTTCATGATGATCGTTATATACCGCAACTTTTGCACTTCCTCCTTTGTTATAACTTTAGGATGATCATTACATACCGCAACTTTTCCAGTTTCTCCTTTGTTATAACTTCATGATGATCATTACATATCGCAACTTTTTCAGTTTCTCCTTTGTTATAACTTCATGATGATCATTACATACCGCAACTTTTCCAGTTTCTCCTTTGTTGTAACTTTAGGATGATCATTAGATACCGCAACTTTTCCACTTCCTCCTTTGTTATAACTTCCTGATGATCATTAGATACCGCAACTTTTCCAGTTTCTCCTTTGTTATAACTTCAGGCTGATCATTAGATACCGCAACTTTTCCACTTCCTCCTTTGTAATAACTTGATGATGATCATTACATACCGCAACTTTTCCGCTTCCTCCTTTGTTATAACTTCCTGATGATGATTAGATACCGCAACTTTTCCACTTCCTCCTTTGTAATAACTTCATGATGATCATTACATACCGCAACTTTTCCACTTCCTGCTTTGTAATAACTTCATGATGATAATTATATACCGCAATTTTTCCACTTTCTTGTTTGTTATAACTTTATGATGATCATTACATACCGCAACTTTTCCAGTTTCTCCTTTGTTATAACTTCAGGATGATCATTACATACCACAACTTTTCCAGTTTCTCCTTTGTTATAACTTTATGATGATCATTACATACCGCAACTTTTCCAGTTTCTCCTTTGTTATAACTTCATGATAATCATTACATACCGCAACTTTTCCAGTTTTTCCTTTGTTATAACTTTAGGATGATCATTACATACCGCAACTTTTCCAGTTTCTCCTTTGTTATAACTTCATGATAATCATTACATACCGCAACTTTTCCAGTTTCTCCTTTGTTATAACTTCATGATAATCATTACATACCGCAACTTTTCCAGTTTCTCCTTTCTTATAACTTCAGGCTGATCATTAGATACCGCAACTTTTCCACTTCCTCCCTTGTTATAACTTTATGATGATCATTACATACCGCAACTTTTCCGCTTCCTCCTTTGTTATAACTTCCTGATGATGATTAGATACCGCAACTTTTCCACTTCCTGCTTTGTAATAACTTCATGATGATAATTATATACCGCAATTTTTCCACTTCCTTGTTTGTTATAACTTTATGATGATCATTACATACCGCAACTTTTCCAGTTTCTCCTTTGTTATAACTTCAGGATGATTATTACATACCACAACTTTTCCAGTTTCTCCTTTGTTATAACTTTATGATGATCATTACATACCGCAACTTTTCCAGTTTCTCCTTTGTTATATCTTCATGATAATCATTACATACCGCAACTTTTCCAGTTTCTCCTTTGTTATAACTTCATGATGATCATTACATACCGCAACTTTTCCAGTTTCTCCTTTGTTATAACTTTAGGATGATCATTACATACCGCAACTTTTCCAGTTTCTCCTTTGTTATAAATTCATGATAATCTTTACATACCGCAACTTTTCCAGTTTCTCCTTTGTTATAACTTTAGGATGATCATTACATACCGCAACTTTTCCACTTCCTCCTTTGTTATAACTTCATGATAATCATTACATACCGCAACTTTTCCAGTTTTTCCTTTGTTATAACATCAGGATGATCATTACATACCGCAACTTTTCCAGTTTCACCTTTGTTATAACTTCATGATAATCATTACATATTGCAACTTTTCCAGTTTCTCCTTTGCTATAACTTTCTGATGATCATTACATACTGCAACTTTTGCAGTTTCTCCTTTGTTATAACTTCATGATAATCATTACATACCGCAACTTTTCCAGTTTCTCGTTTTTTATAACTTTATGATGATCATTACATACCGCAACTTTTCCAGTTTCTCCTTTGTTATAACTTCATGATGATCATTACATACCGCAACTTTTTTAGTTTCTCCTTTGTTATAACTTCATGATGATCATTACATACCGCAACTTTTCCAGTTTCTCCTTTTTTATAACTTTAGGAAGATCATTACACACCGCAACTTTTCCACTTCCTTTTTTGTTATAACTTCATGATAATCATTACATACCCCAACTTTTCCAGTTTCTCCTTTGTAATAACTTCATGATGATCATTACATACCGCAACTTTTGTACTTCCTCCTCTTTTATAACTTTATGATGATCATTATATACCCCAACTTATCCAGTTTCTCCTTTGTTATAACTTTAGGATGATCATTACATACCGCAACTTTTCCAGTTTCTCCTTTGTTATAACTTCATGATTATCATTACATACAGCAACTTTTCCAGTTTCTCCTTTGATATAACTTTAGGATGATCATTAGATACCGCAACTTTTCCACTTCCTCCTTTGTTATAACTTGATGATAATCATTACATACCACAACTTTTCCATTTTGTCCTTTTTTATAACTTGAGGATGTTTATTACATACCGCAACTTTTCCACTTCCTCCTTTGTTATAACTTCAGGCTGATCATTACATACCGCAACTTTTCCACTTTCTCCTTTGTTATAACTTTAGGATGATCATTACATACCGCAACTTTTCCAGTTTCTCCTTTGTTATAACTTCCTGATGATCATTAGATACTGCATCTTTTCCACTTTCTCCTTTGTAATAACTTCATGATGATCATTACATCTCGCAACTTTTCCACTTCCTCCTTTGTAATAACTTCATGATGATCGTTATATACCGCAACTTTTGCACTTCCTCCTTTGTTATAACTTTAGGATGATCATTACATACCGCAACTTTTCCAGTTTCTCCTTTGTTATAACTTCATGATGATCATTACATATCGCAACTTTTTCAGTTTCGCCTTTGTTATAACTTCATGATGATCATTACATACCGCAACTTTTCCAGTTTCTCCTTTGTTGTAACTTTAGGATGATCATTAGATACCGCAACTTTTCCACTTCCTCCTTTGTTATAACTTCCTGATGATCATTAGATACCGCAACTTTTCCAGTTTCTCCTTTGTTATAACTTCAGGCTGATCATTAGATACCGCAACTTTTCCACTTCCTCCTTTGTAATAACTTGATGATGATCATTACATACCGCAACTTTTCCGCTTCCTCCTTTGTTATAACTTCCTGATGATGATTAGATACCGCAACTTTTCCACTTCCTCCTTTGTAATAACTTCATGATGATCATTACATACCGCAACTTTTCCACTTCCTGCTTTGTAATAACTTCATGATGATAATTATATACCGCAATTTTTCCACTTTCTTGTTTGTTATAACTTTATGATGATCATTACATACCGCAACTTTTCCAGTTTCTCCTTTGTTATAACTTCAGGATGATCATTACATACCACAACTTTTCCAGTTTCTACTTTGTTATAACTTTATGATGATCATTACATACCGCAACTTTTCCAGTTTCTCCTTTGTTATAACTTCATGATAATCATTACATACCGCAACTTTTCCAGTTTCTCCTTTGTTATAACTTCATGATGATCATTACATACCGCAACTTTTCCAGTTTTTCCTTTGTTATAACTTTAGGATGATCATTACATACCGCAACTTTTCCAGTTTCTCCTTTGTTATAACTTCATGATAATCATTACATACCGCAACTTTTCCAGTTTCTCCTTTGTTATAACTTCATGATAATCATTACATACCGCAACTTTTCCAGTTTCTCCTTTCTTATAACTTCAGGCTGATCATTAGATACCGCAACTTTTCCACTTCCTCCCTTGTTATAACTTTATGATGATCATTACATACCGCAACTTTTCCGCTTCCTCCTTTGTTATAACTTCCTGATGATGATTAGATACCGCAACTTTTCCACTTCCTGCTTTGTAATAACTTCATGATGATAATTATATACCGCAATTTTTCCACTTCCTTGTTTGTTATAACTTTATGATGATCATTACATACCGCAACTTTTCCAGTTTCTCCTTTGTTATAACTTCAGGATGATTATTACATACCACAACTTTTCCAGTTTCTCCTTTGTTAAAACTTTATGATGATCATTACATACCGCAACTTTTCCAGTTTCTCCTTTGTTATATCTTCATGATAATCATTACATACCGCAACTTTTCCAGTTTCTCCTTTGTTATAACTTCATGATGATCATTACATACCGCAACTTTTCCAGTTTCTCCTTTGTTATAACTTTAGGATGATCATTACATACCGCAACTTTTCCAGTTTCTCCTTTGTTATAAATTCATGATAATCTTTACATACCGCAACTTTTCCAGTTTCTCCTTTGTTATAACTTTAGGATGATCATTACATACCGCAACTTTTCCACTTCCTCCTTTGTTATAACTTCATGATAATCATTACATACCGCAACTTTTCCAGTTTTTCCTTTGTTATAACATCAGGATGATCATTACATACCGCAACTTTTCCAGTTTCACCTTTGTTATAACTTCATGATAATCATTACATATTGCAACTTTTCCAGTTTCTCCTTTGCTATAACTTTCTGATGATCATTACATACTGCAACTTTTGCAGTTTCTCCTTTGTTATAACTTCATGATAATCATTACATACCGCAACTTTTCCAGTTTCTCGTTTTTTATAACTTTATGATGATCATTACATACCGCAACTTTTCCAGTTTCTCCTTTGTTATAACTTCATGATGATCATTACATACCGCAACTTTTTTAGTTTCTCCTTTGTTATAACTTCATGATGATCATTACATACCGCAACTTTTCCAGTTTCTCCTTTTTTATAACTTTAGGAAGATCATTACACACCGCAACTTTTCCACTTCCTTTTTTGTTATAACTTCATGATAATCATTACATACCCCAACTTTTCCAGTTTCTCCTTTGTAATAACTTCATGATGATCATTACATACCGCAACTTTTGTACTTCCTCCTCTTTTATAACTTTATGATGATCATTATATACCCCAACTTATCCAGTTTCTCCTTTGTTATAACTTTAGGATGATCATTACATACCGGAACTTTTCCAGTTTCTCCTTTGTTATAACTTCATGATTATCATTACATACAGCAACTTTTCCAGTTTCTCCTTTGATATAACTTTAGGATGATCATTAGATACCGCAACTTTTCCACTTCCTCCTTTGTTATAACTTGATGATAATCATTACATACCACAACTTTTCCATTTTGTCCTTTTTTATAACTTGAGGATGTTTATTACATACCGCAACTTTTCCACTTCCTCCTTTGTTATAACTTCAGGCTGATCATTACATACCGCAACTTTTCCACTTTCTCCTTTGTTATAACTTTAGGATGATCATTACATACCGCAACTTTTCCACTTCCTCCTTTGTTAAAACTTAATGATGATCATTAGATACCGCAACTTTTCCACTTCCTCCTTTGTAATAACTTCATGATGATCATTACATACCGCAACTTTTCCACTTCCTCCCTTGTAATAACTTCATGATGATCGTTATATACCGCAACTTTTCCACTTCCTTCTTTGTTATAACTTTAGGATGATCATTACATACCGCAACTTTTCCAGTTTCTCCTTTGTTATAACTTCATGATGATCATTACATACCGCAACTTTTCCAGTTTCTCCTTTCTTATAACTTCAGGCTGATCATTAGATACCGCAACTTTTCCACTTCCTCCTTTGTTATAACTTTATGATGATCATTACATACCGCAACTTTTCCGCTTCCTCCTTTGTTATAACTTCCTGATGATGATTAGATACCGCAACTTTTCCACTTCCTCCTTTGTAATAACTTCATGATGATCATTACATACCGCAACTTTTCCACTTCCTGCTTTGTAATAACTTCATGATGATAATTATATACCGCAATTTTTCCACTTCCTTGTTTGTTATAACTTTATGATGATCATTACATACCGCAACTTTTCCAGTTTCTCCTTTGTTATAACTTCAGGATGATTATTACATACCACAACTTTTCCAGTTTCTCCTTTGTTATAACTTTATGATGATCATTACATACCGCAACTTTTCCAGTTTCTCCTTTGTTATAACTTCATAATAATTATTACATACCGCAACTTTTCCAGTTTCTCCTTTGTTATAACTTCATGATGATCATTACATACCGCAACTTTTCCAGTTTCTCCTTTGTTATAACTTTAGGATGATCATTACATACCGCAACTTTTCCAGTTTCTCCTTTGTTATAACTTCATGATAATCATTACATACCGCAACTTTTCCAGTTTCTCCTTTGTTATAACTTTAGGATGATCATTACATACCGCAACTTTTCCACTTCCTCCTTTGTTATAACTTCATGATGATCATTACATACCGCAACTTTTCCAGTTTCTCCTTTGTTATCACTTTAGGAAGATCATTACATACCGCAACTTTTCGACTTCCTCCTTTGTTATAACTTCATGATAATCATTACATACCGCAACTTTTCCAGTTTCTCCTTTGTAATAACTTCATGATGATCATTACATACCGCAACTTTTCTACTTCCTCCTCTGTTATAAGTTTATGATGATCATTATATACCGCAACTTTTCCACTTCCTCCTTTGTTATAACTTCATGATAATCATTACATACCGCAACTTTTCCAGTTTCTCCTTTGTTATAACTTTAGGAAGATCATTACATACCGCAACTTTTCGACTTTCTCCTTTTTTATAATTTCATGATGATCATTACATACCGCAACTTTTCCACTTTCTCCTATTTTATAACTTTAAGATGATCATTACTTACTGCAACTTTTCCACTTCCTCCTTTGGTATAACTTCATGATGATCATTATATACCGCAACTTTTCCACTTCCTGCTTTGTAAAAACTTCCTGATGATAATTATATACCGCAATTTTTCCACTTCCTCCTTTGGTATAACTTCATGATGGTCATTAGATACTGCAAGTTTTCCACTTCCTCGTATGTTATAATCTCATGATGATCATTACATACCGCAACTTTTGCACTTCCTCCTATGTTATAACTTCATTATGGTCATTAGATACCGCAACTTTTCTACTTTCTCCTAAGTTACAACTTCATGATGATTATAACATACCTGAACTTTTCTACTTTCTTCTATGTTTTAACTTTATGATGATCATTACATACAGCAACTTTTCCACTTGCTCCTTTGTTATAACTTCATGATGATCATTACATACCGCAACTTTTCCACTTCCTCCTATGTTATAACTTCATGATGTTTATTAGAAAGCGCAACTTTTCCACTTCTTCGTAGGTTATAACTTTATGATTATTACATATGGCAAGTTTTCCACTTTCTTGTAGGTTATAACTTCATGATTATTATTATATACCGCAACTTTTCCACTTCATCCTATGGTATAACTTCATGATGTTTATTAGAAAGCGCAACTTTTCCACTTCTTCCTATGTTATAACTTTATGATGATCATTAGATACCGCAACTTTTCCACTTCTTCCTATGTTATAAATTCATGATAATCATTACATACCGCAACTTTTCCACTTCTTTGTAGGTTATAACTTTATGATTATTACATATGGCAAGTTTTCCACTTTCTTGTAGGTTATAACTTCATGATTATTATTATATACCGCAGCTTTTCCACTTCCTCCTATATTATACCTTCATGTTGATCATTACATACCGCAATTTTCTCACTTCCTCCTATGTTATAACTTTATGATGGTCATTACATACCTCAACTTTTCCACTTCTTCCTATGTTATAACCTTATGATGATGATTATATAACAAAACTTTTTCACTTCCTTCTATGTTATAACTTTATGATGATCATTACATACCGCAACTTTTCCACTTCCTCCTTTGTTATAACTTCATGATGATCATTACATACCGCAACTTTTCCACTTTCTCCTTTGTTATAACTTCATGATGATCATTACATACCGCAACTTTTCCACTTCCTCCTATGTTATAACTTCATGATGATTATTACATACCTCAACTTTTCCACTTCCTCCTTTGTTATAACCATAGTTAATTGAGTGGAATGGTTATGAAACCCGTCAGACTCCTTTTTTATATTTTTTTGTGGACCTGAAAGTGCACAACGTTCAAAAGAATTGCTATTATTTTGATTGTATTGACCAATAAAAACGTTGCATTAATTTATTCTGTAACAATTTGCCAACAGAAAACAAAGGATTGTGCACTTTCAGGATGCTTCCAACTTAAACTGCAGCACTGTTGTTTTTATCATTGATTTTTGCCACTTTTCATAACCAGGCTCCTCTAATAACTATGCTATAACTTGATGATGATCATTACATACCGCAACTTTTCCACTTCCTCCCTAGTTATAACTTTATGATGATCATTATATACCGCAATTTTTTACTTCCTGGTATGTGATAATTCCATGATGATCATTACATACTTTAAATTTTCCAGTTTCTCCGGTGGTAACATTTTTTTCACTCGATCCTTTGTTTTAACTTGATGATGATCATGACAAACCGCGAGTTTTCCACATCCTCCTATGTTATAACTTCATTATAATTAATACGCACTGCATCTTCTCCAGTTGCTCCTGTCATAACTTTATGTTGATCAATACGTTTTACAACTTTCCCACTTTCTTCTGTGGTATAACTTCATTACGATACTTAGTTACCGCAAGTTTTCCACTTTCTCTTATGTTATAACTTTTTGATGGTCATTACATACTGCAACTTTTCTACTTTTGCTTATGTTGTAACTCCAGGATTATCAATAGTCACCGCAACTTTTCTACTACCGCAACTTTTCCAGTTTCTCCTTTGTTATAACTTCAGGCTGATCATTACATACCGCAACTTTTCCACTTCCTCCTTTGTTATAACTTTATGATGATCATTACATACCGCAACTTTTCCGCTTCCTCCTTTGTATAACTTCCTGATGATCATTAGATACCGCAACTTTTCCACTTCCTCCTTTGTAATAACTTCATGATGATCATTACATACCGCAATTTTTCCACTTCCTTGTTTGTTATAACTTCATGATGATCATTATATACCGCAACTTTTCCACTTCCTCCTTTGTTATAACTTCATGATAATCATTACATACCGCAACTTTTCCAGTTTCTCCTTTGTTATAACTTCAGGATGATCATTACATACCACAACTTTTCCAGTTTCTCCTTTGTTATAACTTCATGATAATGATTACATACCGCAACTTTTCCAGTTTCTCCTTTGTTATAACTTCAGGATGATCATTACATACCGCAACTTTTCCAGTTTCACCTTTGTTATAACTTCATGATAATCATTACATATTGCAACTTTTCCAGTTTCTCCTTTGCTATAACTTTATGATGATCATTACATACCGCAACTTTTCCAGTTTCTCCTTTGTTATAACTTCATGATAATCATTTCATACCGCAACTTTTCCAGTTTCTGCTTTGTTATAACTTTAGGATGATCATTAGATACCGCAACTTTTCCAGTTTCTCCTTTGTTATAACTTTATGATGATCATTACATACCGCAACTTTTCCAGTTTCCCCTTTTGTTATAACTTTATGATGATCATTACATACCGCAACTTTTCCAGTTTCCCCTTTGTTATAACTTTATGATGATCATTACATACCGCAACTTTTCCAGTTTCTCCTTTGTTATAACTTTATGATGATCATTACATACCGCAACTTTTCCAGTTTCCCCTTTGTTATAACTTTATGATGATCATTACATACCGCAACTTTTCCAGTTTCCCCTTTGTTATAACTTCATGATGATCATTACATACCGCAACTTTTCCAGTTTCCCCTTTGTTATAACTTTATGATGATCATTACATACCGCAACTTTTCCAGTTTCCCCTTTGTTATAACTTTATGATGATCATTAGATACCGCAACTTTTCCAGTTTCCCCTTTGTTATAACTTTATGATGATCATTACATACCGCAACTTTTCCAGTTTCCCCTTTGTTATAACTTTATGATGATCATTACATACCGCAACTTTTCCAGTTTCCCCTTTGTTATAACTTTATGATGATCATTACATACCGCAACTTTTCCAGTTTCCCCTTTGTTATAACTTTATGATGATCATTACATACCGCAACTTTTCCAGTTTCCCCTTTGTTATAACTTTATGATGATCATTACATATCGCAACTTTTCCAGTTTCTCCTTTGTTATAACTTTATGATGATCATTACATATCGCAACTTTTCCAGTTTCTCCTTTGTTATAACTTCAGGATGATCATTACATTCCGCAACTTTTCCAGTTTCTCGTTTGTTATAACTTCAGGATGATCATTAGATACCGCAACTTTTCCAGTTTCTCCTTTGTTATAACTTCAGGATGATCATTACATACCGCAACTTTTCCAGTTTCTCCTTTGTTATAATTTCAGGATGATTATTAGATACCGCAACTTTTCCAGTTTCTCCTTTGTTATAACTTCAGGATGATCATTACATACCGCAACTTTTCCAGTTTCTCCTTTGTCATAACTTTATGATGATCATTACATACCGCAACTTTTCCAGTTTCTCCTTTGTTATAACTTCATGATAATCATTACATACCGTAACTTTTCCAGTTTCTCCTTTGTTATAACTTCATGATAATCATTACATACCGCAACTTTTCCAGTTTCTCCTTTGTTATAACTTTAGGATGATCATTACATACCGCAACTTTTCCACTTCCTCCTTTGTTATAACTTCATGATGATCATTACATACCGCAACTTTTCCAGTTTCTCCTTTGCTATAACTTTAGGAAGATCATTACATACCGCAACTTTTCCAGTTTCTCCTTTGTTATAACTTCAGGATGATCATTACATACCGCAACTTTTCCAGTTTCTCCTTTGTTATAACTTTAGGATGATCATTTCATACCGCAACTTTTCCACTTCCTCCTTTGTTATAACTTCATGATAATCATTACATACCGCAACTTTTCCAGTTTCTCCTTTGTTATAACTTTAGGAAGATCATTACATACCGCAACTTTTCCACTTTCTCCTTTTTTATAATTTCATGATGATCATTACATACCGCAACTTTTCCACTTCCTCCTATGTTATAACTTAATGATGATCAGTACATACTGCAACTTTTCTACTTCCTCCTATATTATAACTTTAAGATGATCATTACTTACCGCAACTTTTCCACTTCCTCCTATGTTATAACTTGATGATGATCATTACATATTGCAACTTTTCCACTTCCCTCTTTGGTATGACTTCATGATGATCATTACATACCGCAACTTTTCCACTTCCTGCTTTGTAATAACTTCATGATGATAATTATATACCGCAATTTTTCCACTTCCTCCTTTGTTATAACTTCATGATGGTCATTAGATACTGCAAGTTTTCCACTTCCTCGTATGTTATAATCTCATGATGATCATTACATACCGCAACTTTTGCACTTCCTCCTATGTTATAACTTCATTATGGTCATTAGATACCGCAACTTTTCTACTTTCTCCAATGTTATAACTTCATGATGAGCATTAGATACCGCAAGTTTTCCACTTTCTCCTATGTTACAACTTCATTATGATTATAACATACCTGAACTTTTCTACTTTCTTCTATGTTTTAACTTTATGATGATCATTACATACCGCAACTTTTCCACTTCCTCCTATGTTATAACTTCATGATGTTTATTAGAAAGTGCAACTTTTCCACTTCTTCCTATGTTATAACTTCATGATGATCATTAGATACCGCAACTTTTCCACTTCTTCGTAGGTTATAACTTTATGATTATTAGATATGGCAAGTTTTCCACTTTCTTGTAGGTTATAACTTCATGATTATTATTATATACCGCAGCTTTTCCACTTCCTCCTATATTATACCTTCATGTTGATCATTACATACCGCAATTTTCTCACTTCCTCCTATGTTATAACTTTATGATGGTCATTACATACCTCAACTTTTCCACTTCTTCCTATGTTATAACCTTATGATGATGATTATATAACAAAACTTTTTCACTTCCTTCTATGTTATAACTTTATGATGATCATTACATACCGCAACTTTTCCACTTCCTCCTCTGTTATAACTTCATGATGATCATTACATACCGCAACTTTTCCACTTCCTTCTTTGTTATAACTTCATGATGATCATTACATACCGCAACTTTTCCACTTTCTCCTATGTTATAACTTCATGATGATTATTACATACCTCAACTTTTCCACTTCCTCCTTTGTTATAACCATAGTTAATTGAGTGGAATGGTTATGAAACCCGTCAGACTCCTTTTTTATATTTTTTTGTGGACCTGAAAGTGCACAACGTTCAAAAGAATTGCTATCATTTTGATTGTATTGACCAATAAAAACGTTGCATTAATTTATTCTGTAACAATTTGCCAACAGAAAACAGAGGATTGTGCACTTTCAGGATGCTTCCAACATAAACTGCAGCACTGTTGTTTTTATCATTGATGTTTGCCACTTTTCATAACCAGGCTCCTCTAATAACTATGTTATAACTTGATGATGATCATTACATACCGCAACTTTTCCTCTTCCTCCGTAGTTATAACTTTATGATGATCATTATATACCGCAACTTTTTACTTCCTGGTATGTGATAATTCCATGATGATCATTACATACTTTAAATTTTCCAGTTTCTCCGGTGGTAACATTTTTTTCACTCGATCCTTTGTTTTAACTTGATGATGATCATGACAAACCGCGAGTTTTCCACATCCTCCTATGTTATAACTTCATTATAATTAATACGCACTGCATCTTCTCCAGTTGCTCCTGTCATAACTTTATGTTGATCAATACGTTTTACAACTTTCCCACTTTCTTCTGTGGTATAACTTCATTACGATACTTAGTTACCGCAAGTTTTCCACTTTCTCTTATGTTATAACTTTTTGATGGTCATTACATACTGCAACTTTTCTACTTTTGCTTATGTTGTAACTCCAGGATTATCAATAGTCACCGCAACTTTTCTACTACCGCCTCTGTTTTAACGTTGTTATGATCAATACGTAAAGCAACTTTTCGACTTTCTTCTGTGTTATAACTCCGTTTTGGTAAATACATAACGCAACTCGTCCAATTTCTCGGATATTATTACTTTGTGATGATCAATACATTTCCCAAATTTACCTGCCTAGTTTGTTATAACTTTGTGATCATTAATGCTTTTGCAACTGTTCCACTTTTTCTATGTTATAACTCTGTGATGATCATTTCATACCGCAACCTTTCCAAAGATCCAAATTCATTTGATGCGATTTTAGTTTTGATGGTAGAAAGCAATTGTGTGTAGGTAGTTGGACACCATAGCGGGAATTTTTAAATGCAGAAAAATGGTTAAAAATAGTATGACGTATAATAGCAGGAAACGTTAGTTGTTTAAAAGATCGCCTTTGGAAACAAGTGAAAAATGGAAACTGTTTTTTTAATAATAAAAGTGTTCGCTCTTACCTGTTTTTGATGGTTGTTCTCGTAAAATACCTCTTTGGTTTCCTTGATTCGGCCTTACGTGGTGAAAGTAGGTTTTTGTGATACCAGAAGGAATTTTTTCTTTTGTTGTGATACAAGCCTGATTTGTTCACTCCTCCACCGGGATCAAGAGCATTGTAATAACTTTGTTTGACGTAACAAAGGGCTTTTAAGTTCGCGCGCGCATCAGAACATCGTTCTCAGTTTTCTACCGTGATTTAGTGCGGCAATCGTTTGTTTACAGCCGCCCTCTCCTTTAAACAAAATAAATAAGAAAATTAAATCGGGGAGGTTTTTTAAGGGAATGGAGCGGTTTTACTTAGACTTAGGGGACACCGTACCATAACTAACTGAAAACCTAATTTGCTAAAACAAAATGCTTAGAAAAGTATTGCGTTTAAAAAACAGCAAAGGTTTGTCAGTTCAAAAGATCGCTTTTTTGAAATTGAGAAAAAAATGAAAACTTTTCTTTTAAAAAAACAAGGAATCACTTCTCACCTGTTTTTGAGACTGGGTTGCGCAAAATGCATTGCTGGCTGCCTATGGTTGGGTCTACTTGATAAAAGTAGGACTTGTTCATTCCTCCACCAGGATCAAAGTACTTGCTCGACGTAACAAAGGGTGTTTTACTTTGCGCGCGCATCAGAACAATGGTCCCAGTTTTCCATCGTGATTAAGCGGGATACTAGCGTGAACTTCCGCGCCTCCCCTAAGCAAAATGAATGATAAAATAAATAGTAAAAGTTAGTGCCAAAAAGACAACTGCAACAACTGATCTAACAACGTGAAGAGACTGTTGTTATGATATTTCGAGTGGCCAATTCCAGTCTTCGTTAGGTTTATAAAGAAGATCACGAAATCACATAAATAGATATGCAGTACTACAATTGGTGGAAGTGACGTAATATAGTGTTTTTATAACAGAAAGACGAATTACGATATGTTATATACTATGAACATAGTGGCGAATTATAAATCATCACGCTTATTAATGCCCAGAGGCTCAAGAGTCCTTTTATGGATGATATGCGCTTCGCTCGCCTTCCTGATAGAATCGCGTCTAGTCTTGAATTTATCAATAGGGATCAAGAGCAGATGGTTGCAAGAAAAACGTTCAGAAACTGCTGTACTGCGGTGAAAACGGTGCAGTAATTGGTCAGTTACTTGACAACTGTACTGCTTATGCGCTTTTATTGGATAACCAGTCATCCTACCGCCAAGGTCACTCTACTGAAACCGGGCTTGTTAAAGTCCATGGTTATATCCTAATGAACACGGGCAAGCAGAAGGTGAACCTTCTTGTTCTTCTTGACTTGAGTGCTGCTTTTGATGCCATTGATCATAAGACCTTGCGAGAAATCTCGAAGACTGACTTCAGGATTGTTAGCAACGCAAAGAAATGGATTTGGTCCTTTTTCTCTTGTCGCACTCAGTGTTCTTTCATCAACGAGAACTGCTTTAAAATTTTCGATATAGACTGTTCCGCAAGGTAGCTGCCTGGGACCGATTGTATTTATCATGTTTGCATCTGGGATCTTCAACGTCGTTAAGAACCACCTGCCTAGTATCCATGCGTATGCGGATGATAGTCAGCTGTATCTGTTCTTCAAGCCATTGTCGACATCTTTTCAACATGATGCGCTCAAAGCAATCGAAGCTGACTTTCGAGCTTTTATGGTCACCAACCGACTCAAGATAAACGACACAAAATGAAGTTTCTCATTGTGGGTTCCTTCCAACAGTTAAGCAAGGTCCAGCTTGAATCGATCGCTGTCGAGGATTCTGAAATCAAGCCGTTTTCCAGCGTCTGCAGTCTGGGGGCATGGTTTGATAACAATCTCTCCATAAGCATTCGTGTGGAGTGGTCCCTACAATTTAATATCTAATACCAGCAACGAAATAAAGGTCCCCAAAACAAAGTGCAAGACCTTTGTGGACAGGGCCTTCCATCGTGTTGGCCCCTCACTGTGGAACACTCTTCCTTCAGCTATCAGGAGTATCCGGAGTGTTCAGGGTTTCAGTCAGGCTCTAAAGACCTTTATCACACCTTTTTATTTCGTTTCGCATTTGCCCAGTGAACCAATTCGTGTACCGTGATTGCGGTGTTTTAATTTTCTCTAAATGCACTTTTTGTTATCTGTTAGTGTTTGCCAGTTTTTATTATCGCCTTAGAATATGTATATAGTTTTAGCGCTATGTAAATAAAATAAAATATATTATTATCATTGTCGCGTTCATCAGAACGCATCCTAATCTGGTGTTCCTGTGGCACAAAGGCAGAAATTTTCGAGCTATCGCGGGCGACTGCCGACTTAATAGCCGCCCCTATTAATTTTATCATGGGCATCTCGGCCGGGAAACTGAGCTCCTTTCGATTCGATTTCGTTCCCGTAAGTCACGAACGCGGATCCGTAATCAATGATTAACTCTAGTTATTATCATGGATGTAACTGCTATTAAGGTTTAGTACTGATCACGATTCCAGGCAAGACTGGACGCTATTTTATTAGGAAGGCACGCGAAGCGCATTACATCCACAAAGGAAGGACTCTAAACTTGAGCCTCTGGGCTAGTGGGAGATCATACTGAAAACGTAATATAAGAGGATGCTTCTAAAATAGAACCGCGTTTGATAACGGCAAACTTTTGTTACCTCAAAAGATGGCTTTTATAAAATAAGTTGAAATAAACAATTTCCTTTGAAAAAAGAAGTCAATTCCTACCTGTTTTTGAGAGTGGTTCGTGTTAAATGCATCGTTGGCTGCCTTGAGTCGGTTCGACTTGTCGAATTTTTCTTTCCTACTTAGACAACAAACGTTTCCTTTCTGCGATAAAAGCATTACTTGTTTAGTCCTCAAACCAGGATCAAGGCTAAATGTTTGACGTAACCATAGATAATAGAAAGACTGATCTTTCCATTATCCATGACATAACAATAGAGCTTTTGAGTTTGCTCGCGCATGTGAACATCGTTCCCAGTTTTCTACCATAATGGAGCTGGACATTTGCCCCCTTCTCTAAACAAAATAAATAAAATAAAATGGAAGAAATTTTTCGGAGGGAAATGAGAGGATGTAATTAGGCTAACCCAACTGAAAAAGTGATATGCAAAAAGATGCTTTTAAAATAGTATCTCGTTTAATCACGGCAAACGTTTGTTAGTTCAAAAAATCGCTTTTTCGAAAGTGAGAAAAAAAATTTTCTTTCAAAAAAAGAATCCGTTCCTACCGGCTTTTGAGAATGATTTGTGTAAAATGCATCGTTAACTGCCTTGAGTCGGATTTAGGTAGTGAATTAGGTATATATATATATATATATATATATATATATATTAATCACAAATGAAGACAGAAAACAGTTTCCTTTCAATCCACCTATATTTCGATCACATTCAGTGATCTTCTTCAGGGTGACTAACTAGACGTTAACGTACAAAACTTTTAAATTGCTGAATTACGAAGGTAACGCGCGCGCATCACAACTGAAATGACTGTTATTTTAAACGTCTAACGGAAAATGTCATAGATGACACTATCATCTCCTGCGCGCGCCCGCGCGCGTCTTGCGGTTCTGGGCGTAAAAACCATCATCTTCATTAAGTCCTTGAGGGCGCAGCGTTCCCAATCTATACATCCACTGTCCCTCCTTCTTCCGCAACTCCCTCTCTCCCATGGCTCTGTCTATTAACTGTATAGTTAAATGGCTTAATCCTAAGTGTTCCGAACTATGAAAATGCTGGTAAAGAAAATCGTCATTCCTCTTATTTTGAGAAGACAACTTGAGATGAGCATTGATCCTACTTCTGTGATTATTGAACCTAGACCGAAAAGTAGTGGTAGTGGATCCAACATATTGAATGCCACATACCTTACAAGTAATAAGATAAACCACGTTTTTAGAGTTACAATTTAAGTTGTAATTAATACGGAATTCCTTCCCATTGGTTTTGCTGCGGAAAGTTCTCCCCACACACAGAAAAGTACAAATTTGGCACCGATTACTACCACACTTTAATGTTCCTGTTACCTCTTCCTTAGCGGCACTCCTAAACTTTGCTCGAACCAAGAAGTCGGAGAGGCATTTCCGCAGCAAAACCAATGGGAAGGAATTCCGTATTAATTACAACTTAAATTGTAACTCTAAAAACGTGGTTTATCTTATTACTTGTAAGGTATGTGGCATTCAATATGTTGGATCCACTACCACTACTTTTCGGTCTAGGTTCAATAATCACAGAAGTAGGATCAATGCCCATCTCAAGTTGTCTTCTCAAAATAAGAGGAATGACGATTTTCTTTACCAGCATTTTCATAGTTCGGGACACTTAGGATTAAGCCATTTAACTATACAGTTAATAGACAGAGCCATGGGAGAGAGGGAGTTGCGGAAGAAGGAGGGACAGTGGATGTATAGATTGGGAACGCTGCGCCCTCAAGGACTTAATGAAGATGATGGTTTTTACGCCCAGAACCGCAAGACGCGCGCGGGCGCGCGCAGGAGATGATAGTGTCATCTATGACATTTTCCGTTAGACGTTTAAAATAACAGTCATTTCAGTTGTGATGCGCGCGCGTTACCTTCGTAATTCAGCAATTTAAAAGTTTTGTACGTTAACGTCTAGTTAGTCACCCCGAAGAAGATCACTGAATGTGATCGAAATATAGGTGCCAATTGAAAGGAAACTGTTTTCTGTCTTCATTTGTGATTAAGATATATTTGTGTTTACGAGGACGGGGGAGAGAGATGCTTGGGACAATATTATATATATATATATATATATACACCCGTTTTCAAAAAGGTTTTCATATGGAGAGATATATAGATAGATATATACTTTTGTTTTCTTGCACGTGCGCCCGTGTGCATTTACACTTGTTATTGTCCAACTTGTGAAAAAACTTGGTTCAACGATAAATTTTCTTTTCGTCAGGTTCTTTGTTCCAGTTTGTCAATTAAAAAAATAATGCACGAGTATTGTCTGCAATTCTCTTGATTTGCATTCTCTTGAAACTTAAAGAATGAGGAGTTCGGTCACTTGTAGGTCAAATAATTGTTGTCGTTACAGGATAAGGGGAAAAACGCAGATGAAATGAAAAAAAAAAAAGTGTTTTCTAAACCGCTGAGAAGGACTGGATGTGACAGTGGATGTCCATATTGGATATGTGGGAAGGAGCAACAATATTATATCAGTTGATTAAAACGGACTAAGACGTTGGCGAGGTTCATAAAAGCAGACCTTATCATAACCATGATGAGCTGGTCATATATCTTAATTTCTCAGCTTTTTTCGTGTAAAATCACGGCCTGAAAGGCAACGTCTCATTGAAGACAGAAAAATTTCTCGGCCGGCAAATGCTGTCAAGTTAGTTTACAGTTTCTCTTAAGCACGTCCCTGGACAGCGCATTTTTTAATATACTCAATCAATAAAAATGCTTCGTCACTTGCTACAGATGCCATGGCATTTGGCCTACGAATTCGGTGACGCCCGTATAACTCGCGGATCGGCTGCTTCGCGGGATGTTTTCCTCATTCCCAAAATCAGCTATATAATTCGCCATTGTAAATTTGTATCGCAAGGCGCATGTATTTTTCGAAAAGAAAAAAACAAACTCAAAACGACATGTCAAATTGGAACGAAAAACCCGACGAAGAAAAAATTTATCATTGAACCGAGTTTTTCACAAGTTGGACAATAAGAAGTGCAAAATGCACACTGGCGCACGTGCAAGAGAATAAAGTATATATCTATCTATATATCTCTCTGTATGAAAACCTTTTTGAAAACGGGTGTATATATATATATATATATATATAAATTTTTAACGCCAACAGAACATTATTTTTGTTCCCGCGATAAAAGCATAACTTGTTCATTCCTCCAACAGGATCAAAGTAATTGACTCAACAAAGGGATTTGACTTTGCGCGCGCATCAGAAAATCCTTCCCCGTTTTCTACCATGATTGAGCGGGACACTTATTGCCCGTGTACATTCCCCCCTCCTCTTAACAAAATAAATAACAAAATAATATCGGGGAGAAATTTTTGAGGGAAGGGAGCTGCTCTTCTTAGGCTAGCGGGACACTGTACTGGAAAAGTAGTGTGCAAAAAAAATGCTTCTAAAAATGTCGCGTTTAAAAAGGAGAAATGTTTGTTTGTTCAAAAAGATCGCTTTTTCGAAAGTTTCTTGTACAAAGGAATCAGTTCCTACCTGTTTTTCAGAGTGATTTGCGTAAAATGCATAGTTGGCTGCCTTAAGTCGGGTCTATTACCGAAAGAATTATTTTAAATGCTAACAGAGCACTTTTGTTTGTTCCCGCGATAAAAGCATGACTTGTTCAATCCTCCAACAGGAACAAAGTTCTTGTTGGACGTAACAAAGGGTTTTTGACTTTGCGCGCGCATCAGAACATCGTTCCCAGTTTTCTATCAGATTGAGAGCGGGACACTAGTCTGTGAACAGCCGCTCCCTAGCCTAATCAAAATAAATAACAAAATAAAATCGAAGAAATTTTTTCTTGAGGGAAGAGAACAATTGTGCTCAGGTAGCGGAACACCAAATTGAAAAAGCCATATGCAGAAAAATGATTCTAAACAGTATCATGTATAAGAGCGGCAAAAGTTCGTTGTTCCAAAGATCGTTTTTTCGAAACAAGTGAAAAATGAAAACTTTTCATTGAAAAAGGGGATCAGTTCCTACCTGTATTTGAGAGTGGTTCGCGTTAAATGCACCGTTGGCTGCCTTTCGTCGGTTCTACGTGGTGAAAGAATTTTTTCCTGATAAGGGAAGGAATTTTTGTTCCTGTGTTAAAAACATGACTTGTTCATTCCTCCACCAGGATCAAGGTTAATGTTTGACGTAACAAAGAGCTTTTGAGTTTGCGCGCGCATCAGAACATCGTTCCCAGTTTTGTACCGTGAATGAGTGCGGCACTAGCCTGTGTACATCCGAACCCTCCTCTAAACAAAATAATGATAAAATAAAAGCGATGAGATTTTTTTGAGCGGAGGAGCGGCTGTACTTAGGCTAGCGAACGGCACATTACACTGGCACAATGTTCATGTCACAAAATTTTTACAGATCTGTTACCAACCCAACTCACCCAAAACATACACAAACCCGCAGAATTCCAGAGAATTTATACTAAGGAAATTCACAATAAAACCAAAGCTCGAGAGAACGGAAACAAAGAAATGTGATGTTTACGTTTTTTAATAACAATTTCAGTGCAAGCACTCAAATCTTATTTGTATTTAATCATGATTAAACTTTTTCAAAGAATATCTTACAGGCAAATGAAAACAGCGTTGTCATGTGCTTAGAACTTTCGCGAAAGCACCTAACAGAGACGAAATGGAAAATCTTCTGTACATATTTCATTTTGTACAAAATAGACCTTATTCACCATATCGCCATATTTTCGCGCGCATTAAGGTTCATTGAATAAAAGCAATGTCGCGTGGTGATTTAGTGGGGCAAACAAGTGATCGCGGTGGAGTTTGTTTATTCTCTCAAAAGGAGACGACGATATTAGTCGTGCAAAATGTACAGTTCAAGTTTCGACAAGTTTTACTCCACTATTGCTTGCTATGAGGACATCTGCGGTAGCTACTGCATCAAAATTCGCTTTTATCGTCTTTGAGATAGAAAGATCTTCATTTTCTAGTGTCTAGAATCAACAGACAACGCGATTTCTTAAAATTACAAGGGCAAACCGCTCTGTTGACGGTGTGGGTAAATGGAAAACAAAATTCAGGACTGATAAATATCGTCAAGGAATCGAGTTTACCATTTAAGGAAAGAAGGCCGCAAAGGCCTGAAACTGGGTATCAACGAAAAGGAACAAGCATTTCTGATTGGAACAGTCAGTCCGGAAAAACAGGACTGCCTTTTCAGGTGTTCCGTTGCTCCCGGAAGTTTTCCGCTGCAGCGAACCAAATAGTCGCGTTCCATTTCCTTTCCAACCGGATTTTCCGGAAACTTTTTGTAAATGGTAAACAACCTTTATCACTTCTTTGCCCCATGAGAAAGCACCTGACATCGCTTTTATCCCATCAGTCCTTTGATGCGTGCAAAGATTGTAGATATCGTGAATAAGGTCTATCGTTGGGGTTACTTTCGGGTTTCTCAATGCAAGTGCCAATTTGAATGTGGAGAACACTGAAGACAACGTGTAAAGTCATACAATCTCTGGCGCATTTAGTTTATCGACCCTTTCACGTTAGTCTTTCGGTAGTCCTTTCAATACGCCGCTTTCAATTTCGACACTCAGTTCGTTAACAACTGTCATGTGATCAAATTTGTCCGGGAAAACATTAAACGTCTTGAGGATCTCCTCTCTGTGACTGCTCTCCGATGCGTAGTACATCTGAACTTGATATGCCAGCCACTGGGCATCCAAGACGCTCTGAAATAAAGGTACTAGAAACGTTAATTTTACGGTAGCTAGCCTACGTACCTGGCGGGACTCTACTCAAATCTTCTCTAGTCAAAGTTCTGCAAGTTGTTTTAGAAAAGGCCTGTTGTAAGGGAGATTTAATCGTTTGTTTCTTTTGATTAAGATGTTGTAGTCAGTATTATAGAGAACTCTGTAGCGTTCCACCTATCACAAAACAGTGAAGTTAGTTTGAAAATGATGCTAGACAATGAGATTGTTGTCTTGGACGCTTCGCCGTAGCCTGCAAAAGTAAACGGCTACCTTGGCTTTTGGTTTTTTTTTGTTTAAATATCTAAACCCGCCAGGAAAGGCATTGTGTCCTTTAAGGTAGTTGTACTAGCACTGATCATATGTAGCTGTATTACAAAGGAAGAGTTGCCGCTCTCCTAAAACCCTCAATTGTTAACTTACCATTGCGTTTGTATCCACTTCCCCTACCATCAGCACTATCCCTGTACAAAATAAAGAAAAACATAAAATTAATCAATTAATGAATGAATTTAAAAAAGTTCAGCTGACAAGGTCTTTCCAAATTAATGTTTTCTCAAAGCACAATTTAGCACCAATACTTTTCAATATTCCCGTATATTTCCCCCAAATTCAAACATTACAACCATCACACAATTAGTGTGGTCCCCCTTGCCTAGGGGACATAGTCCCCAGTGTGATGGTCTATCTTTCATGGGGGGAGGGACTGTTAAGGGCCAGCGTAGTGGCGCCACGCATTGTTGCGGTCACCCTGCCAGGAACTGGCGAACCAAAGAAAATAAATAAATTAGTATGTGTAATCAAATGGTGACGAGTGAAATTAGGGAATAATTTCACGCCCGTTTTGTCCAAATCCTAATAATTTCCCGATAATAATTTCCCGAGTCTTTAGGCTAGGGAAATTATTAGGATTTGGACAAAACGCAAGTGAAATTATTCCCTAATTTCACGAGTATACCATTTGATTGCCTATTAATATCATAGGTGACGAATTACGTTAGCAAACTTGGATTTTTTGACATGTTTATCCTTGATCGTATCGATCGAGAACTCCACTCTCTCAAAGGTAGTTTCGAAAACGAAGCACTCGAAAACGAAGAACGAAGCACGAAGCACACAAATCTCGAAAACGAAGCACCCAAAACTCGAAAACGAAGCACCCTAGATCGAAAACGAAGACCCCTAAATCTCGAAGACGAAGCACCCAAAACTCGAAAACGAAGCACCTGAATCAGGTGGAGGCAGCGGATGCGTCCGCACCTCCAAAGGTCCACAAAATCCATCCCAAGGTTTTCTAAGAGCCTGCCAACTTTTCTAGATAGGATATACTGTATTAATTTTATTATTGGTCTCGCTATACTTGATACATCTTTCCTTAATATGCATTTTTTCGGTACACATACATGTTTATGTAGACTTCAAAACTGTCCGTCAGCAGATTTTGGCGTATTCAAGTACGCGTGAGCAGTAACACAAAAGGTCTGAAACGAGGCTGAAAACGGAGGGTGAGGCTCGCACGTATTACTCTTACGCCACGCTTTACCGACTTCTTTACTGATTTTGAGAAAAAAACCGATTGTTTTGCAGTCTAACATATTGGATATGCAGGAGGTTACGCCCCCTCCCGATCGCAAAATTATCAAACTTCTAACAGTTGTTCTCTTGTTTTCGCCGCTTCGATATTATCGTTAAGACTCGTAATGAAGACGGCTACCATGTTTTCCCGCCAAAATGACGCTGGACTTAGTACTAAGAAAATCTCGTACTCGTCTTAGAATCTAAAGCTCTCTGTCATCGACTCAAGCCAGCGAATTTAACTGGCTTTTATTGGCAATACAGTAACATTCTAGAAATAGTTTGGGCGTTCTCGGTTTTCTGATCACGTCCAAAACATGGCCTCCCACCGGGCCTCCCACGCAGCGGCGGAAATGCATTTACAACTTGAGTAGATTTGAACTGCATTCGATTCGTTATCGTGCTTGATTCCTGCTGTATTAGCATTGGTCTCGTGTTTATAAAGGACAGACCGGTGTCGAGTTTTTGGGTGCTTCGTTTTCGAGGTTTGGGTGCTTCGTTTTCGAGTTTTGGGTTCTTCGTTTTCGAGATTTAGGGGTCTTTGTTTTCGATCTAGGGTGCTTCGTTTTCGAGTTTTGGGTGCTTCGTTTTCGAAATTTGGGTGCTTCGTGCTTCGGTCTTCGTTTTCCAGTGCTTCGTTTTCGAAACTACCCTCTCTCAAATGTTAAGACCTTACATTTGGCTTATAAAGTTCAGAATTTTTCAGACTTTTTCGGCAAAATACCTGTTAGAATCCTTCTTGATGTTCTCTTGAGTGTTCAGGTTTTCTAAAGCGTCTTTTTGTGCCCTGACATCTTCATTCACGGCATTTTAAAACTTTGTCGCCATCTTGACACTCAGACGTACGGAACGGTTGCCATGGCAATTTTGTAATTTCACATGTGAAATTACAAATTAACGCTGAAATTTCGCGCCAAAATTAAGGAGTAATTCGTCACCTATGATATTATGTAAGATACCTGTCATTTGACTTCTTATTGGCTGTAACTAGGGTTCCAGTCAAATGTAAGGTAAATTGAAGTTCTTTTGTAAGCCGCTATTTTCGTACGGGAATGTATAATACCAACCTTTACTCTCCCTGAGGTCAGTAAAATGCTTCATTGCTAGTGACCAAGGAGCATTCTCACCTTGTGTCTGTTGAAATTATAATAACAATGCAAATGAATTCAGTAAATTGATGGTTGTAATCTGGCAAATTTAGGTGTATCAGTCTCCCTGGCTGTGGTTGAGGATTTTTTATGCATGCATGGTTATTTGGTAATGAAGTAAGACAGCATGTGATGAAGCTGGGACTCCCTTATGCACCCCATGTTAGGTAATCTAAGCCTGTCTAGGATTCTAGATTTCAATTGTTAGCGGGATTCCAGATTCCTATGTATGGAATGGGGATGCTTGTCGTCTAACTGCAGATCTTTATTTTACTAAGGGTGTTCTGAATGGAAAGCCGAATTTTTACTTACAAGTATCACCTGTATGTAGGTAACTAAGAGCCATTTTTTGTTATTTTTAGTAGGACTTAATTCATCATCAGTGGAAACATCGACAAAGATGTGTAAAAGAATTAGTTAATTTAACCTTTAAATTCTATGAACTTTTCTCCAACTAATGAGTTTCTTTTTGTTGAAACTGCTATGCTCTCAAATAAAATTGTGTTGACAAAATTAAAATGGAGCTGGCATTAACACTACATGTAGTTCTATTTTCAATACTTCAAACGATTTTAGGCCAACCTTCAACAACTTATAAAAGCAAAACCTCTTAAGTTTGAAGAACTTCGCTTAACTATTGCTATTTCTCACGTTTCACCTCATTTAAGCCTGAGGCGCACCCACATTGGTCTCCTGAGAGGTATAATTTTCTTTTTAAGTCAAGTATCCCCCTTTCATGTAGGAGTCACAACCGCCGCCCCCTCTCCCCCTTCTCACGCAGGAGCTAGCAAATGCAACAAAAAGTGAATTAAGGACAGCAGGTATGGTGAGATCACAGTTCTTCATTTACGTGCATATAAATATTAACATCATTATTAATATTTATTATTTTAAAGTTCTTATACCCACCTGATAATGTAGAAGTGAAGTAAAATAGCACTTGTGATCTTTAAACTCAGCATACATAAATTCATAGCCTTGTTCTCTGGGAAGAGGGTAAATAAACTGAAAGATAATAAAGCACTGTTGGTTACACTGAAAATCAATAAGCCCTTTGCAGCTCTGGATCACATGGCCTGTCCAATGCCATGAAATTATAGGATAACACCTTGAAAATACCAGAGATTGAAAACGAAGAGAATCCAATAGCAGGTCTGCCAGTGTGATTTTTTGGTTGTTTGAACAACAGAAAGAATGCAGTGCCAGGTACCAATGGAAAGAGATGCCAGAACTCATGGTTGTTTTCTTTACTTTTAAGTAGTATAAACCATTGCAGACATTTCCAGTGGTGGATCCAGGAGAGGGGCCTGGGGGGGGGGGCACCCCCACCCCACCCCTCTTATTTTTAGATTAAAGTGAGGCCCAAAGGGAAACAAGGCCCCCCCCCTTATCTAAAGGTCTGGATCCGACACTGATTTCAATACGCGTAAAAACTTGGCCTTATGTCTAAATTGGCTTTCTAGCTAATTTTGTCATGAGTTTTCCATTTTGTCTGGTCTTGTTCAAGGTTTGTCCCATAATTATTTTCCTCTAAGCAGTTCAGGTGCCTGCAAGATGCAAACTCCGAGGGCCAGACTCCTTTGGGGTTGAGCTAGATGAACTAAAAATAAAGATATATTGTCTACGTGGACATAGCATTAATCATTGGCTGGTAATCCACATAACCCACTCCCAAGAGAGGGAAGGAAATACTTGACAGGTAGATGAAGTAGCTGGGGGAAAATGGATGGTTGTTATGTAGTTTTGCAGAATCATGATTTTTTTGGCCCTACATTTGTACGCTGAATTTTTTGCCCCTGTTGTAATTTCCATCTGCAAATAGTTTTGGGCAGTAGGTACATTCTGTAAAAACAACGTGGCTTAATAAGAAATTATTTAAAAAAAAAAAAAAATTGCACAATGAAATGAATGCATCGCAGTAAAACTTTGTAATCCTCCAACATACCAAAGTTAAATTAAAGAATGTTGTGAGGCATGCTTGAAACATAGGTATTGTTACATTAAAACCAAAATATTACGATGCAATATGGACATTTAACATGTAGGTTTCATTTACTGATCAGTGTAACAAAATATTATTCTGTTAAATTAATGCATGAAGATATTCCAAAATTAATATTACAAAAGACTATAACTAGTAAATGAGGACAACAGTGGGTTATAGCTTGAACATAATTTTGTCAAAAAACACTTGAGAACAGGTACCTGGTAATCCTATCCATCGGGTTATATATAGAATTCATACAGTTCCCAGCCAGCTGGCCTATTTATGGTACACTGATAAAGAATTATCATGCAATGTGTTCTCTATAACATCCAAGTCATATTACTGAATTTATACCCACATCAATATACTTACCAGTGGGAATCTAAGAGATTTCTCTTCTATTCTGTCATACAAGTTACTCTGTAAATCAAACAGTGAGCATTCTCAGAGAACAAGTTAGTACTTGTGGACAGCTTTTAAGCTTGAATGGGTGTCTCTTTTTTGGTTTTTCACGATGAATAAACGGAGGGGAGCAATATTAGTTCTGATTCTCTGTCCAAAAAGTTTGGTATTAATATTTGAAATTTTGTTCTTCTTGTAACTTATTATCATTTCTTAAGAGCTGCTGATTGGATGTATTGAATGTATTATTACTTTCCTGTAATCGGATTGGTCAACTTTGTCTAGGCGGCCTCAGTTACAGTAGTCACACTGTAACATTATTTTACATAAAGTAGCCTTTGTTTCTTTATTTATTTGCCTATTTTTCAGCACTGTAAACAAGAAAGTGCAGGCAATATATTCCCTCCGTTTAATCTATCTTCTTACAAGTCTATCTGTCTTGCACTATGTCCTGCTCAAAACTCGAGGCTTTCTTGAAAACGACAAGATTTATTACTCTACATCATCAATGACTTCCTACATTACGCTTTATGTTTATTAAAATTAATTTTACTTACTGGAATGACAGCACTAATGCAGTCCTTATCTTTGTGATATTCCCGCCAGATCTAAAATTGAAAAAACAAAAAGAAAAAGAATCAACAAAAGTTTTAACAAATTGACTTTAAGGCCTGATTTTTAACATGAACTTCCCATGTGCCAATTAAATCCAATGCAATAAGCAAGAAAAACAGACTTTCTTGTTACTCTAACTGTCTGACAAACCTTTTAGCCTCTCGATTTAACTTGTCTTTCATAAAAAATAAAAAAAAACTCCCACAGTGTCAGTATGGTTCATGAGATCTTTACAACTACATCAATTTTATTCTCATGTCTTTTCTGTAATATAATCCTTCACTAAACTTATAAAGGTAAAACAACAAATGAAAGCTAACTCTCACCTGTCCAATTTCCTCAGCACTCTTATCGGCACCTTTGTCCAGATGCATAATGGAGTTTAAAGTCTATAAGACGTACCACAAAATAATATAATGATTTAAATGAAAGTGGAAATGATCCTCACGGTCAGGAGTCCTTTTCCATTCAAAATAATACTAGAAAGACGTACTGTATTCAGCACCTTGTGTGACTAGGTAAATAATATCAAATTAATATTATTCTCCTTTAAACCCATTGGCTCCAAGGAATTATGCCAAAAAATGAGTTTTAATGCTAGTCGCGCCATTTCCTAGTCATTATCTGGCTATTAAGAGCTAAGACTTATAAATTCAAAATATCAGCTTCTGAAGTTCAGCATACACAAAAAGCAAATGATCGCTTTTCCTCCTCCCCTCTTCTTTTGTTTTATTGCCCCCTTTGTTTTCTTTTGTTGGGCATTTTATACTAGCCTTCATTTTGAAGGGAAATTTTTTCAGGAAAACTGACTTTTAGGATCATAGGATTAGATGGATTATGAAGTGCTGCTGGAAAGTGGACCGAGACTTTTATCAATATTTTAAGTTGTCCTTGACATTTATTGGCCGATGATGTGTCAAGTGATACAAGGGATCGTGACCGCATAGGTGGTTATGGACAGTTCAGGGGCAAATGGGTTCATTATTAAACTGACACAGTCATTGGGACAGAGAATCTAACAATTTGTTGGAGGTCACTTGCGGCTCTACAATTCCCAGAAAGGCCTTAAACTGAAAGACAGAGAGACTACTGATTTCAATAATCAAAACAGACCTTCTCCCCATACACTGGAGTCCCTCCACTGGAAGACAAAGGATTGCTTGTAAGAAGTGACTTCTGAAAAGAAATGGATATTAAAATCTTTACCATTACGTTATGACAGTTATGTTACTTTCACACTACAGTATTTTACAAATTTGGCACAAAAATGATTTTAATGGCCTTTTTGGCCTAAAAAGAGATAGCCGTTAATTGCTATAATATTAGTGTGGACAAAATCAAAACCATAATTTTATTGTCCTTTGATAAAACACTTATATAATATGCATTTCTGACTTTCCTCAACCCTTTTGTTAAGGCCTGCCTTTTACAATGTAGCTGTTTGTTGGGGATCAAAGTGGTTTTATGCATCAAAAACAAATGCCTCTGAATCACAGGCCCTCATTTAAAATTACTTGCTTAAAAACTGGACTTGGTTATAGTGATGACACAATATAGCCTCCTCTGCAGGCAACTCCTATTGTGACGGTTACACTGACCTTGAGGAGTTTGAGGATGAGAAAAGGAGAAAAAAATGTGGTGGAGTTGCCTGCCAAAATTCAAAGAGTGTGCACATGGACTACATGCGTCCTCCACCCTTGTGGACCAGTGACTCTACCTGGGGTCCCCTGGAGGTTTTCATCAGACAAAATTATTACAAGTCCAGTCTCCTAAGAAAATTTTTTGTCATTCTAACATTCTGACATGGAGACAAGCAAGCGTGCTGTAAGTACAGCAATCTTGCTCTTATGCACCATTTATTAGAAATTATTTTTTGCTCTGTTTGTTATTCCATTTTCCATGTTTGCTGTCTGGGGAGAATCTACCGGTAGTTTCTGTCGTTTTTCATTCAGACTTTTGCCTCGCTAGTTTTTTACTTTTCAAAAGTTTGTTGCCAATGATTTCATTTAGCTTTAGTTACATAAAGTTTGAATTATATCAAAACAACACGACTGTACCACGCAGCCATCAGTTATCATTGTTTTTCATGTCTTTGTTTATAATGCCGTCATTTCTTACTGACATTGCCTTCTATTATTCGAATTCAATTTAATCGGTCATAAGATTTGTATCTTTAAACATGATTCTTTGAACCTTTCTCTCCCCACTCTCCCACTCATTTTCTAAACACAGGACAGTAAAGCCTGCAGAGGAGGCTAAGTCACACTCTAATATCACCCTCCTGGTAAGGGTTTTTTATTTGTAAGAAACTGAGCATAAAGCTAAGCTCACATCAGCAGCCTTTTTCTGTACTTTCTGTCTGTAACTTTCAGCTTCTCTCTGAACTTGCTCATCTAACCGAAACTTCTCAACTGGACTCTTCTCTTCTCTGTAATTTGTAACAAAAGGAAGAAAAAAAGATAAATGTCTTTTATAATCACAATAATTGGTCTGAAATAACATCCCCAGCTAAGTGTATTATCAGCCTACAGCCTTGATGAATAGCATCCTCCTTGAGCTGCATAATCTCATAAAAATTCATACACTTTGTAGAAAAGCAGAACTCATACAAAATTTCCAAGTTCATAGCATAATAATTACTACATGTAATTATACTAATTAACAAATAATAATAATAATAATAATAATAATAATAATAATAAATACTTAATTATCCTCTCCCCTTCTGGGGCTTTTCAGGGATAATGAAACAAATAATTCAAGTTGAAAATAATACAAAGTTAAGAATCCTAACTGGTAGAAGGTGAACCAGTTGGCTATTTCACAAATGTTGCTGGGGATTATGAAGTTGGGAGTACCGAGGAACAAATCCGGCTAGCAGTCAGGGCAGGACTTGAAGTCAGGGCCTTCGGATTACAAGTCCAGTGCCCTTAACCGCTCGGCCACACACTGTCTACTTCTAAAAGCATTTTGGAAATGCCAAACTCAAACTATTTTGGCATGTTTGCTTCCAGATAAAATTTCTTACAAAGCACTTGCCTGTACCAACACAGTTCAAGGACATAAACAGATTTCCTGCACATATATATTTAGACTTGCCAAAAGTCAACCTCACGAGTGATCTCACAAGTTTTTGAGTGAGCAGAGCAAGCTTCTCTTCTTCTCTTCTTAGGAGTTTTTGTCTCCCTTAAAAGGTTTCTATTTGCATTTTGCTCCAAGAATGGGGACTGCCGTCACTTGCATTTGGGGTTTCAGGTTTCATTGGGGAGTCCTTGACTGCATTGATTCCACTACAACAAAGACAATCTAACCTGTGTATGTTCCTCCAACATGGAAAGGGCAAAATAATTGTTAACTTTGTGCTTACGTTGTCACAAACAAAGATTTCTGGTGTAATAACACTCTCAGGTGGGCAGAAAAAACCAAAGTTTGTTTTAATTGAGTCAATACTTGGAAAAGAGAATTCCAGTAACAGTTTGTTAACAAATATTTTGTACCATGACTGGGCTGACAAGAATGAAACCATTGTTCAGAAACTTCACAAAGTGAGGGAAATAAAGCTTCAAATCGTCAAGGAAGGCCATTGCAGAGAAAAAAGGAAAAGTAAGCATCTGTCAATAAAACAACACGGACATGCTTGCATCAGATCATGATACCAGTGAGCAAAAGAATCACATTGTAATCCTTCAGATATGCTTTGATTAATTTCCTCTCATAGTCACGCATATTCAGAAAATCTTGTGGCCTCAAGAGCATCTTTATGATATTGCTTTTGCAGTCAACCCCATGTTGGAATTTCAACCGCAAGTCACATTTCAGTGCGCTTAATTACTTGTGAGTGAACACTTTATCTCCAACGGATCTAAAGTCAAGCTACTCTGATTGGTCTAAGTGCAGTGACCCATTTTTGGGTCACTAAAACTGGATACCAATCAAGTATGAAAAGTCCTTTGTCCCAGGCCATACTAAATCGGACAAACCAATTTTTTGAAAGTCTAGCATATATTCTTCATTAAAAAGTAGTTGATATCCGTCACACGGTGTTTTTGCTAGACATGCAATAATTTCACATGGCTGTGAAATCTACCACTATTTTTTGGAGTTTTGCATTGCCAAAATATTGCCTGTCAGCTGGTAATATTATGTCAGATAAAACTACTGCCGTCATGTGAAAAGCTAAGGACACTTGGTTTTTGGGTCTCCACAAGTCGCCTCACTAAAGCAATAATACAAGCTTTTAAAATTATACTGTGTGAAATACGTGTTAGGCACGTTACTTAGTATACATATTTTGGGAGCTATAACTCACTTGCATTAGCAGATCATTAAGTTTAATTAAAGTATTTAGAGCTACTGATATCGCTTGATTATGTTGCAAATTTGCACTCACAATTTTCCTTCTTTTATCTCATTCCTGACCTCCTTGATTCTCGCAGCGTATTTTTCGTAAAACGGATTCGACTCAATTTCATCACTTGCTGAATAAAAAACCCTAGATGACGACCAAAACCTTTTTACAGTTACACAAGAAGCCCGAAGGGTAAAGGCTTGCAGGGAAGAGCATGGATTTGCAATTTTTCTGAGGCGAACACAAACTCTCACAGAGGCAGCCATATTGGAAATTTCTTGCTTGAAAAACGAGAAGACCCTGGGAACGAAGATGCCACCAGATCTCTCTCTCAAGATTTGTGCCACAAAATGACGGGCTCGGGTGGGCTCGGGTGATACGAAGAATCGACCATTATTATTTAGTGCCTGGATTTAATTTCCTAGTCCGTTTTATACAATGAGACTCCGCCGAAGTCCAAACCCCTACCCTTTTATAATTATATAGTTTTTTTAGCCTCGGACAACGCTCCGCAAGGGGGGGGGGGGGTGGTCAGGAGGAAAAAACGCCACCCCGAGTCCACCACTATTGTGCTCGCTTTGCTTGCCGATGTTTGCTGTTTCACCCCTCTTGAAAACAACCCTTCTTCAGAGGCTAAAAGAAAAATGAAAATAACACTAAAACTAAAAAAAAATGAAAATAAAACTAAAAGTTCGTTACAAATAACAATTTGAAAAAGTGACAATAAAAACAATGGATTGTTATTGGTATAGAAGACTAGGTTATATCAGTGAGCTTCGCCAGGTCTATTTATTCACGGTTAGGGTTAGGGTTAGTGTCATCCCGATTTAATGATAAAAAATTTAAAAAAAATTTCCAGATTTCAGCTGTACGCACGGGCGTATGTGTGGATAGCTACCACTTTGAAAATAATAATAATAGTAATAATAATAATAATAATAATAATAATAATAATAATAATAATAATAATGATAATAATTTATTGCAGCGTATCCAACAAAGTGAGGCTCTTTCTCTACAATATCTACATTATAAATCTACTCTAAAAAAGAAATATATAAAAAATAGAATATATACATATTTATAATTGTTTTTGCTGCTTAAAGTTCCTTACATAAAAGGTGTCTCTTCGCACTACGACAGAAGAAATTTTACTCAGTTATGTTTCTAATAGCTAATATACAAGCAGCTTATTAAAAATAGTTGCTGCCGAGTGCTGAAATGTTCCTGATTCTCTTGGAATAGAAAGGACAGGTGCAATCGATGATCTTAAGCTATAAGCACTGACCTTGTGTAAATTTAATTGTTACGAAATTCAGGAAACGTTTCATCATATAGCGACTTGTGAGTCAACTTAAGTACATTTAATTCAACGTTCATATTCACTAGAAACCAGTTCAACTTTACAACGTCCTCCACTCCTGCGAACCTTCTTCAGTCTTGTGACAAATCTAGCGCATGCATTTCGAAGCCTTTGGAGGTGCTTCATCTGAAATGCTGGAAGGGGCTGGAAAACAGAGCATGCATAGTTTACTTTAGAGAGGACTAAGCTCTCTGCCAGATGTTTCCTCACATGAAAAGGGGCTATATTTTAAAGCCTGCGCAGTACTGACAGTGTCTCGTACGATGAACTTAACACATGGTCTACATCCGTCTTCCAGGTCAGGTGTACACCCAATAGCTTTGTGCAGGAAATCCGTCTTAGTGGAGCATCGCCACAGGCGATAGGAAGTTTTAGTTCTACTAAACTGTCATATCGCGCCATCTGAGGGGTGGAAATAAGCATCCACTTTGTCTTGGAAGAATTCAAGCAAGGCCAGGTTGCAACTCTTAGAATAGTCCCTCAGGCTTGCAACTGCTTTTTTTTGTGGTCTGCTGAATAATCGAGATCACATGGTTTCGAGTGGATGTAAAACGTCCTATCGTCAGCATATTGATAACAGTCATACATTTTGTTTCTTACAAGGAGCACAATAGGCTACTGTTCTCACTCGAATCGTAAACGACCAAAACTTAAATTTCTAAATAACCACGAAACGTGTCAGTAAAACGTGGAGTCGGGGTCGTGGTCTACCTTTTCTTTAAAGAATGCTGTTTTGGGATTAGGTTTAGGGTTGATTGAATATTGAATATTGGTGTATTTGCCAGTTTTAAGGGTAGAGGTCTCACCACTGCTTGTAACTTCCTTGATGGTGTCACTGTTTTCCCCTTTTTTCCCGTAAACACTGCACTAGGCCTCGATAGATTGTGCTCGCAAAAGTAGCATAATATGCTATTAGCAGTGCTCGTATATTTTTAAAATCATGCCAATAATTATGCTAGTTTTTGTAGCTGGTAAGTCATGCTGATTTTTGCACAAACTGCAGAAATAGTGCTTGTACTATTTAGTTTAAGTTTGGTCAAAACATCTCAATAACTATAAACGAACACATTTATCCTATCGCTCAACTGGCGGTTGGAACAATGTTGCGACCATTCAAAATAATATCGCAACAACAGTTGTAATGCTGTGTTGCGCTAAAAATCGTCGTTGCGAATCGTTACTTGTAACATCGCCTTAGCTATGGTGGGATCGAGAAGATTACATTTGCCCGGCAAAAGTGACTAAGATTGGGTCTATTATTGGCCACCGCCGTTTTTCCGTCTCAACTGACCGCCCCTGGGTATCGAGGATAGTCTCCAGTTGGAGCCAAAATAATGTCCCCAATTAGTACTTTCGTGCTAAATGCATTGACACTCAAATAAAATGCATTTTTTTTCTTGCTGACCATGAAATTTATGAATGCATGAAATTTATGAATTTATGAATGCTCTAACTTAAACCAAAACAGGAACTCTGATGTAGGTAACAAACATAGTCAGCTATAACCCCAAAACGTGCTCACTTCAAGGACTGACACTCAAATTTAATAAATGACACTATTATGTTACAAAAAACCCTTATAAGGTAATAAAATTCAAAAACCTGTCATACAATTACGGATTAACCTTGATATACATACCTAATTATAACGAGACTCTTGCTAAGCACGAGTGAATCTTCAAGTGCAAACATAAAATGAGCTAAGTAAATACCAGATGACAAAAATCCTCATAACAACCTAGAAAATTCTTCACAACATTATAGTGGACAGTCCGTTGCGGACGTATAAGACTTCATGTTGAAAATTGTGTGGTCTCAAGTTTACAATAAGAAATTATTGATAAATCTATTAAGCAAATAGAGTTTTTCATGAACAACTTCAACATCATACTAACAAAAACTGAAAGCTTTAAAAGAACATTTAAAGGGGGGATCTAGAAAATTCAGAAAGTTTGGGGGGAAGGATCTGCTGGACACTTGCAAGCGATATATAATTGAGAATTCTTCAAGCAAAAATTGCAAAATTTCACAGAAAAAAAGGAGGGCGCGATCTCCTCAGACCACCCCTAAATCAACCCATGCATTATTTACATGGAACGTGGAAGGGAAATCTTTTTCTGTTTGTTTATCATTTTCCCGGTAATTACTACAAAGTGGATTTTGCATGTGCTACCTTAAAAATATTCTTACTAAATGATGGAAAGCAAGTCTTTGGTTGGTTATCTTTGAATCCAGAAATGATATGCATGCAGATCTAAGCTCTGTTATCTCAGCGAACGATAAAGATTCCCTTTGATGTCTTCTGCTCTTATACAAGAGAGGACTTTTGAGCAAAAATTCATACGCTAAAAGGCTACCAAAACTCTAATTTTCCTAATTACAAAAATGAATGTGAATATTTATTATTGACATCTACAAAGTCGACAGCCACTTCCCGACTTCTTCTTTCTCTTCTCTGCACCTTAACAAGAAAACAAGAAAGGCATCATATAAACGCCAAAACTACCCAACATTTGTTGTCTTTGTATCTCATAACGCGCTTAGCACCGCTGAGGGCGTAATGATCTATTAAGGGGCAAGCGAAGCACTTGCCTTATTTATATTTTCAACTTTAAGGATTTAAAGAAAGAAAAGAAAGAGAATAGGTTTAAGCAAGAGATCATAATTTTCTTTATAATGTTGGTTTAAGGGAGTTTATTATTGTGTCTTTAATTTTGAAGCAGGTGCTACGGAAAAGTGTTCAATCTGTAATTTAAAAAATGCGCGCACTTTTATGTGACAAAATTTGGACAGTTTGATGCCAAATCTGGCTGTGACGTCACCAGGGCACGGTCAAAGTCAAGTGACCCAATTTAGAAAATTGAGGTTTTACTCAAAAACGTACATTTTGGCTCATAACCTTTAGTATTACCGTGATCCTTATCAAATGATTATGATAATACTGATGATGATAATGATGATGGTGATGCTGATGATGATGATGTTGTTGATGATGATGATCAGAGCATCAAAGAGGTAACGTGGTGAATTGTAACCTTACAAAGAAAGCAGTGACATACTCCCATAGAGCATACATTTAAGTGAACAATCCGAGATCACATTACACAAGCTATAATAATAGTAATAAAAATAATATTTTTAAAATACTTTACATCGATAGCTCCAATTATTTCGCTACGTAATTTTGATAAGCAATGAAGAAATGCATGCATAAAGTCGAGAACATGCCTTTACAACCCTCTTCAATTTATTCCTGTCCTTGACAGATGAGCCAATCTCTATCTGCGTTTTTTCCAGTAAAACCTTCTGTGTAGTTATATTCTGATAGGAAACCGCGTGCGTGTCAAACGCTCGGGAATGGCACCGGAGTTGGCAAATGCCCGACCTCCGGGCAGTGAAAAAATTTGCAAATGCCCCACACTCGGGACTGACAACGCGGGCAAATGTCCCGCAGTAGCCCGGGGGGGGGGGAGGGGCTAGGCGCAGGTGGAATTGACTGATGCATTACACATGGTGACGCAGGGATAAAAAAGCTAACGGGAAGAAAAGAAGAGAAGGCAAAAAGGGAACTGAAGAAGCACAGTAGAGGAGGAAAAAACGACAGGCAAGGTGATGTAACTGCGGCACAGTAGCCTGTGTATAGTTAACCCTTCCTTCAAAGGCGTTTTTGAGCGACGCACATCAACCGGAAGTGAACTTTTTGCCGTTCATGGGCAGTGGTTGTGCCAAAATTTTCGGGCAGATCGTCTCTATCAGAGTAAAGAAATTTACCAATTCAAATTTGTTATAAGCATCAAGGCATATTAAAAGAGAAAAGGCTTTACTTCCGGTTGTCGTGAGTTGCTCAAAAACGTCTTTGCTTAAGCTCCATAATGTTTGAGGGGAGGGGTGGCTAAAAACAGGCGAGATTACATCAACAGCATCAGACAAAGACTGATATTGGGGATCAAAGGATCAAAATATCTCACCATCAAAAGATGCAAAACTGTCAGATCTGTGATCCTCTTCCTGTGAATCCAGGTAACCATCTCCCTCAGATGACACATCACTATCAACATCTGAACCTTTCTTAGCAATGTGCTGTTTTTTTTGTTCAGCATTGTGTTTGTCTCTCTTAGCTCTTTTGTCTGTGAAAGAAAAGAGTAATTAAGCTTATAATGCGCGTAAGTCAAACGTTGTCCATAACATATCCTTTTTAAGCGACCTAAAATAGGTGCGGCCAAATTATCCATTTTACCCACCGGTAAATGGCTGTTGCCCACGGGGAAGCGGCTTTTTGTGTGACCGTTTTTCCCAAGGTGAAATTCAGTGCCTCGGGGAAATTTCCATGGATACATCAATCCGAACAAAAGAATTATCCATGACAGTTCTCGAAGTAAGTTCTTCTGGTAAATAAGAACCTAAGGCAGTTCAACCAATCACGAGAGAAGTAGAAATCACGTGTTGTTTATGTGTTGAGTCCTTCTTGGCGCCGAATCCAGCGCCAAACTGGACTGCCAAACCTCAGCAGGATTTTGAGCGCCGCTGTGAATGTTTTTTTGTATTTTACACTTTTAAATAAATTTAAAAGCAACTCAAAACACTTGTAAGTTTTCTTTACGTGTGTTCAAGAATTATTTTCTTATGAAGTCGTTGCAAACATTTTTGTAAACCCGTACTTTTGACTTCTGAACGAGAATTTGTCTTTCTTTAAATAAATGAAGTCAACGTCGTCCTTTTCAGTCTCAAAATTTAAGGCTGAATCTCTCTTTCTAAGTTTAATTAATGTGGAGCGGGTGTTATTAATAAGATTATGTAAGCCTTCAATGTTTACAACAACGTTTACCTCAAAACTGGGTTCACGTTTTTTCTTCCAGTTGGACAATTTAGCACTGTATAACCGCAACCATGACAGTGATCAATTACCCAGTGTGACCCAAACCCAAGCTATTTCCCCAATCGGTGAGCTTTGGGGGGTTAGTGTAACTGCACCTAATGTATTGTATCTGGGATCAGTGGAACCCCTAATTCGCTAATTGTGTTAGCCTGAAAATTTCTTTTTGGATGTAGCTGACTTTTGACCTACGCCACTTTCCTTTGAGACAATCATCCAAACACGGATTTTACCTTTCTTTACTAAAACTAAAAACACACTCCCAATAGATTTGGTGATATATTATATCTAAATCCGCATTTATAGATTCACAATTAATTAGTTTGTTTGGGCATGGGTCCAAAAAAATTACACCTGTCGAGCATTCTTCGTTATTGCAAGCGTTTCACACAAATATTTTTGGAACTCTGAAGAATCCATCTCCGGGTTTTTACTCACGTTCCCTTTGTCAGGTCAAGTCCAAAGACTGTAAGATTTTGTAACGATTAAACCTTGTCGGATTTTTTCTAAAAGGAACGCGCCATTGATTAAAATCGTTAAAAGTTAGCAGGAGGAGACATTTTTAACTTAACAATGATTTTTGCTTTACCGTCCCTACTACCGCCTTTATCATCATCCTCATCGTCATCATCTTCATTCTTGGATTGTGATAAATGCCTTTCAGCTTCATGAGTAATCTGCAAGGACTAACCATTTTTTTTTTTCATTAGAAGAAACTTGAAGATACGGAAAGCAAAAATACATTGTAAAACAGAAACTGTTACAGTGAAACCCGGAGTAAGAGGTGTATTACCAACGTCCCAAACATCGATTCCATGATTAATATATGCAAAACGTTATGGAGTTTAGCAAATTAAAATCATTTATAAAGATTATATGAATTTCGTATAGTGGAGCTGCGGAAGAAAAAATGCAAAGACGATCCCCGCAGTTTAAGACGCAACTTATGCTGCTGTGAAAAAAAACCCCTGAAAACTTCAGCCTTTTAAATTTTAACACAACATCAACGCAATAAACCTTAAAGACTGCGTAAAATCTATCTACAAGAAATATAATTTCCATAATAAAGTTTTTTGCGTCTGTAAGCAGTCCTTCATGTACCTTATTTGGTGTTTTGTTGAGCCAGTGCTTGTCTGCTCTAATGGCCAGAGCACGTTCCTGATACTCCTTGGCTTGCTCAAAGTCACCTAAATCCTGGTAAATCAAAGCTAAGTTATTATAGCTTCTTGCAACATTAACATGTTCCGGGCCGAGCTTGTCCAGTCCAATGTCCAGAGCACGTTGCTGATACTCCTTGGCTTGCTCAAAGTCACCTAAATCCTGGTAAATCAAAGCTAAGTTATTATAGCTTCTTGCAACATCAACATGTTCCGGGCCGAGCTTGTCCAGTCCAATGTCCAGAGCACGTTGCTGATACTCAAAGTCACCTAAATCTTGCTCAAAGTCACCTAAATCCTTGTAAATCAAAGCTAAGTTACTATAGCTTCTTGGAACATTAACATGTTCCGGGCCGAGCTTGTCCAGTTCAATGTCCAGAGCACATTGCTGATACTCCTTGGCTTGCTCAAAGTCACCTAAATCCTTGTAAATCAAAGCTAAGTTACTATAGCTTCTTGCAACATTAACATGTTCCGGGCCGAGCTTGTCCAGTCCAATGTCCAGAGCACATTGCTGATACTCCTTGGCTTGCTCAAAGTCACCTAAATCCTTGTAAATCAAAGCTAAGTTACTATAGCTTCTTGCAACATTAACATGTTCCGGGCCGAGCTTGTCCAGTTCAATGTCCAGAGCACGTTGCTGATACTCCTTGGCTTGCTCAAAGTCACCTAAATCCTGGTAAATCAAAGCTAAGTTATTATAGCTTCTTGCAACATTAACATGTTCCGGGCCGAGCTTGTCCAGATCAATGTCCAGAGCACGTTGCTGATACTCCTTGGCTTGCTCAAAGTCACCTAAATCCTTGTAAATCAAAGCTAAGTTATTATAGCTTCTTGCAACATTAACATGTTCCGGGCCGAGCTTGTCCAGTTCAATGTCCAGAGCACATTGCTGATACTCCTTGGCTTGCTCAAAGTCACCTAAATCCTTGTAAATCAAAGCTAAGTTACTATAGCTTCTTGCAACATTAACATGTTCCGGGCCGAGCTTGTCCAGTTCAATGTCCAGAGCACGTTGCTGATACTCCTTGGCTTGCTCAAAGTCACCTAAATCCTTGTAAATCAAAGCTAAGTTATTATAGCTTCTTGCAACATTAACATGTTCCGGGCCGAGCTTGTCCAGTTCAATGTCCAGAGCACGTTGCTGATACTCCTTGGCTTGCTCAAAGTCACCTAAATCCTGGTAAATCAAAGCTAAGTTATTATAGCTTGTTGCAACATTAACATGTTCCGGGCCGAGCTTGTCCAGTTCAATGTCCAGAGCACGTTGCTGATACTCCTTGGCTTGCTCAAAGTCACCTAAATCCTTGTAAATCGAAGCTAAGTTATTATAGCTTCTTGCAACATTAACATGTTCCGGGCCGAGCTTGTCCAGTTCAATGTCCAGAGCACGTTGCTGATACTCCTTGGCTTGCTCAAAGTCACCTAAATCCTTGTAAATCAAAGCTAAGTTATTATAGCTTGTTGCAACATTAACATGTTCCGGGCCGAGCTTGTCCAGTTCAATGTCCAGAGCACGTTGCTGATACTCCTTGGCTTGCTCAAAGTCACCTAAATCGTTGTAAATCGAAGCTAATTTATCGTAGCTTGTTGCAACGTCAACATTCTCCGGGCCGAGCTCTTGAAGCTTAAAAGTGAGTGAATATTGAAAATATGTTTTTGCTTCTTTGAATTCACAGTGCATTTGACAAGTATTTCCAAGGTTTTCGCATTTTTCGGAAATCTCCTTATCATGAAGTTGAAACAAATTATCTCGTGAAAACACTTTGTCCGTTACCATAGTCAAAGCTTTCAAATGTGGAGCGATGTGTCTGGTGTTTAGTTGCTTATTCTGTGGTGGAGTTGCGACGATAAATTCGTTAAATGATGTAATGACCCCACTAACGACCTCATCGGTCTGGCTTTCTGCATACTCTTTTGCTACAGTTTTTATAGCATCATGCACAACCTGGTGAAGTCGAATAAAAGAGCCACCCTCGTCATCTTGGAACAGCAGAAGTGAGCCTCTTTTTAATCTCATGCGAATTAATTCTTTGTCCGCTTCATCAAACTCTTCATCTGCTTTCATGATGTAACTAACTGCTATGTCCATGTTCAATGGCCGTGGAGCGCAGAGGGCAAGAAAAGTGAAAAGGTGTTTTTGAACTTTGTTGGATCTCATCAGTGTTTCGACGGCTAACGTTATTGCTTTGGTCATTGAATTTGGATAAATTGGATTGGTGTCGACAAGTGTATTTTCTGTTTTCTGTCTTTTGCCTTTTTCTAAGATCTTCAGGTATTCCTC
The DNA here is from genome assembly GCF_958299795.1 of Porites lutea. NCBI lineage: Eukaryota > Metazoa > Cnidaria > Anthozoa > Scleractinia > Poritidae > Porites > Porites lutea. Next base: position 10,129,397 of record NC_133212.1, on the reverse strand, counting down.
CCACCCAAAATGCGTCGATACTTTTTCCTGCCGAATCTCTTTAACAAAGACGGCAGCGCCTGCTAAAGCAAGAGGTTGATAGTCCAGTCTTTGTGCTACTGTTCCTACTAGCTCGCTATCTGGAATACCAGAAAGCTTGGATAATAATGAACGGGCATCATCGGGCTCCATACCTTGGCTTACTGAAATGTGATTAACGAAAGGGCTTTTTGAGGGAATTGACGTTGTGTCCTGCGTCGTAATGAGAAAATGGCCTCTTTCCCACGCCTTTGAATTAAACTGTGGTAAATGGACATGCACAGATGACATGGTAGTGACATTGTCAACCACCAGTAGCCACGACGTGTAACAGGTAATTTTTACAGCGACAAGCATCTTAAGACTAGTGATTTTTTCGTCGACGGTCGAGTCCTTTGAGCTGAGGGTTTCCACAATTGAATAGTCTGGGCACTTTAAATGGCGAGCAAATGAGGCATACGACTCCAGAAGTGAATCTGGACTTGCAGCATTTAATGTCATTACAAATGAAGAGCCACATGGTATTTCTTTGAGGTCGTTAAAGAATCTCTCAGCTACAAGGCCAGCTAGCTGTGATTTACCGCTTCCAGGATTCCCTGAGATGTAAAGATAACTCAACCTGTTGTCACTGGACTCATTTAGTTTCCTCAGCTGTTGGACTATTTTGGCTACTTCACTTTCACGATCACCGATTTCATGCGAAGGTTTAGGAGGAAGAACACAGAATGAGGGAGCTTCATTTTGGAGCTGATCTTCAAGGCCCTGGCGCTGACTCTCTTTTTCTTGAACTTCTTGTTTCAGATTATCAACTTCTTTTGTTGGAAATGTTTTGTGATATTTTAGGTTTTGGATTTTTACAGTGGGAAGACTAAGAGCTTGAAACGCAACATCAACTTTGCTAATAGCATTCTGAAAATCTATCTCAGAGAGACTACCTTGTGGCATGTGAGCGAATTCTTCATTCCTGAACTTTCGTAGATCATCTACATTTTTTCTGACCAGTGCGCTAAGACCTGTCCCGACGCAATCGGAGAAAAGGATGGCGTAAAAAAGCATTGTACAATCCCATTCCACTCTGTTTCCGTTTTTCATAGTTGCCAATAGATGAGCGTTTCTTTTTTGATTTCGAGGAGACTCCCCGTTATAAAAGTCCATTCCATTACGAGGCTCGTCTTTCCATTCTCCTGTTGTTGATTTGTACAGTTTGTCCCATTCTTGTTTAAATATCTCTCTCAGACCCTCCGCTAGAATATCAGTGGTTACATAACAAATTCTGTAATAGTTCAGCTGTTCATCGGTATATTCGTTTAAAGAGGTCATATTTGATGCACCTCTGATGCTTGGAACCTTTTAGGAAAATGAATCCTGTAATTAGCAAATTAGTTCAGAGGGGAAAAAATTATCAGTGACGTAGATAACGCGGTCTATGAAGTAAAAACATTGACTTCTCAATACAAGCATGTCAGGGCATGACCAAAACCCAAATTTGCTAGTATATCAGTTGCTGGGTAACAAATTCTGTAATACGGTAGTTTAGCTGTTGCTCGCGATCGGTATATTCTTTTGAAGATATGCCATACTTGATTTACGTCTGATGCTTCAACCTTTGGGGAAAGATTTTCTCTGCAATTAGTGACAACATACCCGGGGGTAATACCCTTTGTAAGCTACCGTGAAATTCCGAAAATAAGCCCCAGGGCTTATATTTTTCTAAGGCCCTTTTTGAGGGACTTATTTTTGGAGGGGCTTATATTCGGACGGGCTTATCTACGGAGGGAAATTTGCGCTTCAAAATCAGTTGGGCTAGCCTTATAGTTGGAAATAAATTTACCGTTTTTGCTTTGTTTTACTTTGTATTTGAGTGTAATTTCCGGGGGCTTATATTTGGAGGGGCGATTTAACGGAGGGTTTTTTGCGTTACCGGTTTGGGGGGGGGGGGGGGGGGGCTTATATTTGGAGGGGCTTATACATGGAGGGGCTTATTTTCGGAGTTTTACGGTATATAGGTGTGTACTACAAACGGTATGGTTTTTTCAGCCGTTTTGGTCTCATGAAAACGGATCAGCCCATGAGTCTCAAAACAGGTACCGTTTTCAATGAAACCGCAAGAGTGTATAAACGTATTTTTGCCTTAAAACTTATGGATCATTTTAGGTTTCTGGGAAACTGCCCAACTACCCCTCCCCTAAGCCATCGTTTTGCCCTAAGTGAGAAGTAAGTGTTAATGTTAGCTTAGGGGAGGGGTAGGTGGGCAGTTTCCAAGAAACCTAAATTGATCCAAACTTATTTAGAGTCAGATACTACTAAATAGTGTTTAGAGCCATCTCTGACAATGGGTAGGCATTTTACAGGGAGGCCCCTTTCTCTAAAGTCTCGGTACTCTGCTAGTAGGACTAATTTTATGCCCTTTTCATTAGATCATATTTAATTTTTTCTCCCTATTTTACCACCACTCCTTTATTTGCAGTCTGCAGAATAGCCGCTATTCTTTTTTGGCACAAAGCGTGGGTGGAGAGCGAGACACGCGCGGCTGGTGAAAGCGCTTTCTCGCGCTCCGCGCTCGCCTCGCGTATATCTTCACTCGCCTGAAAAACGTGTCCTGCAGGCTACTTTATGTTCAGTTCCCATTTCCAATTCAGTAGGATTTACTTTACACTAGAAATATTTTAACTAAACTAAGGCCGAATACTTGTAGGACATAACTATGCAAAACAGTCCGTCATGCTTCATCTGTAGAGACTCTCGATGAAGATTAAAAAGTTTCGGTGGTAAACGAACGATCAGAACATAAAGCTTATGGCTTTTGGTTTCTTTTTGAAAAGTTTTATGA
>NC_133212.1:10114049-10121549 GCF_958299795.1 Porites lutea | reverse complement strand
ACCATTCTCTCGCCGAGAGATATCGGTGTATAGTTGTCAGCATTCGCTTAAAAGAAAAATGGGCATTTTTACAGTCGTCAGGAAATATAACCTTTGGTTAATGATATCACTTTTCACATCTAAAATGTATGGGTTGGTCGGTTTAAGAAGCACACTTGAGATTTTCCTAGTCCACAACTTTTGGAGGTATTAAATTTTACAGCCACACGGTATATGTGTTCTTCAGCCACAGAAATAAAACGTGAAATTTGTAGATGCCGTCTTTTCTATGTATTATTCTTGAAGGGTACTTGTAACTGGAATGTTTTTGGCCATTTTTTATCCATTAAGCAGATATGCTGATTCATTTTATCGGTGATTCAGCTACCTCTTTTTTGTCGTTACCTGTGCATAAGTAGCCGCCAAGAAAGCTCACTAATCAGTGTTGTCTTACTCAAGTTTGAAGGCGTGCGATATAGTGGCAAAGGAAAATGCCAAATAGTGGTACGTGCTGCACGTTCAGCGATTTTGTCTTGCTTCTTAGATTTTGCTGCTATTTTATTTTCTCGCTTTCTTCCTCACTATCGTGTTTACTTGAGCTCGCTTGTAGCGTTACCACGCAATTCTTCATTTGCGACCATTTCGTTGAAAAACCAACGATTGGATACCCTGGGTGCCAGAGGTGTTTCATGCGCGGTTTCCGGTTACGGTTAAGTCTTCTACCGACGAGGCTCCTCGTCGCACGCGAAAAAAAAACCTCTGGTACCCAGAGTAACGATTGGACGGAAAACGCGCAAATATTAAGTATGCGGCGTGAACCTATCCATATAACCTAAGTCTCTCTAGTAATCGGCTCCTGGTATAGAGTGTTCACTCTCACGTAGCCAGCATCTATGCAACTTTATCGGAACAAAAGAAAGGGTTTACATAAGAAAAAAGTTTTTGGTTAGGGACGCCAACATGGTGGTGGTTTCATTGTCCTAGAACACCAATATGAACTCCATGAAGTCAATTGAAAACACTTTATTGTTGACTAACAATCCTACTTCTTGACGTCAAAATGCAACGATAGAGTCCTTTAGATTCGAGGACAATTACGAGGACGAGATTTGACTTAAAGTTTTCTTTGTTTTTGTTTGTTTTGTGAAAGGTTTGAGCCCAGGAGTCATTTCAAAAGTAGTTTGAGTTTGATCGTCCGGGTGAACGTAGTCCTGAATAGGACTTACTTTTGTTGTTGACAGTGACTGACGTTTCGACAACCTGTGCGGTAGTCATCTTCAGAGTCAAAGTGAGTTGTATCACGTCAGTTGATGGTATTATACTCTGGTTATTGATCTGATTGGTCAATTACGTCGCGATGTTATTGGTCGTCTGTCAGTTAAGCCGTGATGTTATTGGCTATGAAGACTCGTAATCAGTAATTGGTGCGTTTCGCTCCGTCTATTGTCAAAGTTGAACAGTCGTCTACTGCTAGTCAAATTGTCAGTTCTCCAGTCGTTCTCTCGTAGTTATAGTTTTGCTTGATCTCGTCAATAAGTCGTTTGTACGGCGCTGGTAACTGCTGGCTACGATTCACTGGCGTTTGTTCTAAGTTAGTAAACCAGCTTACTAAAGTAAGACGTTAATAGTAGTCTGTAGAATACGTTATACATGTCGCACAGTCCCAGTCAATTTGATGTTTCGTCTTTAAATAGTGCTCAGCAATGAGATTGTTGACGTCACCATTCCTCGTCGCTCGTTTGTGTTGGGTCAGTCGCGTGCTTAGGTTTCTGCCGGTTTCACCAATGTAAGAAGCCTGGCAGTCGCAGCATTTGATCTTGTATACCGCTCCTGTCTGTCCTCCGGTTTGTCTTTGTCCTTGACATTAGTAAGCAGTCGCCGTAAAGTGGTTATCGGTTTGTGTGCAACACGTATATTGTAAGGTTGTAATATACGGGCAATAGTTTCAGAGGTGCCTCTGATGTACGGTATAGTCGCTGTCGTAACAGGGCCAGAGTTGGTCTGAGTGTTGGAATCAGTGTTACTGTGACTCACCTGACAGCCTACAAGACGAGACTGATTATCTTAACAACGTTTTTAGTAAGAACAATTACAACACGGACTTTGTTAGACGGAACACTCACTGTAACACTGATTCCAACACTTAGACCAACTCTGGCTCTGTTACGACAGCGACTATACCGTACATCAGAGGCACCTCAGAAACTATTGCGCGTATATTACAACCTTTAATTACAAATTATCGTGATTTTGATTCACAACGGTTTGTCTTGCTGTTATTTAGTATTTTACGAGTAGGTAGGCCACCAAGACTCTAATTTATCTCATTTTCTAGCTTACCCCTCCCAGCATCCTTTGCGTTAACGCTAAACGTTCCCTTGGTCTTTCTAATTTCTTTTGCTCGCAACCCCACGAGCAACTAACTGTTAAAGCAACTGACGGAGGAAATCATTTTAGATTTCCGAAACCGGTCTTGCTATTTAAAACAGTTCTTAAATTAACCGCCCCCTGGTTGGCTCAGTTTGGAGAGCGCCGGTCTGCTCACACTGTTCACAGTCGCCTACTCACCGAGTATAGCCTGGGGATGAGTCAGTATAAAATACACTTAGGAAGTGGGGGAAGGTTGAACCCGATGCTTAAACCCTCGGTCCATTTCAAAAACAAGATGGCCGCCCGTAAAGGTAGGTGCTCGGTCTCGACAATCTTACGGGAGAATAGGGTACTGTGAACAGTCTAAAATTAGCAGATCCTCTTCAATCGTCATCTGTATTGGGATAAGATCAGGAACTTGTGCAGTCAAACCCTGCTTTACGGACACCCGCTTAATACGGACACCTCATTATTACGGACAGTTTGCTTTGTCCCTGGGGAAAGAAAGTCCCTACATTTTCTCTAAATTCAACCCGCTTAATACGGACACCTCGTTATTACAGACAGTTTGCTTTGTCCCTGAGGAAAGAAAGCCCCTACATTTTCTCTAAATTCAACCCGCTTAATACGGACACCTCGTTATTACACACAGCTTGCTTTGTCCCTGGGGAAAGAAAGCCCCTACATTTTCTCTAAATTCAACCCACTTAATACGGACACCTAATATGGCTTCTTCAGTGTCGGTATCAACGGGGTTTGACTGTACTGGCTCAATATAAACGCACTGTGCATGCGACGAGGATTTTAGGCTTGAAATCGCATGCGTCATAGAACGTTTCAAATGACGTCACAGAAACCATATTGGTGTTCCTAAACAATAAAATGGCGGCCATGTTGGTGTTACGAGCAATTCTTGTGGGAGTTGAGCTCTTTTCTTATGTAAACACTTTCTTTTGTTTCAATGAATTTTCCATAGATGCTGGCTACGTGAGTGAAAACGCTCTATTGGTAGTAATGACGCATAACTTGCAAATTACGCTGATGTTTTTTGACTAAACTACGAATGGCTTAACACACAACCCAAGGTAAAAAGATCAATTATTAAAGCAAGTTAATCAGGCTCGTAAGAGGAGATTAAGCCAGAATGCGACGAAACAAAAGACCTTCTCGCGCGCACATCTCAGCTCTGTGGTTTAAGCGACAGATAAAGTTTCCCTTTGATGGTTTTCCGTTCGGGTTGTATCTTTCTAACAGTAGCAGCAAGCTTTTTCACGGTCTCATCATTTGACAGGCCCGTTCGTTTGCTCTTGAACTTTTGCAAAAGGCCCTTGCTGGTCATTGGCTTTCTTGTGAGGTACCATCTCACGGCTTCTTCAGTGATTCCCTGGGGGCCTTCTTCACTACCGGTCGGTGTTGGGGTGCTTGTTCTTGAGCCTTCTCCTGCCCCTTCCGCGGAAGGTGCCGGGGATACACAAGGTTTTTTGCTTGCTGACTTCCTTCTTCGCCTGGGGTACCTTTTTTGCTTGCACTTGCTGGGCGCTTCTTTGATTTTGCTACAAAACCCAAGCAATTTAAAAAATTGTTTCAACACGGGGAACTTGAAACTGATCGGGAACAAATGAAACATCTAAAACGCTATTTTGTAAAATACTGTAAAAGAGAAATAGTTCCTGGCCAAGGTTTTGCTAAATAGGTTTCATTTATACGGTCACTTAATACAATTTCATCTACGTACCCGGAAAATAGTGGGGATATACTTACAGGGAGTCCCTGGTCTGTCCTGACTCAGCTTTGTAACAGCGGCAGCAATGGTATTAGCAGCGCTGTCTGTAGAAATCGTAGGGGTCGATGAACGGCCATTTGAAGAAGTACTGGAGCCACTCCCAGACTTATTCTTTTTGTTTTTGTCACCTCTACAAACACAAAATACATTTGAGATCATATAGGGGCAAAACACACTCAAGATAATCAACCTTTGTTCCACATTTTGTAATTAAGTTTTTTCGCACTTAAGGCAAATTTCCTGCCTCAACGCTGTGACCGGCCACATGTCAAACAACTAAAAGTGAAACAAGTCATAGCATTTTCCGCGCTATGCCACCTGCAAGTCTTTACTCTATATTGTGATTGGTTCATTTAATTAATTGCCTCTCATGTGATTGGCCAGAGCAATCCCCTTTGTAGCATTTGACTTACGATATTCTCTCTTTGGATAATCGTAATCGCCTCGATTTCTGCCTTGTCAAGTGACTTGCACGTAAGGTGATCGGTCAGTTTTGTAATTAATTCTACCTCACTTCGCTGTGTGAGTGGCCGCATAGGGAAACAAGTCGTAGCATTTTCCTGCGCTATGCAACCGCCGCGTCTTTACTCTACTCGTGATTAAGCAAATCGGACTCCCGCTACGTGGTAGTCTGATTTTGGTTATCACTCGTATGATTAGTATAGGTAATAGCATGATTTGTAGTGATATTTGGCATAAATTATTATACCCCGAGCGATATTTCGAAATTGTAACGGCGAGTGAAATTTGAGACAATTTTGAAATATCACAAGTGGTATTTATGCCACATATCAAGTACAAATCATGCTATTATTTGTTTATACTACTACCCACAAAAGGTTTGTAATTTTCGCATGTAGGTATTTCAAATTAAGCTGAAATACCACTGCTCTAAGCCAATCAAATTGCAGAAATTTCTGATGTAGTAGTATGAGAGACCGAATTGGACTCCACTCAGTCTTAATACCATTATCAACGGGCTGCCTGGGTCCACTAGCCTCTATGGTTATTCCAGGCAGCCAGTACTCTACTTTTACTTTCAATACTTTCACTGATGTACTTTGTGAGTACAAAAAAAGATTGTTGTTGCGCCATGATTTCTAACCTTGTAAAAACAAAGCAGAAGTTCCCTTCATTTCATCCCCGTCCGGATCTTCATCGTCTTCATCCTCGTCCCAGGACTCTTTTCCTTCATCTCGTTCCAACATATCTTTCAGCTCATGTCCCTCTTGTGTTAGTTCATCCTCATCTTCACTTGATGTCTCTTCTCCATTGAGGTCAGCTTTCGGTTTGTTTTCTTCTAAAGCCGTTACATCTTCTGTAAAGCAAAAAACAAAAATAGCGGCAATAAAAACGTACGATCAGGATAGCCGTGAATTTGAATAACCATCACGGGTGATTCTGAGGTTAGAGTCCTTGGGTGAAATCCTAAACTGTAACCATTCAAACGAAAATTACTGAGCAGTACTTTCCTGTGGTGGCTGTTTAATATGCTACACAAGGTGATTCTACCTTCTGCGTCTGTGGATAAAATCCTAAAGTGTGACCATTCAACTGAAAGCAACGGAGCAGTACTTTCCTGAGGTGCTGTTTATTACATGTATGCTGTACAAGGTGGTTCGTTCTAACTTTTGACTCTGTGGATGAAATTGTAAAGTGTCACCATTCAAATAAAAGCTATGGAGCAGTACTTTCCCGTGGTGCTGTTTATCATGCTGTACAAGGTGGTTCGTTCTAACTTTTTGAGTGTGTGAATGAAATTCTAAAGTCTGACCATTCAATTGAAAGCTACGGAGTAGTACTTTCCTGTGGTACTGTTTATTATGCTGTACAAGGTAGTTCTAGCTTTGGAGTCTGTTGATGAAATCCTCAAGTATCACCATTCAAATTAAAGCTACTGAGCAGTACTTTACTGTGGTGCTGTTTATTATGTTGTATTAGGTAGTCTAATACCCCGTTCACACCAACGCTTAAACATGTTTAAATAATGTTTAGTTAAACTCAGTTTAAAATAAAAACAGTTCACATCGCGCGCTGACGCAATCTGAACATGTTTAAAACGTGTTTAACTAAACAACCTGTAGGAGGTAGTTTAACTTTCGCGCGAAACTAAACTGCTTCAAAATGGCGGCTCCAAAAAAAGTTCGCGGAAGAACGTGGGAGGACAGTGAGACTAGATTTTTGCTCGAAAAATGGAGAGACGAAAACGTCCAGCTAAGACTGAAGTCCTGTACTAGGAAAAAGCCAATATGGCAAGAAATTGGCGACTTTTTAATGGCCTGTGGATATGAAGACCGCGACGGAGAAGCCTGCAAAACCCGCCTCCACACTCTTGTAACGGCATACCGCCGATACAAAGACGAACTTAAGAAGACGGGAAACGCCACACCAAGCAAAAAACCACCATTCTTCGATGACCTGGATAAAATACTATCCGATAAGCCGAGTACACAACCAAAAGTTGTCATCAATTCGACAACAATTGTTACGGCATCATCGTGTGAGGACGAAAGTGAAAATATTGAGATCATCCCGAAGGGCAGCAGCAGCAGGAGCGACAACAACAGTAGTAGTAGCAGTTCTTCTGAAGTATGTCAGGAGCATGTATTGGCAGGTAATTTGTAGCTGTTTCTCTCGTACAGACTGTAAGTGATTCTTTTTTCGCAAGCGGAAGTTATAATAGAAAACTTAAAATGCCACAGGCGTCAACAAAACCTTTCCCCAAGGACGCCACGAAAATCTCAAAACAGGATATTCTATTGGGCAACGAAACAATTCGTGAATGATAAAACAATGAACCGTTCGTTTTCGAACGCCAATGAAAATGGAGGTTTCCGAGAGCACCTTACATGAAGTATACTGTATTTTCAGAAACAGCGAAGAAAACTGAACATGCCGAAGATATACCTGCCAACTTTCTCTGAGATATAAGCGTGAGATTTTTATCCTGGGAGTGCTGGGATTTTTGAAGACGACACGATCATTTCCGAAGATTCCCAAAGAAGTCCGAAACTTCCGAAGACGTCCGACGTCTTCCGAAGACGTGCGAAGTCTGCCGAAGGCGAAGTTATCGAGTCCCAGTTTTAGGACGCGTATAAACTCGAGCTCGCTCCCAGTGCTTTTCACTTCAAAAATCAGAGATCGCGAGGAAGGTATTGTTATTTATTCATTTTACACATGGTTTTCGTTCCTTACATGGGTCTGAGTTAACATATTTTTGGAAATTGTGTCAAGCAAGACGGCAACAACTCACATTTTTCAATCAGGCGTGAGAAATTGGCCCGCAAGCGTGAGCCGGCGTGAGATCGAAGTTTTCAACCCGCAGGCGTGAGACAGGCCATACCATTTAATATCCACACCCCCCCTAT
>NC_133212.1:10054049-10111549 GCF_958299795.1 Porites lutea | reverse complement strand
CATCAACACAAGCTACAACCTGAGGAAAACCCGCACGGTCACGCGACTCATCAATCCTTTCCCGAATTTCTTGTGCCAATTGTGGAAGTCGTATGTACCTTGGAAGAAGGAATTGTACGATGGCATTGCATACCTGAACAACGATTTCGCAGACCGTGGATTTCCCAATTGCAAAAAGGTTTGCAATCGTACGGTAAGACGCGGTATCGACAAGCCGGTACAAAGTTACCGCAAGTCGCTGGCGAGCAGATATTGCTTTGCGAAAGTTGTGTCCCTCTTTGAAATGATGGGAGATAGCTCGATAGCTAAATATTCAAAGGCCACTCCTGACATTCGAAAGTTTTCTTTCCAGTCTTGATCGCTCCAGCCCTGACAAGTCTCCTCCCAAAACGTGGCAGCCCTCGGTTTCGCCCATATTTTTCGTACGCTGGGAACGAGAGGAAAAAAGTTGCGAGTAAGCAACAAAACAAACAGCTGTGTAACGACGCGTCGGCGGCGTACATATGCCTGGAATCTCCTTCTGGCATCCCTTTTCCGTTTAAAAATAAGTTTTCGTTCTTGAGCATTCTTTGTCTGGGCCAAAAATAAAGCCATAGCTGGACCGTTTATCTTCAAATTCAATTTTCAGTAACTTAAAACTCCCGCAACATGAAGATTGCGTTTTATTAGATTGCGTGATGTTTACATTATGAAAGTGAGGCTGCAAACTTCAAGACGAGGCTGAAAGTAACTCCTACACTCGTTTTCGATGTGAACAGTTTTTTAGCAAAACACGTTCAGTTAAACCAGTGTTTATCTAAACTGTGTTTAGTTAATATGATATCCGCCACACGTTGTTTTTGCTAGACATGCAATAATTTCACATGGCTGTGAAATCTACCACTATTTTCTTGAGTTTTGCATTGCCAAAATATTGCCTGTCAGCTGGTAACATTATGTCAGATAAAACTAATGCCGTCATGTGAAAAGCTAAGGACACTTGGTTTTTGGGTCTCCACAAGTCGCCTCACTGCAGCAATAATACAAGCTTTTAAAATAATTATACTGTGTGAAATGCGTGTTAGGCAATGATGTTACTTAGTATACTTATTTTGGGAGCTATAACTCACTTGCATTAGCAGATCATTAAGTTTAATTAAAATTTTAGAGCTACTAATATTGCTTGATTACATGTATGTTTAAAATTTGCACTCACAATCTCCCTTCTTTTATCTCGTTCCTGACCTCCTTGATTCTCGCAGCGTATTTTTCGTAAAACGGATTCGACTCAATTTCCTCACTTGCTGAATAAAAAACCCTAGATGACGATAACAACCTTTTTTCAGTTATACAGGAAGTCCGAAGGGTAAAGGCTTGCAGGGAAGAGCATGGATTTGCAATTTTTCTGAGGCGAACACAAACTCTCACAGAGGCAGCCATATTGGAAATTTCTTGCTTGAAAAAGGAGAAGACCCTGGGAACGAAGATGCCACCAGATCTCTCTCTCAAGATTTGTGCCACAAAATGACGGGCTCGGGTAGGCTCGGGTGACACGAAAAATCGACCGTTATTATTTAGTGCCTAGATTTAATTTCCTAGTCCGTTTTATACAACGAACTCCGCCGAAGTCCAAACCCCTACCCTTTTATAATTATATAGTGTTTTTAGCCTGGGACAACGCTCCGCAAAGGGGGGGGGGGGGGGGGGTGGGGGTGGTCAGGAGGAAAAAACGCCACCCCGAGTCCACCACTACTGTGCTCGCTTTGCTTGCGGATGTTTGCTGTTTCACCCCTCTTGAAAACAACCCTTCTTCAGAGGCTAAAAGAAAAATGAAAATAACACTAAAACTAAAAAAAATGAAAATAAAACTAAAAGTTCGTTACAAATAACAATTTGAAAAAGTGACAATAAAAACAATGGATTGTTATTGGTATAGAAGACTAGGTTATATCAGTGAGCTTCGCCAGGTCTATTTATTCAGGGTTAGGGTTAGGTTAGGGTTAGGGTTAGTGTCCAGATTCCAGATTTCAGCTGTACGCACGGGCGTATGTGTGGATATGGACGCTACGCTCCTAGCTACCACTTTGAAAATAATAATAATAGTAATAATAATAATAATGATAATAATAATAATTTATTGCAGCGTATCCAACAAAGTGAGGCTCTTCCTCTACAATATCTACATTATAAATCTACTCTAAAAAAGAAATATATAAAAAATAGAATATATACATATTTATAATTGTGTTTGCTGCTTAAAGTTCCTTACATAAAAGGTGTCTCTTCGCACTACGACAGAAGAAATTTTACTCAGTTATGTTTCTAATAGCTAATATACAAGAAGGTTATTAAAAATAGTTGCTGCCGAGTGCTGAAATGTTCCTGATTCTCTCGGAATAGAAAGGACAGGCGCAATCGATGATCTTAAGCTATAAGCACTGACCTTGTGTAAATTTAATTATTACGAAATTCAGGAAACGTTTCATCATATAGCGACTTGTGAGTCAACTTAAGTACATTTAATTCAACGTTCATATTCACTAGAAGCCAGTTCAACTTTACCACGTCCTCCACTCCTGCGAACCTTCTTGTGACAAATCCAGTGCATGCATTTCGAAGCCTTTGGAGGTGCTTCATCTGAAATGCTGGAAGGGGGTGGAAAACAGAGCATGCATAGTTCACTTTAGAGAGGACTAAGCTCTCTGCCAGATGTTTCCTCACATGAAAAGGGGCTAGATTTTAAAGCCTGCGCAGTACTGACAGTGTCCCGTGCGATGAACTTAACACATGGTCTACATCGGTCTTCCAGGTCAGGTGTACACCCAATAGCTTTGTGCAGGAAATCCGTTTTGGTGGAGTATCGCCACAGGCGATAGGAAGTTTTAGTTCTACTAAACTGTCATATCGGGCCATCTGAGGGGTGGAAATAAGCATCCAGTTTGTCTTGGAAGAATTCAAGCAAGGCCAGGTTGCAACTCTTAGAATAGTCCCTCAGGCTTGTAACTGCTTTTTTTTTGTGGTCTGCTGAATAATCGAGATCACATGGTTTCGAGTGGATGTAAAACGTCCTATCGTCAGCATATTGATAACAGTCATACATTTTGTTTCTTACAAGGAGTACAATAGGCTACTGTTCTCACTCGAATCGTAAACGACCAATACTTAAATTTCTAAACAACCACGAAGCGTGTCAGTAAAACGTGGGGTCCGGGTCGTGGTCCACCTTTTCTTTAAAGAATGCTGTTTTGGGATTAGGTTTAGGGTTGATTGAATATTGAATATTGGTGTATTTGCCAGTTTTAAGGGTAGAGATTTCACCACTGCTTGTAACTTCCTTGATAGTGTCACTGTTTTCCCCTTTTTTCCCGTGAACACTGCACTAGGCCTCGATAGATTGTGCTCGCAAAAGTAGCATAATTTGCTACTAGCAGTGCTCGTATATTTCTAAAATCATGCCAATAATTATGCTAGTTTTTGTAAGTCATGCTCATTTTTGCACAAACTGCAGAAATTGTGCTTGTACTATTTAGTTTAAATTTGGTCAAAACATCTCAATAACTATAAACGAACACATTTATCCTATCGCTCAACTGGCGGTTGGAACAATGTTGCGACCATTCAAAATAATATCACAACAACAGTTGTAATGCTGTGATGCGCTAAAAATCGTCGTTGCGAATCGTTACTTGTAACATCGCCTTAGCTATGGTGGGATCGAGAAGATTACATTTGCCCGGCAAAAGTGACTAAGATTGGGTCTATTATTGGCCACCGCCGTTTTTCCGACTCAACTGACCGCCCCTGGGTATCGAGGATAGTCTCCAGTTGGAGCCAAAATAATGTCCCCAATTAGTACTTTCGTGCTAAATGCATTGACACTCAAATAAAATGCATTTTTTTCTTGCTGACCATGAAATTTATGAATGCACTTCCTAAAAACTAAACCCACGAGGCTCTAACTTAAACCAAAACAGGAACTCTGATGTAGGTAACATAGTCAGCTATAACCCCAAAACGTGCTCACTTCAAGGACTGACACTCAAATTTAATAAATGACACTATTATGTTACAAAAAACCCTTATAAGGTAATAAAATTCAAAAACCTGTCATACAATTACGGATTAACCTTGATATACATACCTAATTATAACGAGACTCTTGCTAAGCACGAGTGAATCTTCAAGTGCAAACATAAAATTAGCTAAGTAAATACCAGATGACAAAAATCCTCATAACAACCTAGAAAATTCTTCACAACATTATAGTGGACAGTCCGTTGCGGACGTATGAGACTTCATGTTGAAAATTGTGTGGTCTCAAGTTTACAATAGGAAATTATTGATAAATCTATTAAGCAAATAGAGTTTTTCATGAACAACTCCAACATCATACTAACAAAAACTGAAAGCTTTAAAAGAACATTTAAAGGGGGGATCTAGAAAATTCAGAAAGTTTGGGGGGGGGGGAGGATCTGCTGGACACTTGCAAGTGATATATAATTGAGAATTCTTCAAGCAAAAATTGCAAAATTTCACAGAAAAAAAGGAGGGCGCGATCTCCTCAGACCACCCCTAAATCAACCCATGCATTATTTACATGGAACGTGGAAGGGAAATCTTTTTCTGTTTGTTTATCATTTTCCCGGTAATTACTACAAAGTGGATTTTGCATGTGCTACCTTAAAAATATTCTTACTAAATGATGGAAAGCAAGTCTTTGGTTGGTTATCTTTGAATCCAGAAATGATATGCATGCAGATCTAAGCTCTGTTATCTCAGCGAACGATAAAGATTCCCTTTGATGTCTTCTGCTCTTATACAAGAGAGGACTCTTGAGCAAAAATTCATACGCTAAAAGGCTACCAAAACTCTAATTTTCCTAATTACAAAAATGAATGTGAATATTTATTATTGACATCTACAAAGTCGACAGCCACTTCCCGACTTCTTCTTTCTCTTCTCTGCACCTTAACAAGAAAACAAGAAAGGCATCATATAAACGCCAAAACTACCCAGCATTTGTTGTCTTTGTATCTCATAACGCGCTTAGCACCGCTGAGGGCGTAATGATCTATTAAGGGGAAAGCGAAGCACTTGCCTTATTTATATTTTCAACTTTAAGGATTTAAAGAAAGAAAAGAAAGAGAATAGGTTTAAGCAAGAGATCATAATTTTCTTTATAATGTTGGTTTAAGGGAGTTTATTATTGTGTCTTTAATTTTGAAGCAGGTGCTACGGAAAAGTGTTCAATCTGTAATTTAAAAAATGCGCGCACTTTTATGTGACAAAATTTGGACAGTTTGATGCCAAATCTGGCTGTGACGTCACCAGGGCACGGTCAAAGTCAAGTGACCCAATTTAGAAAATTGAGGTTTTATTCAAAAACGTACATTTTGGCTCATAACCTTTAGTATTACCGTGATCCTTATCAAATGATTATGATAATACTGATGATGATAATGATGATGGTGATGCTGATGATGATGATGTTGATGATGATGATGATCAGAGCATCAAAGAGGTAACGTGGTGAATTGTAACCTTACAAAGAAAGCAGTGACATACTCCCATAGAGCATACATTTAAGTGAACAATCCGAGATCACATTACACAAGCTATAATAATAGTAATAAAAATAATATTTTTAAAATACTTTACATCGATAGCTCCAATTATTTCGCTACGTAATTTTGATAAGCAATGAAGAAATGCATGCATAAAGTCGAAAACATGCCTTTACAACCCTCTTCAATTTATTCCTGTCCTTGACAGATGAGCCAATCTCTATCTGCGTTTTTTCCAGTAAAACCTTCTGTGTAGTTATAATCTGATAGGAAACCGCGTGCGTGTCAAACGCTCGGGAATGGCACCGGAGTTGGCAAATGCCCGACCCCCGGGCAGTGAAAAATTTGCAAATACCCCACACTCGGGACTGACAACGTGGGCAAATGCCCCGCAGTAGCCCGGGGGGGGGGGCTAGGCGGGAAGCTAAGCTAAGCTAAAGCTAAGCTAAGCTAACGGGAAGAAAAGAAGAGAATGCAAAAAGGGAACTGAAGAAGCACAGTAGAGGAGGAAAAAACGACAGGCAAGGTGATGCAACTGGGGCACAGTAGCCTGTGTATAGTTAACCCTTCCTTTAAAGGCGTTTTTGAGCGACGCACATCAACCGGAAGTGAACTTTTTGCCGTTCATGGGCAGTGGTTGTGCCAAAATTTTCGGGCAGATCGTCTCTATCAGAGCAAAGAAATTTACCAATTCAAATTTGTTATAAGCATCAAGGCATATTAAAAGAGAAAAGGCTTTACTTCCGGTTGTCGTGAGTTGCTCAAAAACGTCTTTGCTTAAGCTCCATAATGTTTGAGGGGAGGGGTGGCTAAAAACAGGCGAGATTACATCAACAGCATCAGACAAAGACTGATATTGGGGATCAAAGGATCAAAATATCTCACCATCAAAAGATGCAAAACTGTCAGATCTGTGATCCTCTTCCTGTGAATCCAGGTAACCATCTCCCTCAGATGACACATCACTATCAACATCTGAACCTTTCTTAGCAATCTGCTGTTTTTTTTGTTCAGCATTGTGCTTGTCTCTCTTAGCTCTTTTGTCTGTGAAAGAAAAGAGTAATTAAGCTTATAATGCGCGTAAGTCAAACGTTGTCCATAACATATCCTTTTTAAGCGACCTAAAATAGGTGCGGCCAAATTATCCATTTTACCCACCGGTAAATGGCTGTTGCCCACGGGGAAGCGGCTTTTTGTGTGACCGTTTTTCCCAAGGTGAAATTCAGTGCCTCGGGGAAATTTCCATGGATACATCAATCCGAACAAAAGAATTATCCATGACAGTTCTCGAAGTAAGTTCTTCTGGTAAATAAGAACCTAAGGCAGTTCAACCAATCACGAGAGAAGTAGAAATCACGTGTTGTTTATGTGCTGAGTCCTTCTTGGCGCCAAATCCAGCGCCAAACTGGACTGCCAAACCTCAGCAGGATTTTGAGCGCCGCTGTGAATGTTTTTTTGTATTTTACACTTTTAAATAAATTTAAAAGCAACTCAAAACACTCGTAAGTTTTCTTTACGTGTGTTCAAGAATTATTTTCTTATGAAGTCGTTGCAAACATTTTTGTAAACCCGTACTTTTGACTTCTGAGCGAGAATTTGTCTTTCTTTAAATAAATGAAGTCAACGTCGTCCTTTTCAGTCTCAAAATTTAAGGCTGAATCTCTCTTTCTAAGTTTAATTAATGTGGAGCGGGTGTTATTAATAAGATTATGTAAGCCTTCAATGTTTACAACAACGTTTACCTCAAAACTGGGTTCACGTTTTTTCTTCCCGTTGGACAATTTAGCACTGTATAACCGCAACCATGACAGTGATCAATTACCCAGTGTGACCCAAACCCAAGCTATTTCCCCAATCGGTGAGCTTTGGGGGGTTAGTGTAACTGCACCTAATATATTGTATCTGGGATCAGTGGAACCCCTAATTCGCTAATTGTGTTAGCCTGAAAACTTCTTTTTGGATGTAGCTGACTTTTGACCTACGCCACTTTCCTTTGAGACAATCATCCAAACACGGATTTTACCTTTCTTTACTAAAACTAAAAACACACTCCCAATAGATTTGGTGATAGGTTATATCTAAATCCGCATTTATAGATTCACAATTAATTAGTTTGTTTGGGCATGGGTCCAAAAAAATTACACCTGTCGAGCATTCTACGTTATTGCAAGCGTTTCACACAAATATTTTTGGAACGCTGAAGAATCCATCTCCGGGTTTTTACTCACGTTCCCTTTGTCACGTCAAGTCCAAAGACTGTAAGATTTTGCAACGATTAAACCTTGTCGGATTTTTTCTAAAAGGAACGCGCCATTGAGTAAAATCGTTAAAAGTTAGCAGGAGGAGACATTTTTAACTTAACAATGATTTTTGCTTTACCGTCCCTACTACCGCCTTTATCATCATCCTCATCGTCATCATCTTCATTCTTGGATTGTGATAAATGCCTTTCAGCTTCATGAGTAATCTGCAAGGACTAACCATTTTTTTTTTCATTAGAAGAAACTTGAAGATACGGAAAGCAAAAATACATTGTAAACAGAAACTGTTACAGTGAAACCCGAATTAAGAGGTGTATTACCAACGTCCCAAACATCGATTCCATGATTAATATATGCAAAACGTTATGGAGTTTATCAAATTAGAATCATTTATAAAGATTTTATGAATTTCGTATAGTGGAGCTGCGGAAGAAAAAATGCAAAGACGATCCCCGCAGTTTAAGACGCAACTTATGCTGCTGTGAAAAAAAACCCCTGAAAACTTCAGCCTTTTAAATTTTAACACAACATCAACGCGATAAACCTTAAAGACTGCGTAAAATCTATCTAGAAGAAATATAATTTCCATAATAAAGTTTTTTGCGTCTGTAAGCAGTCCTTCATGTACCTTATTTGGTGTTTTGTTGAGCCAGTGCTTGTCTGTTCTAATGGCCAGAGCACGTTGCTGATACTCCTTGGCTTGCTCAAAGTCACCTAAATCCTGGTAAATCAAAGCTAAGTTATTATACATTGTTGCAACATTAACATGTTCCGGGCCGAGCTTGTCCAGTTCAATGTCCAGAGCACGTTGCTGATACTCCTTGGCTTGCTCAAAGTCACCTAAATCCTGGTAAATCAAAGCTAAGTTATTATACATTGTTGCAACATTAACATGTTCCGGGCCGAGCTTGTCCAGTTGAATGTCCAGAGCACGTTGCTGATACTCCTTGGCTTGCTCAAAGTCACCTAAATACTTGTAAATCAAAGCTAAGTTATTACAGCTTCTTGCAACATTAACATGTTCCGGGCCGAGCTTGTCCAGTTCAATGTCCAGAGCACGTTGCTGATACTCCTTGGCTTGCTCAAAGTCACCTAAATCCTGGTAAATCAAAGCTAAGTTATTATACATTGTTGCAACATTAACATGTTCCGGGCCAAGCTTGTCCAGTAGAATGTCCAGAGCACGTTGCTGATACTCCTTGGCTTGCTCAAAGTCACCTAAATCCTGGTAAATCAAAGCTAAGTTATTATAGCTTCTTGCAACACTAACATGTTCCGGGCCGAACTTGTCCAGTTGAATGTCCAGAGCACGTTGCTGATACTCCTTGGCTTGCTCAAAGTCACCTAAATCCTTGTAAATCAAAGCTAAGTTATTATACATTGTTGCAACATTAACATGTTCCGGGCCGAGCTTGTCCAGTTGAATGTCCAGAGCACGTTGCTGATACTCCTTGGCTTGCTCAAAGTCACCCAAATACTTGTAAATCGAAGCTAAGTTATTATAGCTTCTTGCAACATTAACATGTTCCGGGCCGAGCTTGTCCAGTTGAATGTCCAGAGCACGTTGCTGATACTCCTTGGCTTGCTCAAAGTCACCTAAATCCTGGTAAATCAAAGCTAAGTTATTATAGCTTCTTGCAACATTAACATGTTCCGGGCCGAGCTTGTCCAGTTCAATGTCCAGAGCACGTTGCTGATACTCCTTGGCTTGCTCAAAGTCACCTAAATACTTGTAAATCGAAGCTAAGTTATTATAGCTTCTTGCAACATTAACATGTTCCGGGCCGAGCTTGTCCAGTTCAATGTCCAGAGCACGTTGCTGATACTCCTTGGCTTGCTCAAAGTCACCTAAATCCTGGTAAATCAAAGCTAAGTTATTATACATTGTTGCAACATTAACATGTTCCGGGCCGAGCTTGTCCAGTTCAATGTCCAGAGCACGTTGCTGATACTCCTTGGCTTGCTCAAAGTCACCCAAATACTTGTAAATCAAAGCTAAGTTATGATAGCTTCTTGCAACATTAACATGTTCCGGGCCGAGCTTGTCCAGTTGAATGTCCAGAGCACGTTGCTGATACTCCTTTGCTTGCTCAAAGTCACCTAAATCGTTGTAAATCGAAGCTAATTTATCGTAGCTTGTTGCAACATCAACATTCTCCGGGCCGAGCTCTTGAAGCTTAAAAGTGAGTGAATATTGAAAATATGTTTTTGCTTCTTTGAATTCACAGTGCATTTGACAAGTATTTCCAAGGTTTTCGCATTTTTCGGAAATCTCCTTATCATGAACTTGAAACAAATTATCTCGCGAAAACACTTTGTCCGTTACCATAGTCAAAGCTTTCAAATGTGGAGCGATGTGTCTGGTGTTTAGTTGCTTATTCTGTGGTGGAGTTGCGATGATAAACTCGTTAAATGATGTAATGACTCCACTAACGACCTCATCGGTCTGGCTTTCTGCATACTCTTTTGCTACAGTTTTTATAGCATCATGCACAACCTGGTGAAGTCGAATAAAAGAGCCACCCTCGTCATCTTGGAACAGCAGAAGTGAGCCTCTTTTTAATCTCATGCGAATTAATTCTTTGTCCGCTTCATCAAACTCTTCATGTGCTTTCATGATGTAACTAACTGCTATGTCCATGTTCAATGGCCGTGGAGCGCAGAGGGCAAGAAAAGTGAAAAGGTGTTTTTGAACTTTGTTGGATCTCATCAGTGTTTCGACGGCTAACGTTATTGCTTTGGTCATTGAATTTGGATAAATTGGATTGGTGTCGACAAGTGTACTTTCTGTTTTCTGTCTTTTGCCTTTTTCTAAGATCTTCAGGTATTCCTCCCACCCAAAATGCATCGATTCTTTGTCCTGCCGAATCTCTTTAACAAAGACGGCGGCGCCTGCTAAAGCAAGAGGTTGATAGTCCAGTCTTTGTGCTACTGTTCCTACTAGCTCGCTATCTGGAATACCAGAAAGCTCGGACAATAATGAACGGGCATCATCGGGCTCCATACCTTGGCTTACTGAAATGTGATTAACGAAAGAGCTTTTTGAGGGAATTGACGCTGTGTCCTGCGTCGTAATGAGCAAATGGCCTCTTTCCCAAGCCTTTGAATTAAACTGTGGTAAATGGACAAGCACAGATGACATGGTAGTGACATTGTCAACCACCAGTAGCCACGACGTGTAACAGGTAATTTTTACAGCGACAAGCATCTTAAGACTAGTGATTTTTTCGTCGACGGTCGAGTCCTTTGAGCTGAGGGTTTCCACAATTGAATAGTCTGGGCACTTTAAATGGCGAGCAAATGAGGCATACGACTCCAGAAGTGAATCTGGACTTGCAGCATTTAATGTCATTACAAATGAAGAGCCACGTGGTATTTCTTTGAGGTCGTTAAAGAATCTCTCAGCTACAAGGCCAGCTAGCTGTGATTTGCCGCTTCCAGGATTCCCTGAGATGTAAAGATAACTCAACCTGTTGTCACTGGACTCATTTAGTTCCCTCAGCTGTTGGACTATTTTTGCTACTTCACTTTCACGACCACCCATTTCATGCGAAGGTTTAGGAGGAAGAACACAGAATGAGGGAGCTTCATTTTGGAGCTGATCTTCAAGGCCCTGGCGCTGACTCTCTTTTTCTTGAACTTCTTGTTTCAGATTATCAACTTCTTTTGTTGGAAATGTTTTGTGATATTTTAGGTTTTGGATTTTTACAGTGGGAAGACTAAGAGCTTGAAACGCAACATCAACTTTGCTAATAGCATTCTGAAAATCTATCTCAGAGAGACTACCTTGTGGCATGTGAGCGAATTCTTCATTCCTGAACTTTCGTAGATCATCTACATTTTTTCTGACCAGTGCGCTAAGACCTGTCCCGACGCAATCGGAGAAAAGGATGGCGTAAAAAAGCATTGTACAATCCCATTCCACTCTGTTTCCGTTTTTCATAGTTGCCAATAGATGAGCGTTTCTTTTTTTATTTCGAGGAGACTCTCCGTTATAAAAGTCCATTCCATTACGAGGCTCGTCTTTCCATTCTCCAGTTGTTGATTTGTACAGTTTGTCCCATTCTTGTTTAAATATCTCTCTCAGACCCTCCGCTAGAATATCAGTGGTTACATAACAAATTCTGTAATAGTTCAGCTGTTCATCGGTATATTCGTTTAAAGAGGTCATATTTGATGCACCTCTGATGCTTGGAACCTTTTAGGAAAATGAATCCTGTAATTAGCAAATTAGTTCAGAGGGGAAAAAATTATTAGTGACGTAGATAACGCGGTCTATGAAGTAAAAACATTGACTTCTCAATACAAGCATGTCAGGGCATGACCAAAACCCAAATTTGCTAGTATATCAGTTGCTGGGTAACAAATTCTGTAATACGGTAGTTTAGCTGTTGCTCGGTATATTCTTTTGAAGATACACCATACTTGATTTACGTCTGATGCTTCAACCTTTGGGGAAAGATTTTCTCTGCAATTAGTGACAACATACCCGGGGGTAATACCATTTGTAAGCTACCGTAAAATTCCGAAAATAAGCCCCAGGGCTTATATTTTTCTAAGGCCCTTTTTGAGGGACTTATTTTTGGAGGGGCTTATATTCGGACGGGCTTATCTACGGAGGGAAATTTGCGCTTCAAAATCAGTTGGGCTAGCCTTATAGTTGGAAGTAAATTTACCGTTTTTGCTTTGTTTTACTTTGTATTTGAGGGTAATTTCCGGGGGCTTATATTTGGAGGGGCGATTTAACGGAGGGTTTTTTGCGTTACCGGTTTGGGGGGGGGGGGCTTATATTTGGAGGGGCTTATACATGGAGGGGCTTATTTTCGGAGTTTTACGGTATATAGGTGTGTACTACAAACGGTATGGTTTTTTTAGCCGTTTTGGTCTCATGAAAACGGATGAGCCCATTAGAGTCTCAAAACAGGTACCGTTTTCAATGAAACCGCAAGAGTGTATAAACGTATTTTTGCCTAAAAACTTATGGATCATTTTAGGTTTCTGGGAAACTGCCCAACTACCCCTCCCCTATGCCATCGTTTTGCCCTAAGTGAGAATAAGTGTTAATGTTAGCTTAGGGGAGGGGTAGGTGGGCAGTTTCCCAGAAACCTAAATTGATCCAAACTTATTTAGAGTCAGATACTACTAAATAGTGTTTAGAGCCAGCTCTGACAATGGGTAGGCATTTTACAGGGAGGCCCCTTTCTCTAAAGTCTCGGTACTCTGCTAGTAGGACTAATTTTATGCCCTTTTCATTAGATCATATTTAATTTTTTCTCCCTATTTTACCACCACTCCTTTATTTGCAGTCTGCAGAATAGCCGCTATTCTTTTTTGGCACAAAGCGTGGGTGGAGAGCGAGACACGCGCGGCTGGTGAAAGCGCTTTCTCGCGCTCCGCGCTCGCCTCGCGTATATCTTCACTCGCCTAAAAACCGTGTCCTGCAGGCTACTTTATGTTCAGTTCCCATTTCCAATTCAGTAGGATTTACTTTACACTAGAAATATTTTAACTAAACTAAGGCCGAATACTTGTAGGACATAACTATGCAAAACAGTCCGTCATGCTTCATCTGTAGAGACTTTCGATGAAGATTAAAAAGTTTCGGTGGTAAGCGAACGTTCAGAACATAAAGCTTATGGCTTTTGGTTTCTTTTTGAAAAGTTTTATGAAGATCTAAAGAGAGTTAACGTGAAAAAGTTACTTCTAAGTGCGAAACAGTTCTTTTGTATTGGCTCTACGTTATTGCCGCAGGTCGAATCTTGTTTTCACTTCATTTTGCTTCCAGAACTTTCCAAAACCAGAGCTTACTTCGGCTGCTCGAACACAAAAAGGCTATCATTCCTTACGATTTGCCGCGAAACTCTCTGTTCGACATTCTTTTGAACAGTTTTATACTTTGAATAACCGACAAGGAAGCTTTCCGCATCATTCAATTCCTACCATGTAAATGAACATGCCATTTTTATACAAATTAAAGGTTTTCATGACCGCATGTAGAAACACGGCTGCTTATTGCATATTCTTACCGTTGGGAACTCCTGATTCAGGCAGCAAATTTCGAAGAAACCAAGTCTTTATAGGGTATCATGGAGCTTCCGCTGAACCGACGAAGGGAAACAGGCTGTCAAAACGAAAGCGGAATGTTTTTTGGGCGTGCATCACTATGTCCTTCAAATATGCATTACTGAACAAGCGTGAAGTGGTCAATATGACGGCACATTATTATATGGCCAAATTCCTTTTTTTTGCATTTTGTTAGACTTTCTTAAATTCCTTAATATTTTTCCTGGTTGGTTATGCCACAAGACTTCGTCGTTCGCTCGTCCGCTGCGCAACCTCATGCGTTAAAGCTCGCTTCGCTCACTTTTGAGAACTTATGAGTGGTCGACTTGTAGCAAGTCTAACATTGTGTTTACCGATACGAAGTTAGGGCCATGAAAACAGAACGACGCCAATATACGCCACTTGCACATCTCCCATAATGCACCTAATTAGTCCCCCAAAATTTTGCATAAACATTATTTTTAATTTCTCTTGGGACGGCTGTAATATCCAGGAGAAACGAAAAACAACCTGAAAGGTTATGCAAAATTTTGGAGGGCAAATAAGGTGCATTATGGGAGATGTGCAAGTGACGAATCCAGCTATCTTGACCGAACAAGCTTGGTCAATAGAGTATTTATTTTCAGTGTATTTTATTGCCAAATTATCGTGGTTTTGATTCTCAACGGTTTGTCTTGCTGTTATTTAGTATTCTACGAGTAGGCAGGCCACCCAAGACAATAATCAGGGGCACCCAACGGATCTGTTCCTCACAATATCTGTTCTACAGAGAAAATTTTGCTGGCTGGGAACTGACGTTTCGACTGTTCTGCTGGGAAGTAAAGTCTTAAATCTGCGGTCGAGAATTTATCAAATGTATCAAAAATTCTTGCTGGAAAGAAATTTTTCTTGGGTGTATATCCAGCTGGGTATCAGGAGTAATCGGCTCCTCTCAGGTGGCTCCTCTATGTGCGCGAATTGTGCGCGCGGACTCGCGCGCTTATGATTTATTTACCGCTGATCAAAAAATCTGCACGTGGGCACCGTTGTTAGAAATTCGAAATCAGGCTACGCTCCGCCACTGGATATAAACTGGCAACGGTTCACTGGCGGTTAGGACGATTCATGAGATTCATGTTTATGCACAAGGTAAGGTTTCTTTGAATATACTGAATATATTGTCTACTATTATGCATGCATGATATTTTTATTTCCCTTGTCTTACTTATCTGCATGTCACTAAATGCCATTAAAATCGCTTCTCGGTCTCGGTGAAGGCCTTGGCGCGCAGCCGTTAGATAGCTTTTCAAAACGATTCTTCTTTTCTTAGTCTTATTTTTACTCAAGGGTTGGCTTAGTTTCAGTGTGTATTGGTGGTTTTCGGATGAAACCATTTCGAAAAGCGCGAACGAGATACTGGGGATAAAAAGGATAAGTAATGAATTCAAATTCTTTAACTGTAAAATGTGCCTCGCTCTTCGCCGCTGGGAACGTTTCGCGCGATTCCCCAGCGGCCAAGAGCGAGGAGAAACGGATGTTTTCGCAGGCTATGTACATCGAGTCTTCTGAGGAGTGTGTTGTGAAAGAATTATTTCGGTGCATAATAATTGGTGTCGTTTCTTTATTTTGCTTTTAATTATTTACAGTGGCTTTCATACTGAACCCTGAGCTGTAATATTTATTTCTGATAATGCTTGACAACGTCAACAAAACATTTTGAAAAAGCTAACAAAACAGCCAGCATGTACTACCACGAGTTTTAACAGCAATTCAAAATCCGACTCATTGTGTTCTTGAAAAGTTGCATTTTTTCGATTCCAGAATATCATCCTTTCTTTGTTTTCTTTTATCTTGGATTTTAGCCCAGTTAATAATTAAACTTTTTATTGTGTTCTACTTCTACTTGTTGCAAAGATTTTGTCTCAATTCAAATGCTGTGTAGTTGTACATGTAAATATATTTATTTCATTTTTCCTAATGCTCAGTCAATTCCAAGCATACCCATTCTCCCTGGGAATTTTTCTGGCATTTTGTTCCTACAGTGGGCATTTTTAATTGACAAAAGCGTCATTGGGGTTGGAAAGTTTTCATTGTTTAATTAACCTTACCCCCTTAAGGGGTACCATCTAAGCTTGTACTTATGTATGTACTCTGTATATGCCATACTGTTTGCCAAGTCTACCCTGGAAAGTTTATCTTATTAAGTAATTTTGGGTTGTAAAGTTGTCCTCTTTGCAGTGTCTTTGGGGTCTGTATGGATATCAGGAAAACTGTAAGGTTGCTGATTTAAGTTGTTAAGTATGTTTACTGTGAAACTCACAATACCGTGAACACCAGAAATATTTATGGAATGTTATTGTGTTACGAGGATCAGGCAATAATTAGGCGTGAGATAACTTACACACAAACAGCAATGGTAATTAGTTTGTGGTTTAGAGTTTTGCTTGCATATTCCTATTGGCCAGTACACAATCAACAATCCTGAAAATTTTCAGGTGCTCACTGTTTTCGGAGTTTGACAGTAACAATTTTCAGCTTTTTACAAGGTGACGTACATGTAACTTTTGCTTTGATACTGGGGCATTTGTTCCAACTTTTTGACTGAGTCATAAAGAAGCTCATCTTCTGTAATCCTTTTACCTATACAGCCCTATTTGTATATATAAAGAAGTTACATTATGATTTATTAACCCACCCCATGTACCCTCACATTAAAACAATATACTTCTAGAACAGTAGTATGTTATATGGAGAATTCATGTTTTTGTATTTGCTACCTATATATTTGCTAAATATTCTGCAGAATTAAACAATGGCTGCACCAGGTCAAGTTTGAAATAATACATCTAGGCTGATTAATATTAACTGAAAAACACAATATTCCATTGGTTTTCTCATTGTTATAGCTCTCATTGATATAAAAAGGAAATGCTATGGAATAAGTTCTACATGTACATTCAAGAGATTGAAACTCAGCTTTTGAGTCCTAGTAGTGCTGCATACACTTTTCTCCCTGCAGTAATTTCAATACATAATTCTAAGAAACAGATCATAATAATAGGAATTTTGTAGGAAATTACATGTATGCAATTGTTATACCACGTTAACCAGTGGATATCCTGATATTTCATACATCATATTGAAGTTGGATGTGACCCTGGACGAACACTGACCTCTTTATGATTAGATTTGTCTGTTGTCTAAATTTAATTTTACCCATATTCATCGTCAGAGGTAGAGTAATATTGTGCCATGTACATCAGGAATTAATGCTGCACAAATGGGTGTAATAATGAAAATAATAATAATGTTTTTCTGTTTCTCTTTCCTAGGCTTGTAGTGACAGGAGGAAATATGACTTGACCCAGGTAAACATTTATTTTATGCGTAATTTTTGCTTTAGTTATATAATGTATGTTATGGTATTAATCAGAACATGAATGTCAACATAACATCTTTTTGTAGTCAATGGATCAGTCAACCATAATGATTAATCGTGAAATTTAATTTATTCAGGTACAAAGGAACAAAGGACAGAAAAGAACATTATCGAAAAGTAAACATGTAAAGAATGATAATTTAACTTTGATGCTGCTACAAAAACCTTTGAAAACTCCCCTTAAAAAACAATTTATTAATTTACTTATAAAAAGACATCCGTTTCTGTAGACATGAACCTGGTTGGTGTGAAGAGAATGCATCATTGAACTGTGTTGTATAGTGTATATTGGTAATCTTAGCAATGGATCTTTGATTTCCTTTTTGCATATAGCGGCAGACAGTCAACCACTTGGTCATGTTAAAACTTCTTTTACCTTAACCTGCCTGACAGTAGAGTAAGTCTATGTAAACAAAACACTATTCCTCTCACTAAAGGGCTTGCTCATGTTTGAGTATTCATTGGTCATTTTTCCTTGTGACCGTTTCTTCTGCTGTAGGTGGGGCTAGAGTTGTGACAACAAGCATTCTTTGTGTCTTCGTCCTTGCGACCCTATCTCCTGCTGTAGGTGGGGCTAGAGTTGTGACAACAAGCATTCTTTGTGTCTTCGTCCTTGCGACCCTCTCTCCTGCTGTAGGTGGGGCTAGAGTTGTGACAACGAGCATCCTTTGTCTGTTCGTCCTTGCGACCCTCTCTCCTGCCGTTAGGTGGGGCTAGAGTTGTGACAACGAGCATTCTTTGTTTGTTCGTCCTTGCGACCCTCTCTCCCGCTGTAGGTGGGGCTAGAGTTGTGACAACGAGCATCCTTTGTCTGTTCGTCCTTGCGACCCTCTCTCCTGCCATAAGGTGGGGCTAGAGTTGTGACAACGAGCATTCTTTGTTTGTTCGTCCTTGCGACCCTCTCTCCCGCTGTAGGTGGGGCTAGAGTTGTGACAACGAGCATTCTTTGTCTGTTCGTCCTTGCGACCCTCTCTCCTACCGTTAGGTGGGACTAGAGTTGTGACAACGAGCATTCTTTGGTTGTTCGTCCTTGCGACCCTCTCTCCCGCTGTAGGTGGGGCTAGAGTTGTGACAACGAGCATTCTTTGTCTGTTCGTCCTTGCGACCCTCTCTCCTACCGTTAGGTGGGACTAGAGTTGTGACAACGAGCATTCTTTGGTTGTTCGTCCTTGCGACCCTCTCTCCCGCTGTAGGTGGGGCTAGAGTTGTGACAACGAGCATTCTTTGTTTGTTCGTCCTTGCGACCCTTTCTCCTGTCGTAGGTGGGGCTAGAGTTGTGACAACGAGCATTCTTTTACTGTTGGTTCTTTTGACCCTCTCTTCTTCCACAGTTGTGTAAGGCTTCTGACGATGGGTGCTGTTAGCTTGGCCTTATTATCAGTTATTTGTCCTTCTAAACTTTTTTTTAAAATCATTTACCCCTTTTTTGTTTTGTTTCAACTAGGGCAACTGTCTCAGAGCTGTTTTAATAAATTCCTAAATAACTTATAAATTTACTGCTGATGTGTGTACAATTGTCTTCAATTTTTGTGCTATTTTACAATGATTGTTGTGCAGGTTGCAGATGTAGTGTGGATTGCAAATACTGATCCATGGTTTATGCGGTACATTTATGTAAATTATTTTTAATCTTCACCAGAAATTGCATGTTTCAATTACGACTGTATTTAATGCGGTTAAAGTAGCTTAACCGTTTAGAACCAAGAAGTAAAATGTCCTAGCCCTTATTCAGTATGTGTATGTTTAGAAATTAAAAAAATAAAGAGCAGTTAATGAGGAGCTCTGTTTTAAGGAAAAGGCTTTAACATACAGACAAGACACAATTTCAACCATGTTTAGAACCAAATTTGGGAAAAGTTGTTTTAATTAAACCCCACTACATGCCCGTGATGGATGATGTCGATAGCAACATTCCATTCATTCTTAGGGAGAGAATATTTTTAAACCAAAAAAACACTTGTCTGTTGGAATTATTATATTTTTACCTCTTTCAGCTGGATTTAGTAAGTTTTCTGTAATATTCGTCTAATGGTTCTTTTTTTCCTTGTTTTTAGATTTAAGTGTGTTAGGTTTTTTGTGGAAGCACCAACTGCAGAAAAAACTTATCGGGGTGTAAAGGAAAGGCATCTTAAGGTTGCCAATAGTCACAATAAAGTGTTATATCTGCATGTTCTTGGTAACTGCATTCTTTTCGTCCATCTTACATAATAGTGTTACACAACTGTTAAAAAATTCTTAATTAAAACATTCGGGTTTTGGCGGAGCGCGAGTTCACGGTTGTCAAAACCTATTAAACAGCCTGAAGTATTATATTCAAGTTGGACTGAATAGGATTCACAAAAGGTACATCTAGGTAAGGCTTAGTGACGTTCCTTTTTCATTACCACTGTAGTTGTTGTTATTCTTGGTTGACAAGCGAGAGATAAGGCTGTGTGTTATTTATTTTGACCGTATATACTCGAATCAGCGCCGCAATTTCCAAGCAACCCTGCGGCGCTTATTTGAATACAGATTTTTTTAATTCTGCTGGCTGGCAAACATGGAGAAGGCCGCTCTGCTGGCTGGGAGAATAGCCATCTAACCTGCTGGGAGTGAGGAACAGATAAATTCTTTCCAGTAACACAGAAAAGTGCTTGAAAATGCCTTAAAAGCATCTAAATTTTGGTTTTCTGTAGTTAACGGCCCATTTTCAGAAAAATATTCGTTGGGTGCCCCTGAATAATTTATCTCATTTTCTCGCTTACCCTCCCCAGCGTCACTTAGTTCAACGCTAAACGTTCCCATGGTCTTTCCTTCTTTTGCTCGCAACCCCACGAGCAACTAACTTTTAAAGGAACTGACGAAGAAAACCATTTTAGATTTCCGAAACCGGTCTTGCTATTTAAAACAGTGTTTATATTAATCGCCTCCTGGTTGGCTCAGTTGGGAGAGCGCTGGTCTGCTGAGCGGGAGGTCACGGGTTCGAACCCCGGCCGGACCAACACTCAAGGACTTTAAATAACTGAGAAGAAAGTGCTGCCTTTGTAACGACATTTGCAGACGGTTAGACTTTCTAGTATTCTCGGATAAGGACGAAAAACCGTAGGTCCCGTCTCACAGCAATTACACTTATCTGGCTCTTGTGGTACGTAAAAGAACCCACACTACTGTTTGAAAAGAGTAGGGGACGTAGACCCCGGTGGTGTGGCTAAGCTTCGCACATCACATTATGGGTTGCGTGGGTACAGTAAGCTAATGCACTGAGAGCGGCTGCCAGTGGCGCCTTTGTACGCTGACGTCTGAACTTGCTGTTCACATGTTAAAATGTATCGTATGAGGGCACGTCTGTTGTCCTCTCATACACGGCTCTTCATTCTTTCACTCATTCATTGTCCACGGCGCAAAAAATGAGGGTATTCAACGTTATTCATGTAACTAAGACCTCACAGATAATATTACGACTGCCTTTATAATTCAATACAATTGGACACGCAAGAGGTGTATGGGTATCAGGGATATTATTATAGCGACAGATATTCCAGTGCGTTCTGAGCTCAGAAGAGTGTATGGAAATACATCGATTTAAAAGAGAAATTAACAGACCTATAGCTTTAACCCATAATGTCGTATCATTTTTTTAGGATCTCTAGAGTAATTTGAAATGACTTCGCTTGGTTCGCTTGCTGACTGTGCCGAAATTAATACGCCAATTTCCGGATATGATAGCCTGTCATATCATTGTAGCTTGAAAAATCAACTTTAACATTTTTAATGCAACAACTTTCGCTATGCGTCATCAAGGTCCTTCAATATTAGACGACCGCTTCCCCCCAATTCCCCTTTGAGAAAAACACGAATGCGCTGCGTAACTTATGGCTCACACTCAAAGCATTTATGTACCGTGTATGCGACATTCAGTTTTTTCATGTTTACCACATTCTTGCGTTCAACATAATAGAGTGTCCCTCTGCATCTTTAACCGTGGCTGATGGCCGGACATTTACTTGATTGTTTGTACACTACTAAGCACCGTCACAAAAGGGAAGACGAACACTTTCAAGGTATAAAACATCCAATGCTACATTTCTTGTACCCTGGCGTAAGTCAAGGAGCCTTAGTCTGGCCGTTGTACCGATGAATTGTAGCACCGTAATATAAATTGAAATTACTGAAAAAAGACTTTTTTCAACTGTATATACTTACCGATTGCAGCCTTAGTCAGGCACCAGGCAGGCAGCACGACTTTAAAGAGGTTTCGCTTGAATCAAGAAGGGGAAAATATCAAAACGAAAGCAGGAAGTTTGAACAATCCTTGGTGTGGCGACTGGTGTTCTTTTCATTAGGGATTACTTACGTCAGTTTATACAAGAAGCAGCACATATCTGTTCACGCAATTTCAAAGGTCATGGCCAGGGGGTACGCTCGAATAAATTGGAAGGGAGTTGAGGGTCAGGAATCGTATATCCGAAAAACCAAAGTCCCCTATCACTATTATAATTTACTATCATTATCATTGTCATTACCATCATTATTATTCATTATTTGTAGCCGACACCAGGAGGGTGTCTCCATTGCACTTCCATCTCTATTAATTCCACGCGCCTGCTAAGCAGGCTATGGCCGGTTCTTACGTGTGCGCCATTCTCTCGCCGAGAGATATCCGTGTATAGTTGTCAGCATTCGCTTTGGAGAAAAATGGGCATTTTTACAGTCGTCAGGAAATATAACCTTTGGTTAATGATATCACTTTTCACATCTAAAATGTATGGGTTGGTCGGTTTAAGAAGCACACTTGAGATTTTCCTAGTCCACAACTTTTGGAGGTATTAAATTTTACAGCCACACGGTATATGTGTTCTTCAGCCACAGAAATAAAACGTGAAATTTGTAGATGCCGTCTTTTCTATGTATTATTCTTGAAGGGTACTTGTAACTGGAATGTTTTTGGCCATTTTTTTATCCATTAAGCAGATATGCTGATTCATTTTATCGGTGATTCAGCTACCTCTTTTTTGTCGTTACCTGTGCATAAGTAGCCGCCAAGAAAGCTCACTAATCAGCGTTGTCTTACTCAAGTTTGAAGGCGTGCGATATAGTGGCAAAGGAAAATGCCAAATAGTGGTACGTGCTGCACGTTCAGCGATTTTGTCTTGCTTCTTAGATTTTGCTGCTATTTTATTTTCTCGCTTTCTTCCTCACTATCGTGTTTACTTGAGCTCGCTTGTAGCGTTACCACGCAATTCTTCATTTGCGACCATTTCATTGAAAAACCAACGATTGGATACCCTGGGTGCCAGAGGCGTTTCATGCGCGGTTTCCGGTTACGGTTAAGTCTTCTACCGACGAGGCTCCTCGTCGCACGCGAAAAAAAAACCTCTGGTACCCAGAGTAACGATTGGACGGAAAACGCGCAAATATTAAGTATGCGGCGTGAACCTATCCATATAACCTAAGTCTCTCTAGTAATCGTCTCCTGGTATAGAGTGTTCACTCTCACGTAGCCAGCATCTATGCAACTTTATCGGAACAAAAGAAAGGGTTTACATAAGAAAAAAGTTTTTGGTTAGGGACGCCAACATGGTGGTGGTTTCATTGTCCTAGAACACCAATATGAACTCCATGAAGTCAATTGAAAACACTTTATTGTTGACTAACAATCCTACTTCTTGACGTCAAAATGCAACGATAGAGTCCTTTAGATTCGAGGACAATTACGAGGACGAGATTTGACTTAAAGTTTTCTTTGTTTTTGTTTGTTTTGTGAAAGGTTTGAGCCCAGGATTCATTTCAAAAGTAGGTTGAGTTTGATCGTCCGGGTGAACGAAGTCCTGAATAGGACTTACTTTTGTTGTTGACAGTGACTGACGTTTCGACAACCTGTGCGGTAGTCATCTTCAGAGTCAAAGTGAGTTGTATCACGTCAGTTGATGGTATTATACTCTGGTTATTGATCTGATTGGTCAATTACGTCGCGATGTTATTGGTCGTCTGTCAGTTAAGCCGTGGTGTTATTGGCTATGAAGACTCGTAATCAGTAATTGGTGCGTTTCGCTCCGTCTATTGTCAAAGTTGAACAGTCGTCTACTGCTAGTCAAATTGTCAGTTCTCCAGTCGTTCTCTCGTAGTTATAGTTTTGCTTGATCTCGTCAATAAGTCGTTTGTACGGCGCTGGTAACTGCTGGCTACGATTCACTGGCGTTTGTTCTAAGTTAGTAAACCAGCTTTCTAAAGTAAGACGTTAATAGTAGTCTGTAGAATACGTTATACATGTCGCACAGTCCCAGTCAATTTGATGTTTCGTCTTTAAATGGTGGTCAGCAATTTGATTGTTGACGTCACCATTCCTCGTCGCTCGTTTGTGTTGGGTCAGTCGCGTGCTTAGGTTTCTGCCGGTTTCACCAATGTAAGAAGCCTGGCAGTCGCAGCATTTGATCTTGTATACCGCTCCTGTCTGTCCTCCGGTTTGTCTTTGTCCTTGACATTAGTAAGCAGTCGCCGTAAAGTGGTTATCGGTTTGTGTGCAACACGTATATTGTAAGGTTGTAATATACGTGCAATAGTTTCAGAGGTGCCTCTGATGTACGGTATAGTCGCTGTCGTAACAGGGCCAGAGTTGGTCTGAGTGTTGGAATCAGTGTTACTGTGACTCACCTGACAGCCTACAAGACGAGACTGATTATCTTAACAACGTTTTTAGTAAGAACAATTACAACACGGACTTTGTTAGACGGAACACTCACAGTAACACTGATTCCAACACTTAGACCAACTCTGGCCCTGTTACGACAGCGACTATACCGTACATCAGAGGCATCTCAGAAACTATTGCACGTTTATTACAACCTTTAATTACAAATTATCGTGATTTTGATTCACAACGGTTTGTCTTGCTGTTATTTAGTATTTTACGAGTAGGTAGGCCACCAAGACTCTAATTTATCTCATTTTCTAGCTTACCCCTCCCAGCGTCCTTTGCGTTAACGCTAAACGTTCCCTTGGTCTTTCTAATTTCTTTTGCTCGAAACCCCACGAGCAACTAACTGTTAAAACAACTGACGGAGGAAATCATTTTAGATTTCCGAAACCGGTCTTGCTATTTAAAACAGTTCTTAAATTAACCGCCCCCTGGTTGGCTCAGTTTGGAGAGCGCCGGTCTGCTCACACTGTTCACAGTCGCCTACTTACCGAGTATAGCCTGGGGATGAGTATAAAATACACTTAGGAAGTGGGGGAAGGTTGAACCCGATGCCTACACCCTCGGTCCATTTCAAAAACAAGATGGCCGCCTGTAAGGGTAGGTGCTCGGTCTCGACAATCTAACGGGAGAATAGGGTACTGTGAACAGTCTAAAATTAGCAGATCCTCTTCAATCGTCATCTGTATTGGGATAAGATCAGGAACTTGTGCAGTCAAACCCTGCTTTACGGACACCCGCTTAATACGGACACCTCATTATTCCGGACAGTTTGCTTTGTCCCTGGGGAAAGAAAGCCCCTACATTTTCTCTAAATTCAACCCGCTTAATACGGACACCTCGTTATTACAGACAGTTTGCTTTATCCCTGGGGAAAGAAAGCCCCTACATCTTCTCTAAATTCAACCCGCTTAATACGGACACCTCGTTATTACACACAGCTTGCTTTGTCCCTGGGGAAAGAAAGCCCCTACATTTTCTCTAAATTCAACCCGCTTAATACGGACACCTCGTTATTACACACAGCTTGCTTTGTCCCTGGGGAAAGAAAGCCCCTACATTTTCTCTAAATTCAACCCTCTTAATACGGACACCTAATATGGCTTCCTCAGTGTCCGTATTAACGGGGTTTGACTGTACTGGCTCAGTATAAACGCACTGCGCATGCGACGAGGATTTTAGGCTTGAAATCGCATGCGTCATAGAACGTTTCAAATGACGTCACAGAAACCATATTGGTGTTCCTAAACAATAAAATGGCGGCCATGTTGGTGTTACGAGCAATTCTTGTGGGAGTTGAGCTCTTTTCTTGTGTAAACACTTTCTTTTGTTCCAATGAATTTTCCATAGATGCTGGCTACGTGAGTGAAAACGTTCTATTGGCAGTAATGACGCATAACTTGCACGCTGACGTTTTTTGACTAAACTAAGAATGGGTTAACACACAACCCAAGGTAAAAAGATATATATTTTGTAACGTTTTGTTAGTTTCACAAGAGTATGTATATTAGGTTGCATAATACTGCTGAAGTATTTAAGGCGTGTTTGTAAGGAGTCTCAAGGGGCTAGTACACTATTTAAGATTTGTTAAGTTATGCAAGAGCCATTCGAGGAATCTTTTTCTACCCTAGTTTTTTATGCCATGCCGAGTCCTGAAACAGCGAGCGTTCCTCAAGCGTCTTTGGAAACTAACAACACCGGAGACTCTGCTCAACCGAGTGCTCTTTCCTCGGATACGTCCTTATCAAACGCTGAAACTTTGCAGTTATTTTCCCAGCTTTTGGACGTCAAATTTGATCAAAAGTTCGCTGCCTTTAAGCGCGATCTCGAGGACAAAGAAGCTGCCACACAATCGCAGCTTAAGAAGCTGAAAACCGAATCGAAAGCGTCAAATTCCTTTACTTTCAAGGGCAACAAAGTACAGTACGAACTTAACATCTCTTTGCACGACTTAGTGGACGGTGCCATTAAGAACGTCTCAAAAAGGAACCTTTCAGCAGCGATTTCCGAACTTGAATCGGTAAAGACACTTATTACAAAACGAAACAAGCTTATTCGCTTTGCGGATAAGAGTCCTGCGGGCTGGACAGCCGTTGAAGAGTACGAATCAGATGAGTTGGCGGAGGATTCTGAGGATGAAAAGAGGCTTCGTTCAGCAGAAAGACGGGCATTGGCCAAGATCCGCGAGAAGAAGCGTAGGAATTCGTCTGTCCGACCTAGCTATACAAGTACCCGTCAGCCATCGAGTGAAGCTTCTTCTGTTCGTTCTTCCAATACTCTTCCTGTTAATCAGCAGCTTTTTCGTGGGCAGTCCTTTCGCGAGCGTCGACCTCAACCTTCGGACAAGTGCTTCAGTTGCGGACAGAGAGGTCATTGGGCAAATTCAACTTCCTTCCCCAGCCGCCTTAGAGGAACCGTTGCAGTCCCTTCAAGTAGCAAGGCCGCAAACTGACGACAAACGCAATGTTGCATTACAGAGATTAGGGAAAGATGAGTATAATTTACTGAATTTGGTTACATGTTTAAATGACTTTGACCCAGTGGAACTTGTCGAGAACTCTGTTGATGCGTCTGATTTATCTAGTGATGTAATAAGTCCCGAATATCAGGAGGGAGTTCCTATCGTTAAAGTTAAAGGTAGTCTTAAGCGCAATATAGCTTTTTGGGAGCATATAGGTGCTTCTCGTTTCATTCGCGATACCATTGTATATGGGTATAAGATCCCCTTTATTTACACTCCACCCGCAGCTAGCTTTGGCAATAATCGATCTGCCATTCACCATAGTGAATTTGTGGAACAAGCTATTTCTGATCTTCTTATAGCAGGCTCAGTGGTCGAATGTGGGTGTGCCCCTACTGTGGTTAACCCCCTATCCGTTTCCATTCAGGCTAATGGTAAGAAAAGGCTCATATTAGACTTACGTTATCCGAATCAATTTGTTAAGATATCCAAGATTAAATTCGAGGACGCGAAAACCATGCTTTATTCCTTTATCGATTGTTCTCAGAATTGGCTATTTTCCTTTGATATCAAATCTGGTTATCATCATATTGACATTTTTCCCCCAGACCAAGAGTTTTTAGGCTTTTCCTGGTCTAAGGATGGGGTTATTCGATTTTATAAATTTACTGTTTTGCCATTCGGTATTTCTACCGGGCCGTATATTTTCACAAAAGTTCTGAGGCCCTTAATACGTTATTGGCGTCTCCAGGCAATTAGAATTGTTGTTTATTTGGATGATGGCCTAGGCGTATGTCCTACATTTCCTGACTGTTATTCCCAGTCTATGGCCGTGAAATCAGATTTGTCCCAAGCGGGCTTTGTAGCTAATAGTGTTAAAAGCATATGGGTTCCAGTTCAGTCTCTCAGATGGTTGGGCTATCAATGGGATTTAAAGCTTAATTTGTTATCTATTCCTGTGGAAAAAATCAACAGGCTACTAGCGAGTATTGACATTGTGCTCCTTCAAAGTAGATTACCAGCCAGGCAATTGGCCTCTGTCACCGGAAGTATTATTTCTAATATGCTTGTTTTTGGCAATGTGTGCAAGCTGATGACCAAAAGCCTACACAGGGCTCTCGATCGCAGGCATGGGTGGGTTTCCTGTGTTGAATTAGACCCATGCGCTCGCAAAGAGTTAGAGTTTTGGAAGAATAACGTTTCTAACCTGAATTCTAGGTCGTTTCTCAATACTGTTCGTAAGCCATCTCGCATTGTCTATTCAGATGCCAGTGCTACTGGCTGTGCTGCCTTTATTGCAATTGATGATACGCCTGTCTCGCATATTAACTGGGATTCATTACAGATGAGCCAGAGCTCTACCTGGAGAGAACTTCACTGCGCCAGTTTTGCTCTGAAAAGTTTTGCACACCTTCTCTCAGGCTGCGATGTTAAGTGGTTTACTGACAACCAAGCAGTTCCTTCGATTGTTCGTTCTGGTAGTATGAAGGAACATTTGCATATCTTGGCGCTCGACATATTTCAGACCGCCAAAGATAATAAGGTTGACATTGAGGTTGAGTGGATACCTCGTACTCAGAATGAGAGAGCAGATTATTTGAGTAAGATTGTTGATTATGATGACTGGACAGTCAAAGATTGCTATTTTCATGCTGTTACCTCTGTTTGGGGCCCCTGCTCAGTAGACTGTTTTGCTAGCTACAAAAATCGCAAGGTTCCCAGGTTCTATTCCAAATACTTTAATCCAGATTCCTTGGGTGTCGATTCGCTCGCCTTTAGTTGGGTCGGCGAAACATGTTGGCTTGTGCCACCTATTTCGCTAGTTAAGAAGGTCGTCCTTCATGTCTGTTTGTGTCATTGTCGGGGAATTTTGGTAGTTCCTTATTGGCCGTCAGCCCATTACTGGCCCCTTTTGGTGGAACGCGGGGGTGTTTTCAAGTCATTTGTTGCAGATTGTCTCTACGTTGAGAATGGTAAGGATGTTTTTCTCCATGGGGGGAACAAGAGTTCCCTTTTTGGATCAGAGAATTTTAGTACCCCAGTGCTTTTTCTGTTGCTCGACGGGGCGGTACCGGAATCTGTATAGATTGCTGTGGAGTTGTATGCCGCTTGGCCGCTAGGCCGCTGGGCCGCTGGACCACTAGGCCACTGGGCCAGTTTACGACGAACGCACTAGTTTTTGCCAGTACATGAAGATTGTCCGTTTTTACGCCACTGGCTGTCTGTGTGTGACCCATTTTGGCTGGTTGACTTTTTTCTCTTTGAGGCTTCTTGTTTTCACTTAACTTGCTCAATCGTTTGCTCATAATTATTTTTCTTTCTTATTATGTTTATGTTTCTACAAGGTAGACGTGCGTTTGCTTTGAAGATTGCTCATCTAAAGGATCCAGAGCTTCGTAAGTTAGCAGCCGATCTTCCCTTGCGTACCATTGAAGCGAAGGCTCCTTCGACGACGGACCGTTACTCAAGAGCTTTTCAGAAATTCAGGGAATGGTCTTCACCTTATAACGAGGTCGTTTGCCTGCCATCGGACGAGATATCAGTTGCTCTTTACTTAGAGTCCCTGATTCAGGGTGGTTCCCCTTATTCTTCCCTTGAGTCTGCTTGCTATGGTATTAATTGGGCGCATAATTTGTATGGTTTTCAAAGTCCTTGCGATTCCAAATTGGTTAAGAACGTGCTCGAGGCAGCTAAAAGAGGTCTTGCGAAACCTGTTTCTAAAAAAGAACGCGTTACCCCCGCTATGATTTTAGATATTTGTAATAGGTTTGCCGGTCCTAATGCTAATCTTTCTGATCTTCGTTTAGCAACCATTTGCGTAACCGCGTATACCGCTTTTCTCCGCTATAATGAGTTAGCTAGCCTACGCTGTTGCGATGTTAGTTTTTGCGATTCTTTTGTCAAGATTTACGTTTACAAAAGTAAAACGGATGTTTATAGGGATGGTGCCTACGTCTTGTTCGCAAAAACAGGGTACGTTTCTTGCCCCTTCAATCTGCTTCGCAGATATGTTTCGGCTGCTAATTTAGATTTGTCGTCTTCGTTACCCTTTTTTCGCTCTTTGTATTTTCATAAGGCAACCTCTACTTATAGTTTGCGTAGTACGGGTATAAGTTACTCTAGAACGAGAGAAATAGTTTTACAAGCGTTTGTTGAATTAGGTTATCCGAAGAATTTATTTGGTTTACATAGTTTAAGGGCGGGAGGTGCTTCCGCGGCCGCTAACGCAGGCGTTAGCGATCGGCTTTTTAAGCGTCATGGAAGGTGGAAAACGGATCAAGCTAAAGACGGTTATATTAAGGACAAACTAGATTCTCTTCTCTCAGTGTCTAAAAGTTTACATATTTAGTTTGCCATTTCTCTTTCTTTATTTTCGAACGCGGGCATCAATAAACGAGATGCCCGCTCCTATTCTGTGTTTTGTGATTATTTAGATTAGTTACAAAATATTTTATAATCGTTTCAGTGTGATTAGAATATAAATATATTTTGTAACGTTTTGTTAGTTTCACAAGAGTATGTATATTAGGTTGCATAATACTGCTGAAGTATTTAAGGCGTGTTTGTAAGGAGTCTCAAGGGGCTAGTACACTATTTAAGATTTGTTAAGTTATGCAAGAGCCATTCGAGGCATCTTTTTCTACCCTAGTTTTTTATTTTATTTACGGTTGTAATTTTCTCTGAGTTTGTAAAACTAATCATGAAATGCTGTTTTTGTAACGTTTTGCGCTCGCTTGATCAATAAACGAGATGCCCGCTCCTATTCTGTGTTTTGTGATTATTTAGATTAGTTACAAAATATTTTATAATCGTTTCAGTGTGATTAGAATATAACTATTATTAAAGCGACTTAATCAGGCGCGCACGTGAAGATTAAGCGAGGATGGGACGAAACAAGAGACCTTCTCGCGCGCACATCTCAGCTCTGTGGTTTAAGCGACAGATATAGTTTCCCTTTGATGGTCTTTTGTTCGGGTTGTATCTTTCTAACAATAGCAGCAAGCTTTTTCACGGTCCTATCATTTGACAGGGCCGTACGTTTGCTGTTGAACTTTTGCAAAAGGTCCTTGCTGGTCATGGGCTTTCTTGTGAGTTACCATCTCACGGCTTCTTCAGTGATTCCCTGGGGGCCTTCTTCACTACCGGTCGGTGTTGGGGTGCTTGTTCTTGAGCCTCCTCCTGCCCCTCCCGCGGAAGGTGCCGGGGATACACGAGGTTTTTTGCTTGCTGGACTTCCCTCTTCGCCTGGGGTACCTTTTTTGGTTGCACTTGCTGGACGCTTCTTTGATTTTGCTACCAAAACCCAGACAATTCAAAAAATTGTTTCAACACGGGGAACATGAAACTGATCGGGAAGAAATGAAACATCTAAAACGCTAGTTTGTAAAATACTGTAAAAGAGAAATAGTTCCTGACGAAGGTTTTGCTAAATAGGTTTCATTTATACGGTCACTCCATACAATTTCATCTACGTACCCGGAAAATAGTGGGGATATACTTACAGGGAGTCCCTGGTCTGTCCTGACTCAGCTTTGTAGCAGCGGCAGCAATGGTATTAGCAGCGCTGTCTGTAGAAATCGTAGGGGTCGATGAACGGCCATTTGAAGAAGTACTGGAGCCACTCCCAGACTTATTCTTTTTCTTTTTGTCACCTCTACAAACACAAAATACATTTGAGATCATATGGGGGCAAAACACACTCAAGATAATCAACATTTGTTCCACATTTTGTTATTAATTTTTTTCTCACTTAAGGCAAATTTCCTGCCTCAACGCTGTGACCGGCCACATGTCAAACAACTAAAAGTGAAACAAGTCATAGCATTTTCCGCGCTATGCCACCTGCAAGTCTTTACTCTATATCGTGATTGGTTCATTTAATTAATTGCCTCTCATGTGATTGGCCAGAGCAATCCCCTTTGTAGCATTTGACTTACGATAGCCTCTCTTTGGATAATCGTAATCGCCTCGATTTCTGCCTTGTCAAGTGACTTGCTCGTAAGGTGATCGGTCAGTTTTGTAATTAATTCTACGTCACTTCGCTGTGTGAGTGGCCACATAGGGAAACAAGTCGTAGTATTTTCCTGCGCTATGCGACCGCCGCGTCTTTACTCTACCCGTGATTAAGCAAATCGGACTCCCGCTACGTGGTAGTCTGATTTTGGTTATCAATCGTATGATTACAGACCGAATTGGACTCCACTCAGTCTTAATACCATTATCAACGGGCTGCCTGGGTCCACTAGCCTCTATGGTTATTCTAGGCAGCCAGTACTCTAATTTTACTTTCAATACTTTCACTGTTGTACTTTGTGAGTACAAAAAAAAGATTGTTGTTGCGCCATGATTTCTAACCTTGTAAAAACAAAGAAGAAGTTCCCTTCATTTCATCCCCGTCCGGATCTTCATCGTCTTCATCCTCGTCCCAGGACTCTTTTCCTTCATCTCGTTCCAACATATCTTTCAGCTCATGTCCTTCTTGTGTTAGTTCATCCTCATGTTCACTTGATGTCTCATCTGCATTGAGGTCAGCTTTCGGTTTGTTTTCTTTTAAAGCCGTTACATCTTCTGTAAAGCAAAAAACAAAAATGGCGGCAATAAAAACGTACGATCAGGATAGACTTGAATTTGAGTAACCATCACGGGTGATTCTGAGGTTAGAGTCCTTGGGTGAAATCCTAAACTGTAACCATTCAAACGAAAACTACTGAGCAATACTTTCCTGTGGTACTAGTGTTTATTATGCTGCACAAGGTGATTCTACCTTCTGCGTCTGTGGATAAAATCCTTAAGTGTGACTATTCAATTGAAAGCAACGGAGCAGTACTTTCCTGTAGTGCTGTTTATTACATGTATGCAGTAAAAGGTGGTTCGTTCTAACTTTTGACTCTGTGGATGAAATTGTAAAGTGTCACCATATATTCAAATGAAAGCTATGGAGCAGTACTTTCCCGTGGTGCTGTTTATCATGCTGTACAAGGTGGTTCGTTCTAACTTTTTGAGTGTGTAAATGCAATTCTAAAGTGTGACCATTCAATTGAAAGCTACGGAGGAGTACTTTCCTGTGGTACTGTTTATTATGCTATCTATACAAGGTAGTTCTAGCTTTGGAGTCTGTTGATGAAATCCTCAAGTATCACCAATCAAATTAAAGCTACTGAGCAGTACTTTACTGTGGTGCTGTTTATTAAGTTGTACAAGGTGGTTCTAACTTTTGAGTCTGTGGATGAAATCCTTAAGTGTGATCTGACCATTCAAATGAAAGTTACTGAGTAGTCCTTTCTTGTGGTACTGTTTATTATGTTGTATCAGGTATTCTAAGCTTTTGAGTCTGTTAATGAAATCCCAAAGTGTATTTCTTGTGGTACTGTTTAGAATCAAACAGGATACGTCAAAAATAATTTTATACGTGAAATGATGACGAAAAAAAAGAAAATAAGGGCAACGATGATGATGATGATATTGGGATTGAAGGTTTAAGAAGTCTCACCCTCTGACGAGGACGAGCTGTCAGATAAGTAATCCATTTCCTTGGAATCCAGGTAACCATCTTCCCCAGAGGAGACATCGCTATCAGCATCTGAACCTTTCTTAGCCTTTTGCTCCTTTTTCTGTCCAACCTTGTGCTTGTCTTTCTTGGCCTTTTTATCTGCGGAAGGAAACAACATCAGCTATTTAACATTCAACCCACAAGAAAGGCAACGTTAATAGTGTTCACGATTTTTGTATAGGAGAGGGAGCGACAGTACACAGACTAAAAATAAAGATGAACGTGTTACTTGCCAAAGAAACAGTAGTGCGTGTTTGATGGTTGTGAGAAGGGGGGAGAGGGGGACAAACCAAAAGACTATGATTAACCATCGTTAATGGTACTATAGCCGACGTTTAGTTGGACGTGACTCGATCTTGTTTTCAAAATCAAATTCAAGGGCCGCTAATATCCATACTGCAAATCAATCTGAAAGTTTACCCTCCACACGGAATTTTAAAATAAACTATTGCTTTGCATGAAGTGAACAATGGGAAAACACATCTATTGTTGGACATATCAGAAAATAAGTTAGTTCGCGGTAAAAAAAAAGTACACAAAGCAGATCACGGTTTACCTTCTTTACTGCTCCATTGATTTTCCTCCTTATCATCATCTTCTTCCTCTGACAACGATAAATCCCTTTCGTCATCATGAATAATCTACATCAAAAAAGTGAGAACTTTAACAAGGTTTTTTTCACATAAACTTGATGTACACACAACTTACTCCAGACAAACTTCCCCCTCTATAAGACAGACAGCTCCCTAAAATGGACACTAACAAATAATCCCAGCATTTCTTTAGTTCTTTTCTTTCACTTTCTATAAGGCATGCCTGGATCATTATACGTTTCTAGGAAACTGCCCACCTACCCCTCCCCTGAGCCAACATTTTACCCTAAGTGAGAAGTAAGTGTTAATGTTGGCTTAGGGGAGGGGTAGGTGGGCAGTTTCCCATAACATATAAAGATCCCAGAC
Source organism: Porites lutea (assembly GCF_958299795.1). NCBI lineage: Eukaryota > Metazoa > Cnidaria > Anthozoa > Scleractinia > Poritidae > Porites > Porites lutea. The sequence goes on along the minus strand of NC_133212.1, from coordinate 10,077,621 downwards.
ACCTTTTCAAGGCAGACCTTAAAGACCTCGAATTGTTTGTTTGTTTGTTTGTTTTTTTAATTATTTTTTTTTAGAATTGATATCGTACCAGGCATTCTTTCTTTGCTGTCTTTGGATGACAGTTCCTGCACTTTTGACGTTATTGGTTCAATATCACAAAATACTTCCAATTTATATGAACACTTCTGTTGATAACTTCTTTCTAATGGACAAGATTCTGCAAGATTATACATGTATTATGGTTCAGTGGCCATCTTACCACGTTAAAGCTCATCCCAGTCATGACTCAGCAAAGTGCAAGACTTGTATCTAAGTGCCTTAATTTGTAAATAAATTAATAAATAAAACAATAAATCTAAATAAAATGTTAGTTTCCATTATTATACTAATATCTTTTCGGAGCTCACATTGTCAATCCTAGAGTGTTACTGGGTACTGTTATAAATAAAAAGTTAAAAAATTCCCTTCTACCAACTGCAAAAACACTGTGATGTTCCCCTTTGCAACACAATATAATACTGATGTGAAGTATATGAAATAATTCATTTTTAAACTGCGGTTGTAGATGAAAGTGAAGAATGATCATCGCAGTAAATTTTCCAAATTAAGTAATTGGAAAGAAGAAGCCTAAAAAAAAAATCTGGGCTTCAACGGGATTCGAATCCGTGACCTCCGCGTTGCCGGTGCGTTGCTCTACCAACTGAGCTATGAAGCCACACATTGAGAGCGAGGTCAATTTATTGAGTTCATATCCCCCTTGAGGAGTGAAATGATGTGAAGTATATGAAATAATTCATTTTTGATTTTTTTTATTCATTTTTCTTCACTTTCATCTACAACCGCAGTTTAAAAATGAATTATCTGATATACTTCACATCATTTGCCTCCTCCTCCTTCATTCACGCGATCAAAATAACCCATTTTTTCAGAGGTTTTCGACAGGTTTTGATGTTCTAACGACAAACACATCTCCTCTGGACCCTGTGCAGTAATGCAATATTTGACCACTGCATTGACCAGGCCTATCTCACATCGGGGGTGTTCACGGTCATAAGCTAAATAAAATATAATATAGATTTAGCCAGCCGAATGCTGATTGAATTCTAAAGAGGTACTGAAAGGCGCTGGTGGCATATTTTTTTTAATTTACAAAACATCCCACACTTTCTCGGTTTTTACTATTTCCCAGACTGAATCCTTTACTAGCACCAGAATATTATCCTTTAAGTGCTTTTTAGTTAATCTCATTGATCTTCAGATTAATTGTCATTTACCAAAGTGTCCAAAATATCATGCACTACATCATTGCGCTTATTATCCTGACTTAATTTCAGCGGATATTTACAAACAACGCAAATGACAGAACCCAAAATGTAATTTTCGCCTGTTAATTGGAATAAATACTGAAGATTGTGAATTTGCATAAATAAAGAAAAACGAAAAAAAAAGGATCTGGAAATTGAGCGGAAATGTAATTTTCGCCGGTTAATTAGAATAAGTGGTGAAGATGAATTTGCCTAGATAAAAAAAATAAAACGAAAATAAAGGATCAGTAAATTGAGCGGAAATGTGGCTTCTTGCTACAGAAACCGGATTAAGCTTCGGATTGATCGACCACTTAGTTCGAATGCGGACTGTACCTTATCTTACACCCCTAAAATCGGACAATAATCATGCTTAATTCAGCTTTCGCAGAGTATGGTACCGGACTAAAACAAAAATCTTACTCAGCAAAAAATTTTGGCGTAATCCTGCTTTTCTTCCTTATAGCTTACTCAATTGTTTGTAGGCTTTTTGAGTCGGTAATGCCAAATTATTTTGATACCAGCACTTATCGTAATACAACTGCAATTTTAAAATACCATGTCTGTCTTCCTTTAATACAAGGCATGGAGTAACCCTCAAAACTCGGGAGGAAGGCGTTCAGCACCATCCTAGAAAATACTGAGATAGATGAAAAAGCGTTTATCATGGGCCCAAACGAAACAGAAAGAGCGACCATATTTCCTAACAGTACCAGGTCAGTGTTTTATTGCCCACATGATCCACACTTAGTTTGGGATTTACATGACACTACTTCTCCCTGAGTTTTGGCCGCTGTCGCATCTATAATCTCTCCACTTGCGGTTCTTTTGAACGCGTTAATAATCATAGCAGTAAGGCAGAAAAAAGAACGGCAGAGAGCTTCCAATATCTTGTTATCAAGTTTGGCCGTTACAGATGTTCTAGTAGGAAGTTTAAGTATACCATTATCTGCCGTGGTTGAACTGTTAGTTACTCATCAAGTACAGGCTGACCATTCCATTTGCGTGTTGGACTTTGTAGCCATATCGTCCACGGTCTTTCTCGCGATTTGTTCGTTTTTCCATCTGACAATGATTGCTTGGGAAAGGTACGTGGCCATTCGAAAATGGATTGACCACAAAGTGATGGTGACTAAAAGCCGTATGAAAAAGCTAGCGATAGTAGCTTGGGTGTTAACAATTGTAACTGTATCACCACACTTTATCACGGCACCGCTCACAGGAATGATGAGGGCGAATGAAGGGGTTTTAGCTCTGGAAATTTTCCTCATTGTCCTTTCAGTTTTGCTTATGTCTGCCCTAAGTCTTATCGTATATTTTTATGTCATGGTGTACCTTGGAGTTCGCAAACGCAAAGTAAGTCAAATTCGCCAAGTCAGCGAGTTAGTGAAATTAAGACAGGAACGCAGAATAGCTATGACGCTGCCGTGGTTACGATTGCTCTGATTCTTTCCTTCTTGCCAAGTATTCTTGGCGGTATGTTGCAAGGAATTTATCTATTCTTTCGTCAACGTTTGGCGATGCGTGTAGAGGACATATTTTTGTATCTAAATTCTGTAGCTAATCCACTCATTTACTGCTACAGAGATCGTCGTTTTAGGAACGCCGTGCTCGAGATTTTGAAGAGTAAGAGACCCAAAGAAAAGCCGTCCGTTGTAACTAATGCAGCAAGATCCCGCGACGTCAAACATAACGATGTATTTGGCTCAGGGAAAGATACGCTACAGATGCGAAAGGTGGAAAACCAAGTTCGTTTAACAAGATCAGCATCATGTGATTTGACTCGACCCGTAGATCGAACTTATCTCGACACTCACAAAATACGCTTAACAAGAAGCAAGTCATCTCTCTCTCTCCCATGACAGTTTCTTCGAAGATATTTAATTTTTCATTTTATCTTTACCCAAATCACAGGCGGCCCAAGCTCAGCCGTGTGTGAGTTTAATCAGTAATACAGTCAAGTAGTCACATTGCATAATTTAAAATGGCCGTGAATATAAAGGATTTGTATGGGAATTCAGGTACAAGATTTAAGTAGATAAATACTAGCTCGCTTAAGAATGTTCCAGTGGAAACTCTGGGTAAAAGGAAATCGCTTAAATCGCAATGGATTGGGAAAATAACCACACAGCAAGCAAAAACAAGCAAATTTAATACAGTTAGCTGTATTTTATTTTTTTTATTGAACATTCAAGCGAGTATTTATCTACTTCATTCCCATACAACAGGGGCACCCAACGACCGTTTTCTGGGAAATGATCTGAAATGGCTCGTTATGCATCCTGGTGTGCTTTAAAAGCAATATAAATGAATAATTCGCATCGCTAAAAAAATTTGATCTGTTCGGTCGTCCTAGGAGTGGTTTGACCCTCTCGAATTTTTTAGGGCTGTTTTTCGCCTTTCCCGAAAATAACAGCCTACAGTGAAAGCTTTCCGAAAACGCAAGATTACCTGACGAGCTTTTTCCTTGACCGAAATTTTTAGGGGTCCTTTCAAGTTTTCTCCGAAAACTTTATCTAGTGTGAGAATGTCTCCGAATTTTCTAGGGCGACGTAGAATGTATAGAAAATTCTAGGTGTAAAAGAAAAGGCATTTAAGTGATTTTAAAGCCAGTTGAAACGTCTAATGAATGTATAGAAAATTCTAGGTGAAAAAGAAAAGGTATTTAAGTGATTTTAAAGCCAGTTTCAAATGTCTTGTACCCTGCCAAACTCAATTCGCACGGCTCTTACGGAAAAATCTGAAATACGGCATGGCACTGACTGATTACAACGCACATTGAACGCAGTCAGCTAAGGCAGTTGGCAGAGTTGGGATCAGTTGGAATAGCCCAGGGCACGGCTCAGTGTTCTCTTCTTCAGTGTTCTGTTCTGTTTTTTCTGTTCGTCCCCAAGGGGTAAGGTGCTCTGGGTGCTAAGGTAATACAGTGGGTAATAGGAGAGGACAGCTGATGGGGGGAATCTGAAGAATAGGCCGAATAGGTCCAGTAGTAAAGATCAGAAAGATCAGAAGATTACGCGCTTTATTACAGTTCTTTGAACAGTTTAAACAATTGTTTAAATCAGGTACTGTTTCCTGTGTTTCGGCGTCAGTGTGTCCTTACGAGTAATTGCTGAAACAGAAATTTGGTAAGAAAACACTCAGAACACGAGCTGAGAACACTGAAATAACCAAGATTCTGGAGTCTGGAGCCCAACGAACAGTCACCACGAAACATTTTCGAAATTTTTAGCTGTTCTTGGGCTCCCGAAAATTTTAGCCATTCTAGAGGGCTCCGAACAGATATTTCCCCGAAAACGGTCGTTGGGTGCCCCTGATACAAATCCTTTATATTCACGGCCATTTTAAATTACGCAATATGAAACTACATGTATTAATGATTAAATTAACACACGCTGAGCTGAGGTGCTTGTGCCCAGATATTTAGTCAATTGAAACCAAATGTCCAGCAAATGTCCAGGAATGGCAAAACATCTACTTACGGTTGAGGTGCACCTTTGCCAATATGCCGATCTGAAATAGCCCCAGGGGGATACTCCAGAAAATTTTATACGGGGAGGCTCCCCCTAGGGGACGAACCCCCTACCCTTGTTATATACCATTTGTTGACAGAAAAGGTACCCCATTCTTTTCTTATACCTTTCATTGATAAATGGCCGCACCCCTTACACCGTATTTAAGGCCCCACAGTGGGGTTTTTGTATGAACGCCCGGCCCCAACGTGGGGCATTTGCAGCTTTTCCAAAACAAAATGACAAATGCCCGGAGGGGGAAGGGCACGCTTGGAATTGACTGAGCCATTACCTTTCTTTTGTTGTAATTTTGACCGGCTTACAAGTAATTTCCAGTCTAGAGTTGTTGGTAAACCCCTAACGGCGTAACAGCGTAACGAAACTTGATTTCTACAAACTGCTCAGCGGGAGAAAAATTTTACTACAGGGCGCCCACACAAACTTGTGTAACCGATGTAATTTTATGGAAAATGTACTGTATTTACCGTTTGCTTCATCTGTAGCGGTACATCGGTAAATATGTGCATAGTGCATCAAAGCTAAATAATTGTTGTGTTACCTTACCTTCGCGGTAAATTCAGCGAACTCAAAATCCTTGAAAATCGCTCAAAGTACCACTTCTGAGGCAAAGGACGATAATATATGTCAGTAATTTTGCTAGTTTATGTAATCTTAGACTGCAAAACAGACGGGTTTTTTCTCTAAATCAGTAAAGAAATCGGTAAAGCGTGGCGTAAGCGCCTTACGCGCGTGAAGCGCGCGACCCTTACACCACGGGCGCGTGAGGCGAGAAAAAAGAACCGTTTTTTAGCATCTCTCCCCAGTCTCGCTCTCTGTTTTCAGCCTCGTTCCAGACCTTTTGTTTGACTGCATGCGCGTACTTGAATACGCAAAAATCGTGACTGCTTTGCAGTCTAATGTCAGTTATGCTGATTTTAGCAAAACAGCAGAAATAATGCTTCCACTAATTTAGTTTAAATTGGTCAAAACAATCTCAAATACTAAATGCAACAAGTAAATGGTAAACACATATTTACCCTATTTACATCTACAAAATCTAAGGGTGCCTAACGCATCGCGATCGTGTCTGACAACTATAAAAACTTAAACTGTGCCCAAGAACAGATAAAGTTCAGTTGCTAAAAAAGGTGAATTGCCAAATTAAAGAGAGATACAGAAACTGACGTTCAAACACTACTGATCCCACTTGATCAGCTTCTCAATCTTTTTACCATGGTGAGTTTCCTTTCTCAACTCAGTTACGTGTGTTTCATTAGGCTGATTTAGCAACAGGACGGGAACGTCAGTTGACGACGGGAAAGCGCGCGGAAAAGACTAAACACGACTTCCGGTGCGCAATTTGCCGCTCTGCCATTGGTCAAGCCAGTTGTTTGATCTGCGCGCGCCGTCGTCAACCGACGTTCCCGTTCTGTTGCTAAATCAGCCTATTATCCCAGCGACCTGAGAGAGGATAATGAAACACACACTTTATGCTCTTTTGCAACGACTTAACACTTTTCTAAAATATATCTGTGTTCATAAGAAGCAACCAAAGAATAAGGCCTTGGAAACCCGGCAGCCGGCAGTCAATATAAGCACACTTAAAAACTGTTCCCGAGCCCCCCAAATAGAATCCAAATTTATTATGCAAAAAAAGCCCTCTGTGAACGCCCCTCTCTATACAGAGATACAAGGAAAATAGACACTAAAGGGGTGAATTCATTGTGATATCCTATAATGCAAGCCCTCCACACACACAATCCCTCCACCATAGAGAGGAGAAAATAGACACTGAAGGGGTGAATTCATTGTGATATCCTACAATGCAAGCCCTCCACACACACAATCCCTCCACCATAGAGAGGAGAAAATAGACAATAAAGGGGTGAATTCATTGTGATATCCTATAATGCAAGCCCTCCACACACAATCAATCCACCATAGAGAGGAGAGGTGTGACCTCAGGTTACCATAGTAACCAAAATTTCTGGATCACAACAATAGGGAGCTTAAGCAACAACGACGGGGACGGCAAAGAGATTGGCAGAAAAGCAATAGGTTAAGGGCCTGTTTAGCTAGAGGTGGGGGACCCCAGGTAGGTGGGGTAACCCGTATGCCCATATAATCTCTAATTTTGATTTCATCACGTTTACATGATGGGTACCCTGGCTCCAGAGGTCCGTTCTCAATATACCTAATATGAAATAAACGAACCATCAATATCCATAAGAAAAAATATCCTCTGGAACCCAGGGTACATGATAGGTGGAGTGACCCGCCAAGGCGAGTAGCCCGGTCTTCCAGACCGGGTAACCCTCCAGCCAGGGTCACATTTTGCAATGTAAACATTTCAAGGTGGGGTAGGTGGGGTAACCCGCCTAGCCGAGCTCGGATTCGTAAAACATCATAATCGCGCACAATTCACTTTGGCGGTGGCTTTGCATCATTATTAACGGTAACAATATAGAAAGCTACAGCACTGAAGGTTGCAGCAAGAGCAGCAGGTGAATGTGGAAGAGCATTAATCGCCCAAACAGGTGCTTTGCCAGCCTCTTTTCTTGTTTACGTGCTTAGCAACCATTCAATAATCTTGACAAAGTGCACCCCGGGATGGCGGGGTTGTAAGATTGCATGTAAAGGAGGACGATTTTTTTACCCCACCTAAGCGGGTTACCGCACCTGCCTGGGCAACCTCGTCCCCAGGGCTTTTCCCTCCAAAAAAAAAAAACACCCATTGTTTGAGGGAAAAGCCCTGGGGACGAGGTTGCTACCTGGGGTCCTTCAATTCCATGTAAACAGGCCCCTTATATTAGCAAGAAAACAACTTTGCATGTGCATCACGCTTTTTTGTACATTTCTTAGCCGTCGTTCCACGACTGGAACATGAAACTTCCTAATTTCACCTACCCACGGTATTGAGTAAGTGAACACAACACGTTTTTTATTTTCTTTTCTAAACTTACATACGGTCCTTTCGATTCAACTCCAGAAAATTTCGCCAACATTTGACAAGTTAAATGAAATTGAAGAAGATCGATAAAGTTTTAAACAGTGCGGATTCACTTTTTAAGTGACGTTTCCGTTTCTTCTCATCTAGAAATTTTGCCACCAAAACGTAATGTAACAACAACGTAATGTAACGTAAATGTACAACTTCTCCTCTCTTTTCACAACACTCATAATGATATGCGTAGTTCAAATACACCTAATAAACAGGTTTTGCGTGGCTAGTCAAACGGTTTCGCGTGCGATTACGTAACTCCTTAAGATAAATAATGATTTCGCGTGGAAATCACTGATTCGTGCTGAGTTCTCAGCGGAGCCACGCGGGGTGAACGGCCCATGCACCCTCCCACCCAGAAAATCGCGTGGGTCGTATTACTAACTACCCCTGAGCCAAGCTGGGACACCTTGGCTTAGTCGATCTGCTGATCAACCATTTTTTCGTACCTTAATACAACTGAGCATGAATATTGATGTCGTTGAATAGATTACTATTGCTCAACTGGCGTTTCCAGGGCTGATTGAATTCTAAAGAAGTAAAGGCGTTGGTGGCATTTTTTTTTAATTTAGAAAAGATCCTATAGTTTCTAGGTTTTCACTACATCCTTCACTAGCACTTGAATTTGATTCTTTAAGTGCTTTTTAGTTAATCTCATTGATCTTCAGATTAATTATCATTTACCAAAGTGTCCAAAATATGCATGCACTACATCATTACGCTTATTATCCTGACTTAATTTCAGCGGATATTTAAAAACAGCGCAAATGACAGAACCCAAAATGTAATTTTCGCCTGTGAATTGGAATAAGTACTGAAGATTGTGAATTTGCATAAATAAAAAAAAAACGAAAATAAAGGATCAGTAAATTGAGCGGAAATGTGGCTTCATGCTACAGGAACCGGCTTAAGCTCCGGATTGATCGACCACTTAGTTCGAATGCGGACTAAACCTTATCTTACACCCCTAAAATCGGACAATAATCAGTTACTACAATGACTAATTCAGCTTTCGCAGAGTATGGTACCGGACTCAAACAATAACCTCACTCAGAAAAACATTACGGCATTTTCCTGCTTTTCTTCCTTATAGCTTATAGCAATTGTTTGCAGCCTTTTTGAGTCGGTAATTATAAAAACTAAATCTTAATGCCAAACTATTTTGATACCAACACTTATCGTAATACAGCTGCAATTTTACAATACCATGACCCTTCATTTAATACACGGTATTAGCTAAGTAACCCTCATAACTCGGGAGGAAGGCGTTCAGCACCATCCTAGAAACACTGGGATAGATGAAAAAGGGTTTACCATGGGCCCAAACGAAACAGAAAGAGCGACCATATTTTCTAACAGTACCAGGTCAGTGTTTTATTGCCCACACGAACTACACTTAGTTTGGGATTTCAATGACACTACTTCTCCCTGGGTTTTTGCCACTTTCGCATCTATAATCTCTCCACTTGCCGTTCTTTTGAACGCGCTAATAATCATAGCAGTAAAGCAAAGAAAAGAACTGCAGAGAACTTCCAATATCTTACTAACAAGTTTGGCTGTTACAGATCTTCTAGTAGGAAGTTTATGTATACCGTTGTCTGCTGTGGTTAAACTGTTAGTTCCTCATCAAGTACTGGCTGACCATTACATTTGCATGTTGGACTTTGTAGCCATATCGTCCACGATCACTCTCGCGATTTGTTCGATTTTCCATCTGACAGTGATTGCTTGGGAAAGGTACGTGGCCATTCGAAAATGGATTGACTACAAAGTGATGGTGACTAAAAGCCTTATGAAAAAGCTGGCGATAATAGCTTGGGTATTAGCAATAGTAACTGTATCTCCACCAAACTTTATCACGGCACTCAAAGGAATGATGAGGGCGAATGAGGCGGTTATAGCTCTGGAAATTTTCCTCATTCCTCTGTCACTTTTGCTAATGTCTGCCCTAAGTCTTATCGTATATTTTTATGTCATGGTGTACCTTGGAGTTCGCAAACGCAAAGTAAGTCAAATTCGCCAAGTCAGCGAGTTAGTGAAATTAAGACAGGAACGCAGAATAGCTATGACCGCTGCCGTGGTTACGATTGCTCTGATTCTTTCCTTCTTGCCAAGTATTCTTGGCGGTATGTTGCAAGGAATTTATCTATTCTTTCGTCAACGTTTGGCGATGCGTGTAGAGGACATATTTTTGTATCTAAATACTGTAGCTAATCCACTCATTTACTGCTACAGAGATCGTCGTTTTAGGAACGCCGTGCTCGAGATTTTGAAGAGTAAGAGACCCAAAGAAAAGCCGTGTGTTGTAACTGATGCAGCAAGATCCCGCGACGTCAAACATAACGATGTATTTGGCTCAGGGAAAGATACGCTACAGACGCGAAAGGTGAAAAACCAAGTTCGTTTAACAAGATCAGCATCATGTGATTTGACTCAAAGCGTAGATCGAGCTTATCTCGACTCTCACAAAATACGTTTAACAAGAAGCAAGTCATCTCTGTCTCTCCCATGACAGTTTCTTCCAACACATTCTTTATCTTTATCTCACTCAGTAATGATAGGTAGAGAGGCATTTCGTATGTGATAAGTCTTAACGCTAATTAAGTTTGTATTGCGTAGTGGCTTTCCTCTTTTAGAGACGTTTCACCCAAACATTTAGTGAAACCAAATGTCCAGCAAATGTCCAAGAATGCAAAACATCTACTTACGGCTGAGGTGCGCCTTTGCCAATGTCCCTGGGGGATACTCTAGAAAGTTTTATACAGGGAGGCCCCCCTAGGGGTCGAACCCCTACCCTTGTTATATACCATTTGTTGACAGAAAGGTACTCCTTTCGTATACCTTTCATTGACAAATGGCAGTAAACCTTACACAAATTTACTTTAGAGCTTTGCATCCCTTTCAACTACTATAAATGCACTTTCTTTTTAAATATGAATAATTCCTAAAAGTAAATAATTTTCTGTTTGAAGTTTGAAAAATTTCGTGACAGAGCCCCTTGAACTAAAGGCCTTTTTTGAGGGACGCGCGTCAACCGGAAGTGAGGTATGCAGATTTCACAATACAGTCTGGTTAGATAAACGGCGCTGATGTCCAAACGAGGTGAGGGACGGACCATTAGAAAACTTATGGCGGGGGGGTGGGGGGGGGGGGGGGAAGTACAAAAAACATATTCGTGCAAGGGAAAATTAAATGAAAAAAAATTCATGTACGCCAATTAAACCTAAAAAATATTCATGCTATGGCGTAAAGAAAATTCATACAAGGAATTTGATAACGAAAAAAAATTCCTGCGGCTCAAAAATTCCCCAACCCCACCATGTAACTTTTCTAATTGTCCGTCCCTAAATGTGAAGGGGTGAAGACGTCAAGTAGCAGTTATTATGACATTTGCTGCAGAAACTAGGCTAAATTCGAGTTGAGTGGCCGTCAACTGCGGAAAATTCAAAATTAAAGGACTTAAAAATAGTGGTCCCATTTGTGCAATTTTTTTAAACAAATTACACGAAAAAACTCTCAGTACCTATGAAATAAACAAATTACAGCATGGGAAATGCTTTGTACGATTTTTATTCACTCGTTTAATAATACGTATCAGAAAACTCACTCGTTCGTTTTCTGATACTACTCAACTCGTGAATAAAAATCGTCCACAGGAAAATCCTAAATAAGAATGACCGAGACCAGGTTTTATGAGCCCGCAAGACTGAGCATCCCCCACAACCTGGTTGAGGTCATTGTTATCTGAGGTCTTGCCGTCCCCTTTCCAATACGCCATATTGGAAAGCGACAAGACCCTGGGAACGAGGTTGGCAGATCGCCTCTGGGGAAGTGCCGATCTGTTTTAGCCTAAATTCCAGACATTAGTCTGCTTTGAGTCGCTTACTTCCTCAGTAACGTCTGAATCGACCGGCCGTTACTGCCATCCAGTGACGTCAGTACTCCTTTGCCAATTAAACGTCCGGAAATGTCTACATGGTACAGAATTGCTTTACTCTTAAATCCTAATTCTTGTTTAACGTTCACACTGTCAACTGCATGCAGTACTCTGAACGAATCTGTTGTAATTCAACAATCAAACTCGATCGTAGCCTCCCACAAGTTCGTCATGCATTCCTTCGTGGGGCAGGAACGCGTGACAAACCCCTGGGGACGTCTGCGTAGGCGGTTAACCCGATCGCGGTCACGCAATGAAATAAAAACACACACAGGACACTTCAAAATCACAACGATGGGCTTGAGGAATTTTTTTTGCCGTCGCGAAGAGAACGCGAGTTGTTTAACGACGTTCCTTTTCTTTTCTTTCTTCCTTTCATTTTGGACTATTGTTTGTTGTTTGCAAGTCTGATGTTCTTAGGGTATAAGAAAGGGCAGTGCCAGACTCTTTTCAGCATTTCAAGTAACCAATGGCATGGACAGCAACTATATACTATACTATGGATAGCAAACACTATCTACACACGGTTGTACACATAATCTAATATATAGAGAATACTTCATGGAAAGTGCTGGCGTACGGTATTTACGAACGAGTTGTTGACGTATCAGAAATCGAACGAGTAAGCGCAGCGAACGAGTAAGATTTCTGATACAAAAACGAGTGCGTAAATACCGTACAAAGCACTTTCCATGTGGTATTGTGTTTATTATAAACATACTGAGACATTCATCATTTTGACGGCCTTTTTATTTTAAATCTTTCAAAAATGCTAAAATTTGCCGCTACAACAAAAGGCAGAACAAAAGCTTACGTCTCGTTATGTTTACCCCTTTCCGCTGTTGTTTCGCCGGCTCTCTACCGTTTTCTTTATCGACAGTGAAACAAGCGAAACTACTGCACTCCATTTCCGAAATGTTTTTCACTTTTTTGGCGAGAAAAACTCATTGAGTAAAACTTTTCACGTTGAATGTGTGCGAAGCGGCGCTGCAAACTGCAATAAAGGCGGGAATTTTGGCGCGAAACTCACACACCTCTGTGGCTTCTGATTGGACGTATCATTTTTGTCACACGTGAAAAAACATCGTTCGCTCCTCTGATTGGCTAGAACTAATTTGCGTACGAAAATTTACGACATAGCTTTTTGGTGAGTATTTCTCAGTATGTATATAATAAAAAACAGAATGAATGAACCGACTAGATTTTTATATCATTCTTCCACGCGCTTAATTATTTCTAAATGCAGTCTCTTGCCTTCTTGCTTACACTATTTATTGCAGTAGTTTTTTTTTTCCCGAGCGCGGTGGAAAGTTGCTCTCACAGCATCTTGCTGTATCCAACAAGGACATCCACTATAGCATTAGTTTGGTTGAAGTTTGGCGGTGAGACCTTGAACGGTTTCGAACTTATTGAACTTATAATTTTTTTGGGGGGGGGGAGGGGGGGGGAGGGCTCCAAAGTGACGCCCTGGTAACGCGGACGTCCGAGCTTACCGTTGACATGTACAGAGGACACGTGTGTTGTCCTCCGATCAAATTCAAGGTGTTGGTGGAGCTTCATAAGTTAGTGGGCATCGTTTCATGAATAATAATAATAATAATAATAATAATAATAATAATAATAATAATAATAATAATAATTCCTGTATTTACCTTCGGCAGTATTTATAGCACTTATGCTAGTGGAGCCGAGCAAATGACGGAAACAAATGATTCAAATCAAGCATAACAGGGTTAAGAATCCCAACTGGCCGGAGGTAAACCAGCTGGCTATTTACAAGCGCGGTCAAGGATCTGAACTCGGGACTACTGTGAACAAATTCAGCTAGCGGTCAGGGCGGGACTTGAACTCGGGGCCCCGAATTGCAAGTCTGGCGCTTTAACCACTCAGCCACGCTGCCTCCTCCATGAAGTCCATCTATTGATTTGAATTACTCATTCCCAGCACCCTACTAGTTCCTCAAGTGGCCACATATGTTACAGACGTAATTCACATCGAGAGTACAAAGTGCTTTGCTTATACTAGCCTTCTATTTGAGGGAGTCGCAAAATGTCACGTGAGAGCAGCACGCGAAAAAAGACGCGAGTGCCCGGGCGCCCCTCGCGCTTCCGCCGATCGCTCACGACTTATCTCGTGTCTCCTTCGCTCACCATAAATGAAGAGCAGCTGAGAGAAGGCTATACTGATACCAATTGCTTTCTTGCGGCTTGTCACTCAATCCTTACTCACGTTAACTGCTTTTTGTTCTTTAATGGGTACACTTGCACCATGGTATCAATGATTCACAACAGGTGCCCCGGGTATCCTTGTTGTAGGTTAAATCTGTTCTCAGGTTAAAGAGGTATTCAACACAAGTTACCAGGGTTTTCTAACAAAAAAGCTAGCCCAAAGTCAATTAACCTGAAAACGAATCTTACATACAACAAATACACCGTTGTATTAATGTAAGTGAATACTTAGGCACTTTATAAAATACTTTATCACTGCTTTAGACAATGTTTTTATTACTTTTTGTTCTTAGCTGATAGCACTGCACATTAACACGGAAAAACAAGAACCGAATTTATACAAGCAGAAAAGAATAATGCCCCCCACATTTAAGAAGTGATTCGTAAATACAATACAGTGTATATTAATGAACTGGGGATGTCAAAAGAACTAAGTGGACAAGCAGATGTCAGAGTTACTACAACTCGCACAATAGGTTTGTCGTTAAAATGGGAAAAAAAGAGGGACAGAAATAAAGAAAAAAACAACAAACAAACACACACACACAATTCTTAAGCCTCATAACTGAAGCAAACACACCCTAGCACTGAAAATTATTATTGAGTTAACTACAGCAAAGTGATAGCATCATAAAAATGTCCCGATACAAATTTATAAGTAAATTAAAGAGGATAAATGGAACCAGACGAAACTATTACAAAAGAAGATTTAAAATAATTTTTTATGACTGTTTAGAGAAGTAATCTGCACTTTTCTTAGCATCTGGAACAATCTGAAATTAAAAATTAACAAGAATAGCTGTTACATGGAGCCACACTTGACAGGGATGAGGGAGAAGGAACTTCCTGGCATTATTAAATTATTAAATAATTTAACCTACTTGTGGTCATTTTTATACAAGCGATCACAATCCATTTAAAAGGCATACACTGTAACTTATCAGATGCACCTAAACCTTTAGTCTTTGCGCATCTTTATGCTCACAAGCTAGAGCAACAAGAAAAGTAAAACGTCTACAAGTGCAATTTACAAGTGTTGGTTAACACTTGTGTATAAACTAACTCACGGTCTTAATTCAACACTCCAAGAGTCGCACGAGGAGAAGCCATCAATCATTATTTAAATTTCGCGCGCCATATGCAAATAAAGACGTTTTTAAATGTTGGTTTTTTCCAAAAACTTTTGCAGACTGGAACTGCCTCCCTGAGGCAATTGTTTCATCAACCTCTTTAGAAACTTTTAAATACAGGTTACCAGCTTTTCTTAAATAATAGTTATATACAGTTTATATAGTTTTCTTTATTTAACTTTTTTATCATTATTTCATATATTAATAAATCTGTATTTTATTCATTTAGTTATTTCATTTCTTTATTTTTTGTTTTCATTTTTACAGTTGGTGTGATATCTTAACGATTTTACCGACCCAATACATGTAAAATGTAAATGTAAAGGTTAGCCTTTGTTATCAAGTTTCTTCGATCCTGCAGTAACATGTTTCTTCTCTGTACTAAAAGAAATTCATGGGAGAGAGAAAAGGGAGATTTTCTTTTGCTACTAATGACAAAGGGGTTAATACTTACTGTATCATTTCCTGGGCGCCAACCAGCAGGACAAACTGAAATTTATTGCAGAGAATATGTCATCAAAAATGATAATAATAGGCCATTTCCGAGTTCCCCCGGGGCTCTGTATCAAAACAAGGTTAAGTGCTCAGCCTTTGATATGGAAATGATTTTTCATTCTCATGCAAATAAAACTCATTTTCACAAGAAAGGTTCTGCACTTGGCCTCTTTTTGAAAGTGAGGGTTTATGGAACTCAGAAGTGGCCTATTATGCTGGACAAAGTTTGGAAAAAAAAGCATAAAATGATACTGAAGACTTTTTATGGCTACATTTAAGGACTTCTATTCTGGTTCTAAAAAGAGCATACATGAGTGTACAATAACATGTAGTTTTTCCCCTCACCCATGGTTCACCACACTCCATAATGCGAGCAGCTTATTTAAATCAGTTGCTTTTAAACTTATACCCATGCCGGGAATTCATCAACACGTTAAAATTGCTGGCCATAATTATTATTATGTGACTGATATTTGGAAGAAGTTTGGAAGGTACAGCGTAGAAGTGAATGATGGTCAGGAATGTTTCCAGTTTCACATTTCCAGTAGTTAGGGGATGTTGAATTAAACTGCTACAGTAGCAGCCCCTTCAGGTTTTTCACAAGGGCAAGCTTGTTACGTGTGAATGAACAAAGCAAACAGGGGAGGTGCTCACTCCAGTTCCCTTCTTGGTTTGTTTGCTCTATCTCTAGCCTCCCATGCACATGTTATTATAAGGCTTTGTCACGCATTCTTTCCCGACGTTTGTTGGGGAGGATTGCGTGATAAACCAAAGAGGCTACTCTCTCTCCAGTTCTGCCAAGAATTGACTCCATCAACCCTTTAAACCCTAAGATCAAAACTTGAATTATCATTTGTTGCCACTATTCAATCCCTACAGAAATAGTGGGGAGAAGTTGATGAAATATCAAGCAAATTCATCTTCTGTGATCATGTCCGTAATTCTCATAACCACTCTGTTTTACAAAGCATTGATATTACAAGGAGAAATTTGATGCTGATCACTATTAGGGCTTAAAGGGTTAACTAAAAGGCAGGACTCTGAAAGTGTCTTGTTTTACAATCTGGGACAAGTGGATTTCCAGGCTGGGCAATAATAAAGCTCACTCGGCATTTGTTTTAAGAGAAGGGCACCAGGTGAAGCCATCTTACAACTAAATCACTAACTAAGAAGTGAACAAGGGCAAGCAAAATGTGTGTGATTCAAGTTTTTTTTAACCAACAAAAAAGACTACTAGCAGTCTGATGCGGGATGGTCTGAAAACAGTTAAAGTTGCAGAAGACCAACCTTAACATTATTTCTCATGTTTTCTTTCCCACAAAATTTCCACAAAAACAAGCTACAATCCTTCTAACATTAAGTTGGGACACCTGGTGCAGCACCAATATTGCAACAAAACATTGTTCTCCTTCCCTCCCAGTGTTGAATTTTTTGCTTCTGTGATGCATGCAAACTCACAAAAACCAACATTGAGGGAGCAGAACATAATTATCAGTACTGTTCAACTAATGTGACGAGTATTGTAGCTCAACGTGCAGCAGAAATTAAGAATATTACTGTATATAATAAGTACAGACACACAAAAATGTTGGCAGCTCCCTACCTTCTCCATGTTTATCTGTAAATTGAAAAGCTTGAACCAAACGGAGAACCTCATCAACTGACCTTCCCACTGGTAAGTCATTCATGGTGATCTGACGTAGGATGCCCTTGTCATCAACGATAAATAAACCTCTGTGGTAGGTAAACAATCATTACTACATTACTACATGTACAACCAAATTTTATCACACCTAAGCCTCGTTCTCATGATTATGCCGCCAATGCACCTGCGTTGTAGCCGCCAGTGCCGCCTGGGCTACTTCTTGGACAAATGAGAACATGCAACACCGGCAACTCGAGCCATCGCAGAGCTTTACCACCGGCATGCCTGCGAAGTGTAACTCAAGTCAACTTCGAAGGCATGCTGGCAGTAAAGACTGGGAGGAAAAACATTACCGACCACTTCTGTTCTCATATCAGAACAGTATCCAAGGTAGTACCAGCGGCCATGTCGCAGGTGCATCAGCGGCATATGAGAACCAGGCTTTAGTGAAGCTTGATTTATCAATAAATTTATTCACCATGAAGCTCAAGCGAGTGTCTAAGTTTCTAATTGAGTTTCCTGAGTCTAGAGAGAAAAAAGCTCACAGTTTCTTAGGGGCTTTTACACTTTTGGCTTGGGCAAGCAGTGAATTGTCCCTGACGCATAAAAATCCTCAAAGACGCAAATAATTCACGGCACGAGTCCCATGGGATGCAAAGATAGATAGGTAGATCGATCAATGTTTTTGGAAAAAATCACTGGGGCAAGTTGGTGAAAATCTGTTGACACCCCTGGAAAGAAGACCTTTAAATCGGTATAATAAAAGAACCTGAATTTAACTAACAAAAAATATACATGTAGCTCCACAAAAGCACCAAATTTTACAGACATTATGTCCAGGGGGCACGTTTGTGCCCCTCACCTAAAAATTTGTAATATTTTATGTCTTTGCAGAGCCATATCTATTGCTGGCTGGCTTCAAATGTATCAATTCCAAACTTGGGAAGTTTCCCATTATTCCTGCAGTGTTGATGAATAATAATATTGTTAACTGGTGCCTTTCAAAACTTAAAAAAAATTGTGAAAGGATCTGCACTTATTTGAAAGAGGTGCCTTTTGGAAGCTGGGGCCAAATTCTCATTTTTACAGATGAGTCAGATGAGTAAGGACATGTACAAGCATTTCAAAATCTTCTAACCTGAGTGCCACACCCTGGTCTTCTAACAAAACACCATAGTCCTTGGAAATTTGCTTTGTGATATCAGACAGAAGAGGAATATTCATTGTCCCAAGGCCACCCTTCTTACGTGGTTTCTCAGTCCTAAAACAAGAGACAGCAATACCAAAAATGTGACCTCTCACTCGAAAATGCTCTTTAAGGTTTGCCATTTCAAAAAGGATAGCCATTTGTATGCTGGATGTTTATCAGCCGTTCAATGGATTGGGTATCTGTTCGAACGTGCTCAAGTTATCCATTCAAAAGAAAGTGTCAGCTTTGCAAACGGTCCTGGCTATGCCTTTGAAACAAAATTGCAGCCATTTGAACAGCTCAAGCTATCCGTGCAAAAAAACAAAAAACAATACCTATTGTTAGCCTGTTCGAACCACTGGAGCTACCTCTTTAAAGAAAAATTTTAGCCAGGACCAAAACAATTTTGTTGCCAGCCTAGCCACTTGCTTTGTTACTTGAGTGGTGACATTATGAACTTTGTTTACTGCTCCATTATAGCCATCTTTGCTTTCATAATTTCTATTGACAGTATCGACATGTTTTACTCAACACTTAATTTTTTTTTTCAGCAAGTTTCCTCAAAATAATGTTTTAACTTTTCACAGATATGTATATATCAAACGATACAAGATCAAAAGATGTGATATCTCCAGGGAGAATACACACTGTGGCTTATTCCAAGCCTGCTGGCTTTTTCTCACTATAAAAAAAATTGAAAAAACTGTGCCTTTTCACTTTTTGGATAGGAGAAGGGCAATGTAATAAAATATTTCCTGTCCCCTGCTGTTGCCTATTTGTCCCTTTGCAAGGGCCACAGAGGGACAAATTGTCTCCTGAGGCAATAAAGCTGGCTCAAACCCTGAGATACCGGTGCTGCTTTGGAGATGATACTAACCGGGATTAGATTACATCTGCAAAGCAGGCTATACTCAGTACTATTACCATAATCTTAAATGTGTGTACATGTACTTCCAACTAACACTTTACAGAAATGGAAACAGACAAGTACATTAAAACTGAACTGGCACAGAACAAAATAAAAAATAAAAACAAGGGCTTACCAAGCAAGATGGCTAAAGTGTGAATCAACAGAACAAGCAATAACCTCACAATTAATGGCACGGAATTCTTCAACTCTGTCACTAAAGGCAATGATCTCCGTTGGACAAACAAATGTGCTAAAAAAAAAAAGAAAAAAAACACAGAAGACAAACAGATGTAAGTAGTTCCAAGGCCTAAAGAGACTGCGGCAAGACAGTGAGATTGACATAGACAATAAAAATAATTAATAATGTCCACTGTACTACAGTTAGATTGTACTCAAAATGGTTTGGTTAAACAACACATATTGGACTTGATGATAAAAAATGTTCTGCTTGTACAAAATAAGCATTAGATAACAGTACTCCAAGCTGCCACTGTTTTGGTCACCATGACATTGAAACTGACTAATGTCTGTTGGTAGTGTGCTAAATAAGCAGAAGTGTTTTTACTAGATTTGTGTTTATGGTTTCCCCTAAGTTTAAGTGAGATCATGAAACATCTGCATGAAAAGTTCATTGCTCCATTTTTTTTATTTTAACCTCTTGCACCCTCGCCTTGCACACCTTAAAATTTCCATGTGCCTTCAAGCACTTCATGTAATAACGTAGATGTTTTTTTGTTTTCTTCCTGACTCCACTATTTTTTTGCCTGGTAACTATTTCACAATAAATTCTATTTTAAGGTTGACAAATTAAAAGGCAGACTTTGAAGAATTGAGCATGATCATTAAGAACACAGGTTTTAACAGTTTGGTATTGCTGTTAGCATAATCCAGTGTGCACATCAGTTTGTCAACATGATAAGAGTACCTTTACTGGAATTGAGACAGATGCATTGACAAACCACCATGTTTAATGTCATATGTAGTTTAAAAAACTCATTAATGTTCAGTAGCAATATTGTCCAATTGACTCGGCGGATTTAATAATGTGTAAGGACCTTTACACCCTGAAAACTCTGTAAACTGAAAAGACAGGCGAGGGATTTGAATTCAGCCTCAGGGGATATACGAGGTTGAATGACTGAAACAATGGAATACCAATATAGGATGGACATTTTAAGTAAAGAGTACTAATAGATATGAAATTTTATATAACAGTTCTCCTAATTTGCAAATAAGTGAAAAGTAAAAAAAATTGAAAAAATTGATCTTCCAGATAAAGTTTAAAAAAAAATTTCATCCTTCAAAGAACAAAAAACTATTGACTGGTCAGAACACTCTACTTGGGCACATTTTCGTCTTGTGAAGGCGGTTAACTGTGAATTTTTTTAAATTTGGAAAGCTGTATTGTACTTCAAACATTTGTTATGTTTGCTGCTTTTGTTTGACTTTTTTCAATCAACTGTCACATTTAAAAATAAAAAATGCACTGTTTAGCAAACCTATTGAAATGAAAAAAATGCACTGGGGACATTTATTTATGAAGTTGTTTAAAGCACTCACTGCACATGATTTATCGCTGATTTATGCTCTTGCCCTCCAACATGGCAGCCAAAACTACTTCTTGCTTATAATTATCTTGTTCAACGTTTCATAGTTACGCTCAGATGTGCTGTAAACGTTATCACATCATCTTTTCAACATTTTCCTTGAAGTTTAAGTGCAAAATTTGTGTTCAGAGAGAGGTAATTCATAATTTTAAAAATCACAATTTAGTCACATGACCATTTACAAACTTATATTCATTTTAAGAAAATGGTGCGGGTTTGAAAAACCAAATCACCATTATTTTGTTTGAGATATGACCCACTAATTGTTTTTGGAAGGCAAAATCATACAACTTTCATTTTCATAAGAACGATGTCACATGCCTCTTAGTGCAAATTGCCTATTGTTAACTAGAGACAAATCACTGCTGTTCCTCCCTTAACCCATTGACTCCTGAACTTTTCTGTAATATTGCTTCAGTTTTGACAAACATACACTGAATAACATCTCAAAAGTTCCTTGTCAGGTAAAAGTACCTATAATCATACATATTTAGAAAGTAGACATATCAGGGTTTCAAAAAACATATAAATTATATATGTATTAACTTAGTGTTTGTTTGAAGAGTTGTTTGCCAAAAGCAGACTCTCACAGTTGACAATGTACATCTTGTGGCCACCAAAGCACCTGCTTGCTCTCTTTCTTCGATATTTTCTCTGATTTTCTTGACCAGCACACCGTGTATCTGCATGCTCAAACTCTGAATTGATGCCAGTATCGAACTAATCTTTACTTAATCTGAATCATCGCTAAATCCAGTACTTACTTTGAATATAGTTTGATCAACCCCATTTGTGTCTGACACCATTTTTAAAGGTTATCATTAGAACAACGAGGAAATACGGCCAAATAGTTAGTCCAAAATGGCGAAAAAACCAATTGAAATTGAATCATAGGATTAAAAACTTCATATAAGCAACATAAAGTGTCATTTGACAAAACATGGCGACTTTCAGAGCCTTTTGTGGGAAAAATGTACACCTTATTTGGAAGCGTGAGTAAAAGCGTGCTCAGGAGTCATAGGGTTTAATAAACATTACATAGGACCTTATATCCATATAGTTACAACTTTTTCAATCCAAGGGCATCCATCTAAGATAACAATAATGACACAATGTCTGACATTATTTTTGAATCTCTTGAAAACAATATTTTAAAATGTACATTGCTGGACTTAAGGCAATATCTAGCAAGGGAAGTTGAGGTTATCACCACAAATAAAACCATGGAGCTTACAATATAAAATTTTGCATGATGCTAGCTGTTCTATGACATTCCAAAATTTGACTTGCTACGATGGAAGGACCGGAGTAGAAGTACAGGGCACATGTTTGTTTTGAAATGTCACTGTTTAGATACACAACAACATGTTTTGAAACTTTGCACATAATTTTCAAGACTCTCATTTGTGTACTGCCTTTCAGAATCAATGTTCAGGTGATATCCGACAGAATGTCTCTTGCAAGATTATGATGATATAAAATAAAATTTCATCTTCAAGGGAAATGCTATTTCTTCAACTGAGCAGAAAAAATGGAATTATGAATGGAAATGAGATCAATCAGTACCATAATTTGAGAAACAATATTATATTTTATCTACAGTCGACTCCCGATAACTTGAACCTTCTAGGGAAATCGAAGAAGGTTCGAGTTATTGGGAGTTTGAAGTAAATAACCGTAAGTATATGTAATAGGACATGCTGTCCAATTTGGAAATAATTGGATGAAAAACATTCCAAGGACAGCCAAAATTTGGCTGCCAGCGGAATTTTTTTAATTAAATTATTTCCAAATTGGACAAGCATGTAGTCCTCTTACATATTAATTATCATATAGCTGGTTAGTTAATCCAGATTTTTTAGCCTGTCACAGATGCAAAACATAGTACACTCGAACAGTTTGTAGTTGAAACAAAAACACACTAATTTAAATACAAGAACTATTGAAAATAAACATCTCATTCATTACCTCAAACGATTTCCGCAGACTTTTTCCGTTTGTTTTTTTCTAAACTCAAGTATCAGTGTTTTCTTATTCTTGTCCAAAGTTTTAGTGCTTGTACATTTTCAAGAATCTATGCATTGATTGTTTCAAATTAAACTTTCATCAGTTTGGTCATACATTTCCTTTTAACTGGTCCAGACAAGAAGCCAAAACAAAACAGCAGCAAAACAAAATGACATTCACAGCAACAAGAAGCCAAGAGTGTTTGCCAATGAACCACTGTCAGCCAACAAAACTTTTTTGGGCACATTGTCACTGGGACTTTGCTCTGATTGGCTAGTTTGCATTGCCCATTGTATTTTCTGGAAATTCATTGGCTTAGACCAGCTATTTTTGTTAAATTGAACAGTTTGCCTATTTGTAAAGGAAAGCCCTACCTGAAACTATCCAAATTAACCCTTAATTGGACAGTTCATAAAAATTAAAGGATAACAGCTTTGCTGACAATATTGGATTAACTAACAGCTATATAATTGATAAACAAATAAGCAAATGTTTAGGGAGGGAATGCAAGTATCATACACACTTCACTTCAAGGGCAGCAAGAAATGAAGACTGACATTTTGAAAACAGAATAAAGCATCAAAGCTTGATTATATACAAGGATGGA
>NC_133212.1:10046549-10049049 GCF_958299795.1 Porites lutea | reverse complement strand
CACCTGTAACTGTAAAATAGACTTTAATGCCCTGGCTGTGAAAGTTGACATCAGACAAGCAAAATTCTACTTCATCACCAAGCCTTGTTTTGATAATTTGAGAAATCATGCATAAATGAATTTCTAATACAGTAGAGTTGAAAGGAATAACCACCCACAAAGAGGGCAAAAGTGAAGAATCAAATATTTTGTTCACAAAATCAAGGCTTGGTAGCGAAAATTGCTCGTCTGACATAAAGGGCCATTCCATGCTCACCCTTGCTTGGCAAGTGAGCAGCAGAAATCAAGCCTAGTTTATGACTGCTTCCTTTGAGCTTTCCCTATCTGAGTTATACTGGAAGAAGCAATGAATAAAAATAAAATAAAAAAGAGACACAGTTGTGTTAAATAAATGTATCATAATGGCTATAAAGAACACTTAAAAATAAAACAAAAATGACTTTTCAGAGCTGGTGAAGATGACACCTGGAAATTTCAATACACAATTTTTTTCAAAGGCACACCAGCAACTGAATTACAGTTGAACTTCCATTAAGCGGCCACCCTTGGGGTTCTGGCAAGTGGCTGCTTATGGAGGTTGGTCACTCAATACAGTTTTGTCATACATTAGCTTAGCAT
The DNA here is from genome assembly GCF_958299795.1 of Porites lutea. Classification (NCBI taxonomy): domain Eukaryota; kingdom Metazoa; phylum Cnidaria; class Anthozoa; order Scleractinia; family Poritidae; genus Porites; species Porites lutea. Next base: position 10,048,431 of record NC_133212.1, on the reverse strand, counting down.
GAGCATAATCTTTAGCAGAAACATCACTTTATTTTGTAACAAACACATGACGGAAGCAACATTAGTGGTCCACAATTGGTCGTCAACTTCTACCTCAGACTGTATTCCTTTATCATATAAAGGCAAACTAAGTGTATCAAGCACTTTATGGCGGCTTAAAGGAGCTGTGTCATGAAATTCAGCCAAATTAGGAAATTACAAAATGCCTGCTAAATTGAGAGAAACTAGCCGCTTAAATCTTTAAAGGAAGATGAAAATAACATAACAGAAACTACAGATGCCACAGATAGGCAGAACTGAAGAAGACTGAAACAGATTGCAATTAGGGTTTTTGAAAACTGTTCAGCCTAACAGTTTTTCAAAATTCATCCCTGCTGGTTGCAACTTCAAAAATAATGCTCAGGAGACATATTTGTTTGTCTCGGATCTCTGTTTTTGTCATTTACCAGCAATTTCTTTGCTTACTTTAAGTTCCATAGCGATTGAGGGCAACTAATTGGCAAAAGTAAACAAAATAAACTGGACTGCCCTGACACAGCCCCTTTAATAGAGGTGACAGCAATGGGAAAACTCTCGTTGGGTTAGCCAAAAGATAGCCGTGGCTGCTTAATTAGGGGTGGCTGCTTAATAGAGGTTTTAGTTCCCATTCTTTTCTACAATTGTTTCAGGAGTTTGAAATTAATGACTGCTTAATAGAGGATGGCCAGTTAATAGGTGACTGTGTAATGGATGTTCAACTGTAGCCCGCATGGCATGGCGGTTTTGGTTGGGCACGCATAAAGGTGGGTAAGGTCAGAGCAACCATGAGGAGATTAGGGCGGGAGCAACAGATTTCATGGCTTCGCCACTCATGCACCTGGGCTCAACAAAACCACCATGCCACGCAAGCTAGTTCAACTGTATTTGAGTGATACCAAGACATAATAATGGAACAGAGAGGAAAACGCCCAGTCCGATCTAGCGCTTGAGATATGTGAACTTCACCAAAGATCAATTTGACATTTGACATTAATTGCAGATTGGTTTCCAGAGAGGTCTGCATTTAACCTAAATTCAGTGTCATGTTGTCAAAGAAATTAACAGAATATTATGTTCACTTGGCATGTCGCCATTACAATATTAGGGAGCTAAGGCAACAACGACGGCAAGCGCTACAAAAAATATCACTTAAAAAGTGAATTCGTGCTGCCTCAAACTTTATCGCACTTATTTTATTTTGTTTAATTTGTCAAATGTTGGCAATTTTTTTCGAGTTGAATTCTAAAGGACTGTATCAAAGTTCAGGAAAAGAAAAAGAAAGTTGTTGTCTTGTGTTCCCGTCCTTGACAAAATGTGAAATTAGGCACTTTCACGCTGTAGTCGTGCAATGACAGCAAAGAAATGTACATGATGCACATGCAAAGTTGTTGTTTTGCTACTATAAACCTTTGCTTTTTTGTCATTCTAGTTGCCGTTGTCGTTGCTTAAGCTCCCTATTCTGCACTCATTTGCTTTTGAGGCGGTCACACGTGGACTTGTTGACATTTCAAACAATCAACCAAAATGTGCAGACGTCCTGGCCTTCTGTTTATAATCACAACCTCTTAAAATAACTTTTGTGAAATTCACATATCCTGGCCAATGCCCTAACATTACATTTCCTCTCTGTCCCATATTGTTCCCTCTTGGTAATACATTTGATTTTTGGTAAAAGCCTTAACAGTACCCTGGTTTAGATATGACGTTATAGTGAAGAGTCGGTTAGAGGCCCTAAAATATGGCCTGATATTACTGCAAAAATGAGATCAGCCCCTTTAATTATACGTCTCGCGTCCTTGACTTATCAAAGTATGATTCCTAATAAAAATGCATGTAACCCACAGGGCGTTTTCAAATTGCTTGA
>NC_133212.1:9979049-10041549 GCF_958299795.1 Porites lutea | reverse complement strand
TGTTACATACAAAATTAATGATCGATCAAAAAATGTTGCCTTGAAACAATTTCCTTCCAGAAATATAGCAACAGAAAAAAATTGAAAGAATCTTTACTCCAAATATTCTAGTGCTGCCATTTAGTGTACAAGACCATAATTTCAAGTTGTTAAAAAAAAAAAAAAAACTCTGCCGTTGAGACATGATTCTCTTCCAAAAACTGTGACGAAAACGGAAGTACTCCGGTGGCAGGATATTGCTATGTGGCATTGACTGTACTTAGTAGACCATTAGACTCTGTACGTTGAGCGGCTACAATAGCGAAAGTAGTCATACCAATTTTCAGTCAAAAATTCCCTGCATGCTTAGCTGGATTGCTACTGATGAAACCTGTAGTATACAGTGTCATCCTGACCAATGTCCGTTCTTTGCTCTTAAGTTTTTTATCCATTCACATCTTCCACATCTCAAATGGATTATAACATCAGATATGAAAATCTTGCAATATCCTATAGCTACGTCTAAAACAATTTTAAGCTTTTGGTTTAAATTAGCTGTAAATGTTGGGTCCGCACTAATTAGCTTTAGCTGTTGCGCTGTCCCTGCCCTAATATTTAAGTTATTATATTAGTGTATTGTTACGTTCTTATTACTAGTGTTTGGATATCTAGAGTGTTTTTTTTTTGTATTCTTCAGGGCAAAGCTAATAAAATAAAAATAAATAAAATGAAAAATGGCAAATCTAGCATGGAAATACAGATTATGTGCATCATATGAATCATTTTGCAATTTCATCAGATTACCACTCCTTCACATATTCTTATTATTATACGACAAAGAAGTGCAACCAAATACATCCAAAATTCGATCCTCGGACTTTTTTGTGTGGTTATACAACCAGCTAAATTAAAATAAACAAAGAAGCCCCAGATTCGGAACAAAAATCTTTCAGTAAAATATCCTTAAGTGACAACCTGCATGCCTTACTGATCACTATTTATTACGCAGGTAAATTTGCAGATGACAATTTAGTAATTTTATTATTATTATTATTATTATTTACTTGTATAGCATGTACCTCCCCTTCAGTAACTTCGTCGTTTCGGCTTTCAACTGTAGTATTAACGACCCAATATTAGCTAAACCAATTTTAACCCACAAAATATCCGTGGAACAATTATAAAATGATAATTATTTTCCTTTCAACGCACCAAACTACTTTATGGCATTGTCGCTGCGGATTTAATTCATATTAAATATTATGTAGTTTTTACTTTTGTTATTTTATTTCATTTCAGTCTTTCTAGCAAGGATTGCATTGGATTCCACAAAAATGTTTTTTTTGGTGCATATCCTTTCAGTAATTGTTGGGCGGGTTTTCTATCATTGCGCTTGTGCTTGCGTTGTCTTTGGTCGGTTCAAATGGCTACCATCTTCGAAATGAACTATCAGCGGGCAACCAAACAGCAGGACGCTTAAAAACTCCAGTGCTAAACATCCGCTTGTGACTGGAATAAGTGTTGCAATCATCAGTTATAATGGGATGAGATCCTTGGAGAGGCCGCTTCCTAAAAACAACAACATGGAAAGATAATTACTCGTCAGTATGGGGATTTAAGGGACTTTTTAAATTAAAGTTGTATCCACTGCGCAGCCCGCGTAGAAGATGGGGGAGGGGGGGGGGGGGGTTGGTGGGAAGGCTTTGATTCCTTACTCATATCGTCGGACCTCTACTCACGAACATATCTAAACTACAAACAATTATTTTTCCCAAAGTTGTCGAACTTCAAACATTCCTTACCTCTAAAATACAGACACCTCTGCAATGGGGACACTTAGCTTTGTCCCTCAGGTGTCCGAATTAAAGAGGTGTCACTGCTTTTTAAATTTGAATATCTGGGTGCAGTCCAAGAAGAGCACTTCTGTCCAGTTGCAAAAGTTGGAGACTAAGTGCTTACACCGCCCAGGATCCTTTTCTCTTTCGCGACATGTACTTACAGCGTCCAGTTTGCCATTACACCGAATAAAACAATAGATGACGACGAGTCTTAACGAAGAATCGGTGGCTGTTATTCAAACTGGTTGATGTCTCAAGGTGAGATATACAGTGAGCAATGGCACCTTAAAAAGGCGGGTCGCGTTGTCATTCGTGTGCAGCTAGATTCTTTCTTTCTTTTTTAACATGCTATACTCGGTTTTAGTCCTTAGGTCTTCCATTTATACTAAGGATCGATTTCGAGCCACTCATTCGCGCGCGGTTTTCGTATAGGAGAGAGAAAGGGGGAGAAAGGCGAAGGGCTGGGCGGGCGCGGACTTACCTCACAAACATCGGTTTATCGCAGTAAAATAACTACATCCTGATAAACAGCAATATCAGCAACAAACTGCAATCTTACCGAAAGCGAGGATCTGTCGGAGGACTTGTCGGGCTTAGAGCCACCCCCAATAATGATATGAACGAATAGAGATGCATAGCCTAGCGACTCTCCTTTGTTGCCTAACAAATGAATGTGCCTGTACCCTAGGAAACGAAAAGAGCAAACCAATATTAACAAAACGTATCTTGCGATACCAAATTGATAAGAAAAAAAAATGAAAGGAAAGTAGAAGGAGCAGACAACACACTTAACATTATTTTTTTTAATTTATCTCTCTCAGCAAAGAGGGCATTTGTGGCTGCCACTTTAAGTTCATTTATGGTCTCACTGTTTTATGCCCACTTTACATGGGAATTAAAGTGATTACAGAGGTCGGCCAAGCAAACGGGATCCATGTACCCTGCTCTTCTTAAAGAGCAATGTGGTTTCTTTTAAATCCCGTCTGCTTAAACCGCGAAGGAAGAATGAAGAGGACAACGCCAACGGCTTAACGTCACCTCCTAACAATGCAATCAAGGCTAAAGGGCGTTCGTGGGGGAGAAACGCGTGACGACGCCCTAAAGACGTCTGGGTAATTGGATATCATTATCACTTGAACTGAGAAAATTACTTAACTACAGCTATAATGATTTTACTAGAGGGTGTTTTGGCGCTGGTGGTCCGGCAAGTGCAATTATACTAATTCAACTAACAAGTTGGAGCAATGTTTAATCATGGCGCGAATAAGGAGGGGGAGAGGGGGAGAGGGGGTTTTGAATCCACCGTATTATCCTGACAATAGGGAACTTAATTAAGTAACGACGACGGCGACGGCAACGAGAACGGCAAAAAAAAAGCAACAGGTTTATGTTAGCAAAAAAACAACTCACACTTTTTTGTACTTTCCAGCTTGCCGTCGTTGCACCACCACTACGTGAAACTGCCTAATTCCACGTTTTCTGGAGGACGTGAACACAAGACAACGACTTTGTTTTTCCTAAACTTCGATACAGTCCTTTAGAATTCAACTCCAGAAAAATTCGCCAACATTTGACGAATTGAATGAGGTGGAATAAGCCCGATAAAGTTTAAAGTAGCGCGAATTCACTTCAGTTTTAAGTGACGTTTTCGCAGCCGCCGCCGTCGTTGTTGCTTAAGCTCCCTAATATCATAAGACTTGATACCATTAGACCTTCAGTATTTTAAGCAATACAATAAGGATCATAGGTAGAGTAACATACCCGGTCTAACGCTGGTAAAGGGTAACGAGAATTGTCCAATGAAGTCGTCACGAGAACCAACGTCTTCGTCAAAAACAACAAACCTAATCATAGCGAGCTCTGGCATAAGAAGCTCTTTTTCAAATGTTTCCTTCCACATTGGGTTAAAACCTACATAAAAACAAAACAGCAACAAGTGGAAATCAACTTAAGACATCCTAGCGTAGAATGTGATAGTATATTACAATAGACAATGAACACCTTACATTTGCGAAATAGGTACACCTAGAGAGTAAGAGCAAAGAGTACAAGTTCTATGAACGGTGTATCGATGAGCTATCAATTGAATCTGCTCACCATTATCTTTGACGACTTTTGTTTTAAAGCTCCCAGTATCTGCTGGTATACCATAAAATTCCACCTTAACATACGGATCAATAACCTGAAAGGCAAAACAAGAAAAAACGTCAATCACGCAAGGAAAAGGGCGTGGGTGGTGGAGTAGGTAGGACGAACGAACCCGAGAGAAAAAAGCGAAAAGCCTACGTGAATAAACAGGGTCAAAAAAAGAAACATTAACCGTTAGTGATAATTTGCAGTAAAGAAAGAAGAAAATTCGGAAGAAAAAAGCTAGCGTGAGGAATGGAGAAGGACGAAATAGGTAGCAATGGTTCGAAATGGTATGCAGAGGAAATAAGAAGAAAGTATCCAAATCTCTTACGGTTACAGGTTTGAAATCAGTGGGAACGGGATAAGTCTCTCCTTGCCGCTCAAATTACGCTGACATGCCTTCTACATGGTAAAAGTCCCTACCACTATGGAATAGCGGCATAGAAAGACAGACTATTTATTCTTCTATATATCTTCTTTACATACTTCTCCTTTGACCTTCGCCTCTCCTTTAGTTCCCGCAGGCTTTGGAAGTTGTTGACCAGAAATGACCTGTGAATATATTCAAGAAGAAATATAGAGAAACACGCGGCATGTCTACACGATCGCACACAAAAGTGAGGAACTGCCACATTATTCACGAAAAAAATAAAATTTTTTCCATATACGGAAATGACGTCATACTAAAATAATGATATCCTAACAATCAAATTCAACGATTTCAGGTAAATGACATTAATTTCGTAAAACTACGTTATTTATTTGGGGTTTTCAACACATACACTTTAAAACCACGATAATTGTCTTTACCCATTACCTCAAGGTACAGGCCGCATATTTGTCCTTTCAAACACATACGAGATATCTGAATCGTGCAGAAAACCTGGTGAAGTATAGACTGGTGCAAACCCATCATTTTCATTAGAGGCGCCTTGAAACACGTAGACGATGGAGGCAATTAAAAGAAGAAGCAAACTGCTATGTCTTAGCCTATGTACGCACTCATTTCTTGTGGTTTGCGGCTTTACAACTTGCTTCTCAGTACGTGGTATGTATACAACAAAAACAAAACCAGTAATTTCATTTCTAGAAGTGATTAAATGTTTTAGAACAAAGTGATGTTTTCTTCGCGCGAGTAGCCTGCGAACTACAGACCTTATCTCCGGTCGTCGATCTCTCCCTCCGGAAAGTAAAACAAGATATTTTCGGAGGGAGAAAAGCGGTCGACGACCGGAAATACGTCTGCAGTTCGGAGGCTATCTCGCGAGTAGGTTTATAGATAATCGAGGCGAAAAGCAAAAACACAAAATAACACATAAAAAGGACACTTTTTTTTTTTTCAAAATTTTACACATATACAATACTAAAGCCATGCATAAAGAGCGCTCCTTCACTACGAAAAAATAGGCTGTGTAAGTGCCCAACAGTTGAGAGTCATAACGAATTTACCTTTATATGTATCTTTATCTTCTCTATTCCTGGAATCTCAGTCTTTGTATGAGGGTTAAAGTTGAATGAAGCTACAGAGTCAATCAAAAGTATACAAATCACCCACTGATGAATGATGTTTAATTCCAGCGCATTTTACTGATTTGCACTAAACTAATGTTTTTAAAGTACTTACGGTCTCTGAGGTGTTTTGGTTTCAAGATATATCCTGCGCGTCCATTAACTCTGAATTTGCCTTGGTTCAGATGCATGGGTTCCGAATCCGTTTGGTAATTAAGAGCAACTACGGAGAACAGAAAAATGACAACAAAAAAAAATGAACAATGTAGTTAAAGGCCCGTTCAAATGACCTTTGACCGTATTCCAGAAAAAGCCGGAATACATGGAGTTAACCTAAAAAATCATGTTTTCCGGCATCAAATGTGTTTTATAATGATGTCAGACAGCTATGAATCTATTTGCCCAATATTTCTGTTGGGAAAAATTCAATATAACCTTCACCAGGGGCTAGAAAAGCTAACGAAAAGTGGAATAAACGGTTGAAATATTTTAAAAAATACAAAAGTAAAGAAAAAATAAGACTGGTAGAGAATAACAATAGACGCGGAAACGTGTATACAGAGGTTACAGACTACAAAAATACAAAAAGAATAAGTTTCGTCTGTTCATCGCATACCTATCTGACAGCCCGCATTCCAAGCTTGTTGAGGGTTATAATTGCTGGAGTCCACTCTCCCACCAGCTGGGTAAATTCGGCTTAGCTGCCTCTTATTATATTCCACAAAATCACTTCCTGAATTTGTCATCAGGCTAGCCATCTTTGACTCCACGAAAGAAGACATCTGATGAAATTTGTCTGTTTTCAAAGTGAAATAGTCCACGCATAAAAATTAGGTTGCTTCCCACTTCTAGTTGTATTACTTTTAACTCTTTAAGCCCCGGTATCCACATACAAATTCTCCAAACTGGTCTCCATGCAGTTCCTTAAGGAATTAGTTGAGAGAATTTGATGATAGATCAGGGCATTTTCTCTCAGGTGATCATTTTATTAATTCTCATAACTTATCTCTTGACAGTGTATGGATATTGTTAGGAGAAAATTGATCTTGGTCACTATTGGGACTTAAGGTGGCTCGACTGGATTTTTTGGGGTTGATACCTCCCCAGTTTGAGCATTAACTACGTCGGCATGAGTAAAGATATGGAAGAAAGGTTACCACAGCTGTATTATATAAAGATGAAAATTTCTTATGATCTGGGTTTTATTGCAATCGGAGTCGCCATGACAACGTAATGACGCCATTACGTTTTTCATTTATCTTTGTGTTTCTCTGTACCAGGAGTTTTTTGAAGAAATCGCGTAAGGGAGTATATACCTGCCATAATTGCCTCCATTATGGCAAAGTTTGAACAATTTCTATGAGAGCGTTTTCGAAATATTTTGAAATGCAGTTTAAGAATCATAAAAACAGTGAAATAGCATGCTAGCCACACAATTCGCTGGTATTTTAAGAAAATGATAAGCTTTGGGAACGCGGCTTCATCTCATAGTGGTTTGATTCCATTAAAAACTGCATACAAAAAAAGAGGGGAATTGCTCTGAGCGATCGCGAGTAACAAGAATTTTATTAACTTGCATTTAGCTGCTTTTGATACAGTTTTTGGACGTAATTTGGTCCATGCCTAAAAATTTCGCATTTTTCCAAAAACCGCTCGATAAATTTTTTTATAAATTCGACAATCCCGAGATCAATCGTCAAGAAATATTCCCTGCAAGTTTCAAGAACATTGAAAACAGGGAAGGCTTTAAAATAGGGCCTCAAATATAGCCAATTTTTCAAGTGAGCGTCCTCATTATTTACTGGCATTCAGTTTTCAAGTTTCATATGCACGTGCACAACTAGCAAAAGATATAAATTTGCATCAAAAAGAACTCTCGATTCCTTTCCGAAGAAATATCCCGAATATGCAAATAATTGGCTTGTCGTCACAGATAGCAGTGAGAGCCGAAACGGTGAACGTCACGGCTCATCGTGTAGAATGCAATACTTAATTATCTTACTCGGGTTATAACATCACAGAAAGTCTCACAAAGAGTTGCTCTGATGTTATAATGTATCACTAAACTCTTTACCCGGTAATTAGCATATCCCGGAGATTTAACCGAGGGTCCTTTTTGATGCAAATTCTATCTTTTTGCTAAATGTGCACGTGTATATGAAACTTGAAAACAATGCAGTGAATAATGAGGACGCTCACTTGTAAACACAAAATCTGGAGGAAAAATTGGCTATATTTGAGGCCCTATTTTAAAGCCTTCCCTGTTTTCAATGTTCTTGAAACTTGCAGGGAATATTTCTTGACGATTGATCTCGAGATTGTCGAATTTATAAAAAAAATTATCGAGCGGTTTTTGGAAAAATGCGAAATTTTTAGGCATGGACCAAATTACGTCCAAAAACTGTATCAAAAGCAGCTAAATGCAAGTTAATAAAATTCTTGTTACTCGCGATCGCTCAGAGCAATTCCCCTCTTTTTTTGTATGCAGTTTTTAATGGAATCAAACCACTATGAGATGAAGCGGCATTCCCAAAGCTTATCATTTTCTTAGAATATCTGCGAATTGTGTGGCTAGCATGCTATTTCACTGTTTTTATGATTCTTAAAACTGCATTTCAAAATATTTTGAAAACGCTCTCATAGAATTTCTTCAAACTTTGCCATAATGGAGGCAATTATGGCAGGTACATACTCCCTTACGCGGTTTCTTCAAAAAACTCCTGGTACAGAGAAACGCAAAGATAAATGAAAAACGTAATGGCGTCATTACGTTGCCATGGCGACTCCGATTGCAATAAAACCCAGATCATAAGAAATTTTCCTCTTTATATAATACAGCTGTGGTAACCTTTCTTCCATATCTTTACTCATGCCGACGTAGTTAATGCTCAAACTGGGGAGGTATCAACCCCAAAAAATCCAGTCGAGCCACCTTAAAGCGTTAAAAAGTGATAAGTGTCAATCTCAAGCTATGCGTCCTTTCAGTTATTTGGTGTTCTATACAACAGTGTTTTTGACGGTGTCTGCAGTTAATTCCTGTCTATATTTCCTATTAACTGTTTTTCATCTCCATCAGTTAAACACTCCAAGAAGTTTTGTAACAATACCCAGAGTACCCGTAAGCAAGTTAATACTCTGCCAGAGGTCTGTGATTTTGGTTTCCTTTTCTTGCTGTAATGCATCATCTTCGAAGGGTTTCTTTATTTAACTAGAATATCTTTCAGTTTCAGCTACTGAGTATAAAGTACAAAACCCACCCAAACACATTTAACGCAGGATTTTGGTTTCGGTCACTATAACGCATCCTTTTTGAAGGGCTTATTAAGTACAAAACCTACCAATACACGTTTAACACGCACTTCTGCATCTTATGTACCTAAGAAGCTCTCGGTTCACACTAACTCTGTTCTGTTTGTTTTTGTACAGCTTACTAGAGCTGCTTTGTTTCGCGTAGAGACTGGTTTGACGTAGCCTCCCCCGTAGACATTCTTAGGCGTGCGTCACGCGTTCCTTCCCCAGGCACGGCTAAGAATGTCGGCGGGGGAGGCTAGGTTTGACGTACTTTCAATTATCATTTATTATTTTTTTTGATTTGGATCAACTAACATATGTGAACGTGTGAACAGCCATTTGATTCAATCTCTTCTAAGTTTTGTAATAAAATAGCAGGTCGCGAACCGCGCTCCAATCTCGCCCCCAGAGCCTCCGTTACTTTTGTATAGTGATCCCCGTCGCTGTACAAAAGGATCGCGGCCTCTGGGAACGAGATTGCCCGCGCTCGATTTGTTCCCTACTACTGCACATGCCTAATTTGTCTCCGAACGTGTCAATCATATAAGCTTTGTTCTCTGTCCACTTACAGTTTTGCTTTGCGTGTTCAAATCCTTTGAAACCAACACTGGAAACGTAGTTTACACAGCGGGAAAGCTCTTTTGCCAATTTAAGCTTGTTCGTTTTCTTCCCATTCTTTTCCTCCTATTAGGATAAGAAAGACAGTTAGAAATAAGGAACAATGAGGAGTTCGGATTCCTGTCGGCAAACACATGTGGCACTAATGACCATTTCGCCCAGCTAAAAGTGCAAGATCATTTCTCATAATACATGGAATCCCATGGACAAGATCCACGTTTGTTTACCTCAAAAAAGGATAATTCGATCCATATAATACTACTTACAAAGCATGATACAGAAGAGCACCGAAAATAAAAGTCACAGTCGTCCCATATGACAAATGCGCTACGACAAATAAACCACGAAAATAAATAACAATTATGCACCGAAGTGGAGGTGGCTAGTCGTGGTTATTTACCGAACTGCGAAGCAGTGAGGTAAATGTCCACGACTAGCCACCGACACTGAGGTGAATAAGTGTTTTAGTATATACTAAAACAGTGAGATTATTGAGCACAAAAATGATGATTTTTAACTCAAATACTGTTGCCAACGATAACAATTTTGGCCCGTAATGACCGGGCGGCCGCGGCCGTCGCTTTTTCTTGCCGACAATTAAAACTTTTGAAGGCATTTGTTTAGCTCTTGCGGGGAAATTTCTTCAAAAGGAGTTGTGAATTCTTTTTGTATTTAAAATCATTATATAAAAAAAGATTATTAAATTTAGTTTTAAGCTTATCTATGAACAACTCAACTAAATAAAGTAACCAAGACTTAAACTTAATTTGCATTTGTAAACAAAAAACTTTTTCACCGGTTTTATCGATAAATTCGTGTCATAAAGACAAAGCTTTACCTGTTAAAACTTCCAATCCGAACTACGTCACCTTCTTCGTGTATTTCGGAAACAGCTTGCTTGATTAGTTGTGAAATTTCTTTGTTTGTTTACGGCAGCAAACCGGGAAAGCATTTTGCTCGCAACTTACGCGAGTTTGGCGTCGCTCGCTCGGAGGAACTGGAGGTGAATCAGTGAATAGTGCAGGATATTCACTGATTGAGTAGCCAATCAGAGCGCGCGAAAAACGCTATCCACTGTAGTTTTCCACTGTTTAGTATAAACTAAAGTGGATTAGTATATACACACTCAGTGATCTTGGTGATTTAAGCAATCTGATTGGTTCGCTATCTCGGACTATTCAACAATATTCACCTCCTAGCGAGTGGATAATGTGTGAACTCGGTTTTTTTCCAATTTTCCTTGAGAAAGATCTTTTAAACGTCGACAAAATCCTAGGGTTGACTTTTTTTCAGGCAAGAAAAGACTTCGAAGGATTCAAAACGGCGTTTTTCCATTTACTGTAGTTGAGTTTTGTGGTCGATGGATTGTTTGCAACTCCCGTTTATTCGCCTAGAAGAGGCCGTTTCGTGAACTCAGCGTTTCCTAACAAGAAAAATTTGGCCCAAAAACGAAGTTTACTTATGACAAACAAATTTGAAAGCAACTGTTTGCAGAAATTCTACGTTTCAAGTAAACACGAGAAAGAATGCTACATGAAGACTACGTCTTACCTCGAGGAACCGAATCGCCATTTTTGTCAGCACTTCATGCGAAGAACGACACAACAAACCTTTTCGGCTATAAACTTGACAAGTCAACAGAAAACAACAAAGCTCTTCTTTTCTTCCCAGGTAAGGAAACAATTCAAACTTTTAGCGGTTCCATTTAAGTCATTACGCTGTTGTCTGCGAAGTGATAAGCTTGTGAATTGTCATGTTTGAAAATTCTACAAAGACCTATTTTTAAACTGTCGCGTGTCTAGCTGACCCGATCTGTCAATCAAATCGTACTCTTGAATGGTTTCCTCTCTGATTTTGTTGAGATCACTTCGTGTGTATATACTAAAACAATTATTCTTTTTAATCTCGGTGAATAGTGGCTTTAGGAATGTTTACCTCGCCACTTCGTGGCTAGGTAAATATTTTGCCACTATTCACCTCGATTTCAAAGAATAATTGTTAATTATTAGAGAGTATGATAATTTAGAATAAGAATTTAGTTTCAATCTTGCCTGCTCCACATTACCAATTGCGTCGAAACAATAATGGTATATTGCGTGAACATCCGCGATTTAAAACGAAAAAGATTATGGGGGATCGATCGTTAATGGTAGCAGCCTCAGTCTTGTGGAACAGCCTTCCTTATTCAGCAAGTAAAGCTGAAAACAACCGACTGGTTTGCCTGCCGCCAGCTGCGATTCTTGCAATTGTTATACTCAATTTGGACTATTTGTGTTTCTTCTATTCACGTGTGGGCCACGATGTTAGCCACTAGGTCATTAGTAATTGTAAGTGTCACCCTTGAAAAGTTAATATTATCAATTTTTACTGTTCATTACTAGAGTCTTTGATTTGATAATGTATTTTCTTTACATTGTATTACCTGTCTAACCCTGCTCCAAGTGTGACCAAATATTAGAAAGTAAAAAGCAATTAATATACTTCCAAACTTTTAAAATAAAATCTCTTAAAAGTTTGGAAGTATATTAATTGCTTTTTACTAACTTATAACGGATCATTAAACGTTTCTGGGAAACTGCCCACCTACCCCTCCCCTAAGCCAACATTTTGCCCTAAGTGAGAAGTAAGTGTTAATGTTGGCTTAGGACTTGGCTAGCGTGGCCTTGAGTTTAAACATAAGGCGCGCAACTTCCCTTTATCTGCCCATTCTGTCATTTATTTTTGATTTGGTGTCACGAGATTTTTAAAACAACCTTCTTCTGACGTTTTTTTTTACCACAGTGTTTATTTCATTTGATTTGATTTTTCTCAGACCTAAGAAACGTTTGCTTTTAAAATAAGCCTATTTATCGGTCACTCGTTTTGATCATTTGGGTGGTGGCGACTGTCTCCTGAATTGTACAAAGCAGCTCACGGTCTATTAATTGAGAAAATTTGTAATTTTACATCTCCCCACCAGTTTGTTTTTCTCTCAAATTCCACATTTTTTTCCAACGCAATTTCAACTTCGAATTGATTAACTTTGGTGGTCATGATATTATAATTTAAGCATATTATTGTGTTTATAATTTGAAGTAGACAGTCTGTTTTCGCTTGCACAAAATCTTAAAGTACAAAAAAGATTAATGTTAAGGACAATTCTATTTTTCTCCTATTGATTTAAATATTATTGTTTCAAAAAGAAGGTTAGTCTTGAGCGGAAGTTCCGCTTTTAGAATTTCCTTAGTTTATGTATTATGTTAACCCATGTATTAGCACTCAATCGGCTAACAATAAACTCTCGTGTATCTTAACATGCAGTTTAATGCAGTTTAAGTGTCTTTAGGCGTTAATCCTAGTTGAACGCAAACATTTACATTTTATAAGTTTAGATGTGGAACAAATGATTTTAAAATTTAGTATTCTTTTTTAAATAAATTTACAAATGTTTAAAAAATTTATGTTGACTTACATCTGTTTCATCTCTTAATCTACCGGCGGTACGCACCACTTTACCAACGGCACGAAAAGATCGGCGCAGAGTTTCCTAATAAATACATGCAACAATAAAATGGACTAAAATGGCAAAAAGTAAAACACTCAATAGCAAAAAGAAGCTCGTCGAGTTTATGCAATGGCGGATTCAGATCTTCAGGTATGTTTGGGACTCGCTCATTCATACCTTAAGATACGAGGGGTGCTTAAAGGATGGGCTGGGGGAGTGAGGTAGACCCCAAAAGCCCCTTAGCTAGATCCATTGTTATCGGAAAGTTTAAAGCAGCTTATATTAAAGTTTAGAAGTAAAAAGGAGTCATGCCCATTAACAAGGTTTAGAGTTTTAATATAAAGATATTTAACAATTATTGGATAAGGCTGAGTATCATCTGAAGAATTATGAAGATCAAGGTGGGCGAGGCGGATAACACCCTTCGAGATCTCCATAATTCTTTAGATGTTACGAGAGCCGAATTCAATAATCGTTTTATTATTCATTCAAAACAATTCCTAGTTCTAGCCTGTATCGATGTTAAGCTAATCTTCAATTGCCTGTTTATTGGCAAGTTTAGGAGATAAAGGGTCGTTTAGTCCTGCAAATATTCTCCAAATAGCAGATGTTGCCCGTCGAGTCGTCTTCTTGCTGTACTTGATATGTTTTTAGCCAATAGTTCGTCTATTTCTTCCTCGTGAAATGAGTGAAATGTTCCGCCTTTTGTACTTACTACCAAAACAACTCAACCTCGTCCCCAGGTCTTCTCGGGTAACTGTTCAGTTTTCTGGCAATTATGCTGCACAATTGACGTCATTTTTCACATGTGGCAAAAGTCTTCCAAATTTGGTCGACAGTAGCTGGTTATGATGGATTATGCGTGTGATTTTAGCCAATCACAAACGGAGAAATATTTTGAATGAACAATAATAATTATATATGCAAACAAGTGTTAGTCTGAAGTACTTGGTTTTAAGGGTCAGTCTTGAAAAAGAGTCAAGTGTCAGTGTCATAATTTACAAACTCAGTTACGGGCAAAGTAAAATAATTTATGTTCCGTTCAATAACTCAGTTTATGTTAACATTCCTGTGCAACCTTTTCGCCTATATTCATTAAATGAATTGAGAAAGTCAATCTTCCACCATGAAATGATTTAAAAGCTGAAGTTTCGAGAAGTAGCCTTTCATCAGAGCAAATTAAAGAATAATGCTTGCGTAATAAAGACTTAGAACGCGAGGAAATTGATTAGCTCTATGCTTACGCGTGATTGGTCTATGAGTTAATCCCTGAGGTGAATATTACCCTTGCGTGCAAAAAGCAAGTTACTGAGGAAAGAAGTCAATGCTTGAATTCTGATCATATTCATGATCATGACGCATATCATTTGGTAGTTAGGGAGGCTGACACGGTAACTTGGAATAATCGAAACTTTGAGCCAGCTTTGCGATTCCCTATCCAGTTGGGAAATCGGTGAGATTATAACTAAGAAATATACTTAATGTCAAGCCCTACACTTGCTCTACTATTACCTTCTTGGGCTTCTTCTCTTTCTTTTTCACTGGCGGGGTATCAGTGGTAGTTGACGCAGTAGTGGAGGGTCCATCTCCGCCCTCAGCACTCTTTTCCTGCAGTACAGCGGCTGCAGCCTCCTGATCGATATCAGCAGCCTCGTCCTCATCCGTTACATCACCGACGTCTTCGTCATCAGTCTCGTGTTCAGGTTTTAATTTCTTGCCCTGTGTGATAAAACCCTACATTAGAAATCAAGGCAAGATACGCCCAGAACAACTATCAGGTCGAGTCAATCGAGGGTGATCAATTCCACCATTGTGGCACAGCCACAGCTTCGGTCAACGTCACGTTACGATTTCCTTTCCCTCGCCGGTTAAAGGAGGAGTCAGGGTTTTCCCCGCGAAAGCCAAATAAACAAAAAGAACATATTGATGCAAAAGGCATCGAGACGCAAAACTTTACTGTTATTGGTACATCGTATCCAATAACAAGGCGCTCATTGGTCCCAATAAAAACGTCTTAAACAATGGAAAGTGGATTGTGGTTTAAAGCAGCCGCGTAGGCACGGGGAGCGATGCGTGACATCCACCCGAGCGCCTGTCAGGAAAACTACCCTGGTGGGCTGTGACTGAGTTCAACTTGTTGCCACGGAGACAACTGTAAAGGCCCTGCGCTATCTTCATTTGACGAAACTAAAAAGAAAAATGTCAATTGTTAACAACACAAACCAGAGTCAAAAGACAAAGACGTACGTGTACGAGTGTTTGGTTTGGAATCAAGAGAAAATGCAATGCAGTACCTTAATAAGAATCCTGTTCTTGAAGAATTCTGGAGATGGGAAAGAATCAAACTGGGCATCTACAGGCACTTTGTACAACATATCTAGGCGATATCTGAATCAAGGAACAACATCCTGCCTTCTTTATAATCAATCAAACTTTTCGTTTACACATTCATTCGACATATAACTTCTATTTATCTGATTAATTATCCCTCGTGTTCCCCGCGCACGACAGCAAACAACAAGCCAGTGAATCTGCTTGGGCGTCTTTAAAGAAGGAACCGAGACCCTGAGGACTCAAGGGAAGCCCCCAGGGTGGGAGGGAGGGTGTGAAAACAGCAATCGACTGACTCAGCGAGACGAATGATCAGATTACAAGAAAAATTCAGTCAACACCCAGCCGACGAAACGGCGTGGGGTCCTGGGGCTAAGTTATAATTATTCCCTAGAATATTGACCTCATAGTTAATATTTTATATATTCAATCTTTCGAGGGTGCTTGCTGTGCTACTGGTATAGACTCGTTCTTCACCTGCTTTACTATACACTCGTCCAACACCTCTTTTAGATTATCCAAATTATTTCAATTCTCTTTTTATTAATGATTTACTTACTTAAAAATCTATAAGAATGCAATGATTAAGCGTACAACATATTGTAAGTCGACAAAGGATACCGCCCAAAATTGCTTCGAGATATTCTGCCATTTTCTTTTGATTTGGGAGGCTGCAGTGGTTCTCCAGGGAAAGAATAACTGGATACCTACAAAACAGTGAAAATCTGAGTGTTACAATTGCTCTTCACTTGATGGAGTGTTTCATCAGATATGCAGGCACCAATAAGTAACTTATCAAACAAGAGAAGGAGTATTTCATCTGATACCCAGACACCGATAACTAACATATCAAACCCGAGAGGGAGTGTTTTATCACATGTCTATGCACCGAGAAATATCATATCAGATACGAGAAGGAGTGTATCATCAGGTATCTAGGCACCGATATTTAATATATCAAGAACAAGAAGGAGTGTTTCATCAGATATCCAGGCACCGAGAAATAACATATCAGACACGAGAACTGAAGAAGTGTTTCATAAGTTTTCCAGGCAAATAAATAACATATCAAACACGGGAAGGATCGACTGTTGCATCAATTGTCCAGGTAAGTAAGTAACCTATCAAACTCGAGAAGGAGTGTTTTATCTTATACCTAAACACCGAAAAGTAGCATATCAAAAACGAGAAGAAGTCCTTTACTGGATACCCGGACAGGCGATAAAATAACCAAACACCGAGGCCGGAACAGTTTTTTTGGCGGCGTAGAAATCGATCTGATAAAATGTGAACAGCCACGTTACAAAACGGCCCCAGGGTTGCACACACTATTGTGACCTCGCTTATTGCAGTACGGGAAGTAGAGGTAAAGGTTCAGTGCGCAGCGGTGTTACCAGGTCTTCCGCTAGAAGCATGCGTAAGGACGAAATGAATGAAGAATCATCTTTATAGATGGAGCCAAGTAATTGAAGAAGAAGAAGAAATTCATTGGTGAGCAAAATACCTCTCCGATACGGTTTTCGAAAATGAAAAAAGGCTATCACATTTTAGTGTGAACATAGCTTGAGACTTAATAATAATTAATATTATTATTCATTCAAAATATTTACCCAATTCTGATTGGCTAAAGGTACACGCATAATTCACCATAACCAGTTACTGATGACCAAATTTGGAAGAATTTTTGTGTTTAACGAGGAAATGACGTCAAAAATGCAGCCTTCTACAGGTTAATGCATCGTTAACCGAGAAGACCTGGGGACGAGATTGAGTTGTTTTCGCTGTAAAAACTAAAATGGCGGACACTTTACTCGTTTCAAGAGTAATAACTACAGCTGGAACTAGGCGAAATAATGGCTAAAAACATAGCAAAAACAGCAAGAAGACAACTTGGAGTGCGACATCTGCAATTTGGAGAATATTTGCGGAGCTGGACAAACCTAAACGTAAACTATCGAAGATAAACTTAAAATCGATGCAGGTAAGCTTGTTTTAGCTGTGTTTTTAAATTAGGAATTATTTTGAATGAATGATAAAACAATTCTTGAATTCGGCTTTCGTATCATATGAAGAATTATGGAGATCTCGGTGGGTGTTATCCGCCTTGGCCTACGGCCTCGACGGATAACACCCTCCTCGATCTCCATAATTCTTCATTAGATACTCAGCCTCATTCATTGATTGTTAAATAATTTTATTATAATTTAGATGAATAAAGAAAAGAATTATAAACGCCCGACTTCGGCCGCCCTAAGAGTTCTTCCACAGGCTCAAAGTTTCTAAAAATACACACATACAAAATGACAACTTACTCCGAAACTTCAAAAGCGTGTTTACTGATTCCTTGTATGACATCTTTGAAAAGGATTTTCGATGTGAGTGTGTGTCCGTGGTATACAATGGGCTCACCATTATCACCATCCCAGCAGTCAAGCTCAACACAACGGCATCCCTTCCTCAGTGCATTGATGTAGGCGTCCACGCTGGAAGGGCCGCGAAGTTGGTCTTGCAGAAGATAGGTGTTATGGGATGAGGCTACGTAGTAATGTGTCAACGGATGAGTCATGTCTTGATAAATTTTGTCGTGGTCGTGGTTAAAAATGTCACCCTCGGGTGATTTAAGGTAGTTTGCCAAGCCTGCGATGAAAAAACAATTTTAAAATCGGTAAAAGTATAGGGAATATGTTTACCATTATCAAACTAAAACGGACGAAAAACAAGAAACATGCGCACAAGAGTTTTTGAGCTAACTCTACAAGAGTCTGCACTGACAAATATAGTGGAATCACCATTTCTCTAATCCTCGGTTTTTCGAAATTCCCGATGATTCTAGCCAAACTTAACTTTTCTTTGCCAAGCTAACGGTGCAATTTTACACTCGATGTTTGAAATCTCCCGATAATTCAGACCAATTTGCCTTTCCCAAGGTGAGGAAAAGGGATTTTTGTCGCGCTTTTCTTATATAAAAGTGAGATGGCATAAGATGTAAAAATCTTGTACTTGTTTTCCACTAATGATAAGAAAGACGGCATCATTCTGGTTTGGTGAGAAGGGATTGAGGCAAAAGGAATCCACTTGCACTCTGACATGCGTGTTAACAAGGGATGATACCACTCGCCTGTCTATTAAATGAAACGAATATATGCAAACACTCGCTTTTCAATCCCAGGCCGCACAAGCACTCTAGCGAGCAAAGATTTGGCAAAAAAACCCAAAGCACTGACCATCTATTCCTAATTCTCTATTCTTTCTTCCTGTCTCTGTTGGTTCATGGTTTAAGATCATTTCCAAAGAGTATTCCTTGCTAACGTCTTCCATCTGAAAGAAACAAATTCTTAAACTTTGCGAGTAGGTTCTCAAAGGAGCGCGCGAACATCCCTCACGGATTCGCCACTTCTTTCTGTTCTTTGCGTAGAAATTACCCCGGGCATCACAATCCTTCCAGCTACGCAGGCTAACGGATGGGTAAAAAAGGTATACGCGAACCCAAACAAAAGACAAATCAAATGAAATAGAACAATTGGAATAACGTTGCATAGTAAAACCGCCGTTTGTTGAATCAAACAGCTCGACAACTGCCTCGCGGACCAACGACTAGATTCTACGAACTGACCTTTGGACTTGCTGACAGACCGACTGACCGTCTGGAGAAATGACTGTTTGCTTTGTGACCCGTAAAAACCAGCAATCTACAGGCCGAATCTGCTAACTTACCCCTTGCTCGTTGACCAGAAAGTAATGAAAGTCCTCTGCAGTCATGTGTGCGCCATTAGATGAAAATTTCTTCAGAAGGTTGACAATTTCTTCTCTTGTGGAAATGGACTTGAAAAACGATGCAAACTCGTCCTTGTCAAGTGCTGCGTCACCATCAGTATTTACTTCCTAATAAAATAAGATTTTTTTTAATAAGTAAAATTTGAATGCGCTTTGGATTGACATCCTTAGTCAATCTAGCCGGTCTGTTGTCCAGCCTTGCGATAAAGGATGAATGTAGAAAGAACGATAGACTAACGCAGTCCGCGTACAATCACGGGCAAAAGACTTGGGACAAAGGTTTTTTTTTTTTTTTTTACAACGTTGGACGAGTGTATCCAGAATTTTTCTGAGTATAACATTTTCAAAGTTGGAAGGAGGGAGAACTGCGAAGTACTTTGCAAAAGATGGCCCCGTTTTATGAGGGCATTCAGAAGTCGAAGATAATTGCGAATATTGCATCATCGTCCAAATTACTTTTAATCCAGGACCGTAGCTAAGTTTCATGAGTTTCCCGTGAGGAAGAATTAATCCCTTAGGCATCTCAGCACAAAGACCAAATAATCGCCATGCTAACGATGTATTGATTGGTCAGTCAGTCAGACTTCACTAGCCGAACAGCCCCGAATGAACAACATAAGTTGATTAAGCGCTCCTCCTTGTTCAGATCGCATCCTGAATTGAAATAAGCTCCAGAACTTTTGAGGAATTAAAAGGGGTTAAATGGATCATCCTTGTGGTTTTCGAGCAGTGTTCGAATGACTTAGGTCTGGGTATAAGTGCATAAGGAATAATCATGTGAAGTGATCTGATGAGCTTTAAAGCAAGCAAGCTGTATTTTTGTCTTATACTAAATAATAGGCTCTTATATTAACCTCTGGAAACCGAACTGTAATTTTGCAAACATCCCCTTTTTACAAGTTACAAAAACAAAGTCATATCGCTTTCTTTTCCAGAAATCATTTTGATCGAGACTTCCAGGCAATTATCCCTCTGTCGAGTAAATCCAACAAAAGAGGGGAATGAACCAAATCAGGGGTATTCAAAGTAATTGCAACACCGTTTCTCCTTGGTTACCTTAAACTTCTTTTTCACTTGGCTAGGACTCATGCTCACATTCAATGCTTCCACCAATCTCTGAATTTCTTTCAGTCCAAGCGAACCATCTTTATTCTTGTCAAACTTTTCGAAGGCGTCCATAAGCCACGTTATTCAGTGTCAAAGACAACAACACATATTTTGTAATGTTCTTCGATATATATCACGCGTTTATCACGCGTGACCCACGACATTTTCAGACCCTCTCTCCAAACCCCTCTCTATCATCCCTACCCCCCCCCCCCACTTTATCTTACGCTATAAGTTGCCCATTTCGGTAGAGGTGCTATCATTTTTGCACGATTACGAGTCCTAAATTTTTGTCTAGCTTTGATTGATTCTAAAGGAAGACGGGTGGTTCTAGTTATCGTGAAACATTAATGATGACATAAGAGGAGCGCTGTGTTAAATGATTCAGAAAATGATTCAGCAGATGTTAAGGCGTTACAAAGCAAACCTACGAATAAACGAAATATTTATAACAACAAGGGAATCATAAAAAGATATTGTTCTCTGTGTTCTTTGTCCTCTTTCTCTAAATTACCTGGATAGCGGGAAAAATAAAAATAAGATAAACAAATAAATAAATAAATAAGTAAATAACTTAACAAAATTAAAAAAGTTGATGTGTTTGAAATTCGTTCTAATCTTTAAACCTGCATGAGCATTTTACCTCAAAAGTTTGTCTTGGTCCGAATGTTGCGGAACAAAATACAGACGTTTTTAAAGGTCGTGCCCAGGCGGGTTACCCGGTTTCTAGGTTCTTATTTTTTTGCCACATTACGAGAAAATTAAGCGGCGTGAACGAAAACCGAAGAACAAAATATTGGTCCCTCATTTGGAGGATACTGTCGGTGCGAAAATGTGGTGCCGCCAAAAGAGGCTTACAATGTACAATAACTAGGCTACGAGTAGTCCCCCAATTTTCCTCAGGGATAGTAGAGCGAGCGAAACGTGAGCGCGCGTGAAAATCACCCCACGCGAGAAAAGGCGACAAGCGGCGGGAAGAGAGAAAAATGAGGGATCATTTTTCTCTCTCCCCGCCGTATGTTAGTATGCTGTTAGCATACTCAAGAAACGTTTGTTAGAAATAAACAAACCTTTGTTCAATATGAGTTTCCGCAGTCCTCTCACCCAAAAGTCAGCCACTTCTTTAGACTCTGCCACCATATTAAGTGTTGTACCGCCATTTTGACCAAACTTTATGGATATAAAGCTGTCGGGAGAGTGTTTCTTCAAGAATCCTTGAAAAAGGTCACTCACACTCTCTCCAGAGAGTACATCTGTCATTTTATCAATTGCAACTAACATACAAAAAAATCAACGGACAATTAGAGGTGATTAAGGAAGGAAATTTCTCTCTGATCCACAGGAATGTAGGGTGAAACAACTGGGACCTTATGCAAAGACGTTTCTGAGCGACGCAAGAAAACAGGAAGAGAGACCTTCTCCCAGTCTTTGTATGCATGCCTTGACGATAACAAATTTGTTTCAGTAAGTGTCGTTTTTCTTATAAATACGATTTACCCGAGAGTTTGAGCCCATTGCCCTAGGATGCAAAAAGTCTACTTCCGGTTGACCTGTGTCGCTCAAAACGCCCGGTTGCTTATAAAGCTCCCTAAGGGACGGACCATTAGAAACGTTATGGGGGGTGGGGGGAGGGGAATTTTCGAGCCGCAGGAATTTTTTTTTTCGTTATCAAATTTCTTGTATGAATTTTTTTTAGGCCAAAGCATGAATATTTTTTTAGAATTAATTGGCGTGCATGAATTTTTTTTCATTTAATTTGTACTTCGCCCGCGCAGTTTAAACAAAGGGTCAGGGATCGCAGAGGCACTTCACATAGTACTCCCTGATACGAAGTGGGTGGTGGTGGTGGTGGTGGTGGGGGGGGGGGGGTTGGATTTGGTTCCTACTGAAATAATGGGATTGACTCTGAATGTCTTCACAAGTTATAAGAAGCAAGAATGGAATTTACTTACACCTAGAATTCTTTTTAGAAGGTTGGTATCTAATTCCTGTCATATCCTCATCTAAAACAAACGTTTTCTTGGAGGAACCTTTTCTATTAATATCCAACTTGATCATCTTTGATCCACGTTGCATAGCCTTCCAGCAATCTTGAACTAAAAGATATGTCAAAATGTGGTCTAATAAAAAACAAACCCTTCCCAGAAGTTCGTGCAAGTGAACTTGATTACTTTAAGGGTTGATGCGAAAAGTTGGCTGAAACGAATAAAACGCGTCGTCTGTATGGGGAGATAGAGGAATCTCTTTAGAGGCGTCCAAATATTTGATACCGTTACAGCGTCATCAGTTCCGCGCTTCTTGGCCGTTAGACAGTTTTTTAAAGTTGACAACAAGTATCCTATGAGATCCTTACAGACGAACTGTTTTCGGTTTTTAATTAAAGCACCCACATGCTGTTTTAATAATTAGTAAAAATTTCTCTAATCTCATGGGTGCTTTGAAGAAGGTTGTCCGAATCAACTACTAAAGATCCGTTTATACTGGTCTTGGTGTATAATTAATAACGTAAGGGAGGTTACGCGTTCGGATGATTATGGGTTGAAGGACCTTGTGGAATGAACAACATAGAGCTTTTAATAGACGGTCTGAGAGTAAGCGCGTCTATCGCATCAACACCGAGGCATATTCAGTATAACGGGAATTAGTAACATCCAACTAGTGGTCTATTATCAATGCTGCGTTCTGATTGGTTGAACTACTAGTAGGCTATATGTTATGGCTCACTAGTAGCAAAAAGCGCCGGCTTTGAAAACCAAAACAATGGCGGCTGAATCGCGTTTTGCTAGCTAAAACTGTTTTGTCTCGATATTTTTGACCCACTAGTTGGATTTTACTAAAATAATTATTCCTCCCCGCCTCATGGCCTCTGAGTCAATAGCCCATTCGGCCTTCGGCCCCATGAGCTATTGACTCAGAGCCCATTCGGGTTCGAGGAATAATTGTTAAATATGCGTCATTCGTATAACAACGGCTATTTTTGTAGGGGTGTGGGTCTATAAGTTTCAAGGCTACAATGCGCGCAGTTACGGTCCTTAGAAGCAGAGCAGGTATAAAAACAGGAGTGCACGCGAATGTCGCATCTGCCCCACACACCTGCTCGCACTTCCTTACACTCCCGCTTGATCGCAGCTGCGTTTTTTGTTTTCGTGAGAAAAGAAGTATTACTTGTAGTAACAGAATGGTCAAGTCTTTTTTTTTTGTCTTTTCATTTCTTTTCAAATCAAACCGCCAAGTGTTACAAACTAATTTTAAAAAAATATGGATGAAACTGGTGCTCTAAAGCCAAACTAAAAGGCTTTTCGCTAGTGTTCAGTGCGGGCAAGTTCCAAAGAAATTATTGTTTATGGTAGTGTGACGATGTAAAATATAGTACTCAGTATGGGAAAGCTAAAGAATTTATGGATTAACTCATTTTATATGTTTGCTTCCATAATATTTACCCACGCCAGTTTATTGATGAAGTGAGCACCTTAACCTCTAATACTATGGTTTATTGTATTTTATACTTTCCTTCGTCAAAGCTTTCACGCTCATTAACGCAACAAAGGCTAACGCAAAACTCAAAATTAAAGAAACCATGCGTTTGAGGGCGCGTACATCACGCTGCGCGACTATATTGCGTGACAGTAAGTCTTCGTGCAACACGATCTGTACTGTACGTGCTCCAGACTCAATATTTTACAGCCAGCGTGGCAGAAGTTTGAAAAGGAAGGGAAGGGGAGCTTTGCAAGTAAGAGAATTGGGGCGCGCGAGGAGGGAGCCCCTCGCGTTTTTCTCGCGCCTAAAACTCCGTGTCCCTTCCTTTTCAAACGCCTGCTACGCAGGCTAAATATTTTATGATACTTGGCAAAGAATTAAGTGGAGGTTTGTCCTGCACTTTGTACCCCGAAGTGTTATTGTACGTGACCTAATTATAATCTTGACTATATTTGGTTAAGCCAGCATTAAAAACTGAAATTTTTAAGCGAAATTTTCAAGCCTTCTGGTCGTATTCTTATCACAAGATGGTCATTCCTCGGATTTGAGTAAACAAAATAAAGCAATAAAGATCGGACTAGGGCTGAAAATTAGCGCCTGCGGCCATTTATTTTGTTTGTATCGACTGAACCGTGGCATGTAGCGTAAAGAATTCAAAACAAATTCCAACCAGGTTTTCAATTGAGCTCGTTGAAACTTAAAAATAGCGTATTTGCCATTAAGTCACGCGCATATAGCGAAGAAATCGAGTTTGTCAAACTTTAACCAATCAAAGCAATTAAGACTAGCCCAACTGAATACTCCATCGGTACGCTAATAAACTGGAGAAACTGGGGGAATAAATATGATTTCCTGTTGAAATTAAATCTTACTTTGTACATTGTTTTTCATTTGCCTCTTCTCTGGCGCTATCTTGTGACACTACTTTGTTCAGCGAGTTTTACTTGAATTGGCCGACGAAAGACTGACAAAATCATCTCATGAAGTTTGCGCCAGTAAACTATTAATTAAAATCTCTATCAAACTAGCTTACCTGAAGAGGTGGAATTCTCGTTTTCGTCAGCCATTCTTCTAAATCGAAGGACTGCCCCAAAATATCAAGCAAACATACAGTTAATTAGCATAATTATGGCAAAACATGTCACAAATTCACGGCTTGAAGAATGAGTTTGGTTCAAAAGCGTCCCGAAGTGGGTTTACGTTCCTTCGTTATTAACATTAGATGAATTTCATTAGATGAGGTTTGAGCGTTGTTGAATATTAATTGGTTAGCGATTTGTTGTCAAGGATATTACGCGAATATTATCGCTTTGCATTTCTCTTTTGCGTGAACTCACGCAAGCAGCAAACCGCATCCGGAGTTCACTCACCGTAACGTTAAGCCACAAGGCATGTATTAGGACAAAGGATTTAAACAGAAAAAAATATGTAACTGATAATAAAAATCTTCTTCGTCAAGAATAACATAATTATTTATTTATGTAGCCAACAAAAACTGTTGCAGGTTTCAAATGTGGAAAAAATGTCCTAAAATATACTTAAGAGTCTTAAAATTCAAGGATTTTTTGTAAATATGATGAAACAACTTCCTGCAATTAAATCCTGTTTCACGTCTGACGAACACCGCTTCTAATTTTGCTACCCTAAATTAATACATCACAAGACTGTCATCATGTCAACAGACGAAATTCTGCGATTGACAATTCTGAAGATTACAGTTACATAAAAAAATCGGTTTGCTCGCAGAGAGCAGAAAAAAAGTTCTTTCCACTTTTGTTCCCAGCTGAATTGTTTTTTACATGCTGTCATGTAAAATGATAATAATTTTGGGAAAAAAAAGATCTTCTGAATCGAAAAATGGCACATTTTTCTTTTTTCATGCTTGTAACATTATAACGTCTTCATTGTAAGAAACCAATCCATACCACTTTAGAGCAGACGCATTTTATGCTAGAGCAGCGAGGTTTTCAGGCGCTGACGACTTTGTGATGAATGAAATGACCTGAAATGACATTCAGGTATAGCTCTATGCAGGCAGGTTTTCATGCCTGAGCGCTGGACAAGATGGACTGAACGTGTGAAATATTCATTGCCGTTAACAATCTTTAACAATTAAGCATCGACCAATTTGTTTTTTCTTTGTCTTGAACCTTTTCAAGAAAAACAATTCAGTTGAGCATGGTTTCCTACATCACAATTACCAAGTGCCAAAACATTTTGATACATGTATACCAAATAGCTACAGTTTCATAGGCGGCATGGTTAATTGTCAAAACAAAGAAAACGGTTTTCTATACCTTTTATGCAGGTGATAATAGAAAGGCAACGGATACGGTTCTAAGCGACTTTTTGAGAGGTATGCGCGAGAGTTCATATCATGAAACGAACTGCGACATTGTAACAACAGAAACTACAGTTTTCGTACCTTGATTGAGAAGCGACTTTTATCTTTTTCCCGTTATTTGCTTGTCTGGTAGGCCGGCTGCAGGTAGTTGACGGGTAACATTGTTTGTTCTGGCGGATAGAGTTTGGAAACACTCCAAATACAGAAATTACATCATCGAATTGTGAGAATTCGTCCTGAATTGCACTTACTGCCGTCGAGCAGAAACATGGCGATCAATACATGCGAAAATTTGATTCTGAGTTGTTTGGCCAAATTAAATTACAACGGCTAAGCCACTACCGAGGTGGCTGTTGTGATAGCGGGACAAAGACACTTCATATGAAAAGTGCCAGTTTATTTAAACTTTATTTCGTTCGCTTATAGCTTTATGTAGGTTGGAAACTCTTCTGAACCTCATACTCAGAGGAAAATGCCCTGGGGACGAGGTTGGATACGTTCCCATGATGCTCTGCGTCGCCTCGCTGATTTCCTGTGTTTCCCGCCCCAAACCTGCAAAGCAGGCGAAGAACGATGGTACTTTATTTGGTACTAATGCTCTTCCGCCATCTTGGACTTTGAAACTAACAGGGAGGTGTTTTGCAGGTTATCCCGCTCTGACCAGTGAATTCTCGAACAGGAAATCACTGATAAATCGCAAAGAATTTATCTCTGAATAGGCCACTTGCACTAAGATATCACGTGACTAACGTTTCCTTTAAACAATGAGTTGGAATCTTGCTGATGCCAAAAATTGACAGAGCACCGGAAATTTGAGAGGAAACGCATTTAAGAGAGATATTTTATGGCACTTTGATTTTTCAACAAACTAGTATGATTTGTTTTGGCCGCCATGTTGGAGGACATACTCTTGCCCTCAAACATGACGGCCAAAACTACTTTTTTCTTATATCTTGTTAAACGTTTGATAGTTACGCTCAAATGTGTTGTAAACGTTACCACATCATCTTTTCAACATTTCCCTTGAAGTTTAAGTGCAAAATTTGTGTTTAGAAAGAGGTAATTCAAAATTTTAAACATCACATTTTGGTCCGCTTAACCAGCTACCAACTCATTTTAAGAAAATGGTGCGAGTTTGATAGATATGACCAGGAGCTCCTGATATGACCTACTAATCGTTAATGGAAGGCAAAATCATACAACTTTCATTTTCATAAAAACGATGTCACATGACCTCCTAGTGCAAATTGCTTATTAGTCAGTCAAAAGTGACTACCAGCAGGAAACTGCTTTAACTTTCAACCCAAGTTCAACCTTCATCACATCGCAGTAAAGAGAAAAGAAAAGTAAGAAAAAAACAGTAAGTAAATTTAAGTAGAGGAAAAATGAAAGAGAAAAAAGAAAGAGACTCAGAAAAGGAAATGGCTTTAACAAATCACCTGCAATATGTGTCAGAAAACGGGTCTTAATTAACTCACGTGTTGGTGGCGCCATTTTCTTATCACTAGCAGCTGGAGGAAGTACCGTTACGTTGTCAGACCAAATGCTAAGCCGCTGACGTTAACTGACCATCGGAGCGTGAACCTAATGGGCGAATAAAGAATCATAATTTAAAACAAACCATTGGAGCGTCGTATGTGTCACACTACTAGATTCTTGTTGGTCATTCATTTTGTCGAATAGACTCTATAAATGTTTTTGTTCTTTTAATCCGTGTTCCATTGTTAGTGGCGCGTTGTTAACTCAAGTTTTCAGCATATTTAGCGAAAATGTGATTCCGGCTCTGCCTGTGAGTGCTGATTCAAGTCATATCTGGTGTTGCTCGAACGAGTCGATGATTTGGATTTGTTAAGACATGCCGCAGCCATTAATACTTTTCTTCTAAAGAATAGTAAAAATAAAAGGGTTTTCGATACCAGTGATATCTAATCACAGTTAAGGCATTTACCTTCACCCCTCAGGCCAAATTAAGACCGGTTTCTTCTCGACCTTTGCCGTTTCACCCTTTCTTCATCAACAGTTTTACTCTAGAGCTGTTTATTATCCAAAAAACCGTTGTACTAATGGTAACAGGGTCAAAGAGATTTTCTTTGGTTCCTGATTAATCTCCTTTTTCTTTCTAGAACTTCAGTGCAGTTCAGAAGGATTTGTACAGTTCTCAGTTCTCAGCACTCACAATATATATAACACGAATTAACATAGATTTTGCTTCATTCCGTGTCATAGTATATATAGTCAGAACGTACCTTTAACATTTTCTTTCATTTCGTCCGGCATATTCGGCGGAATAAACCAATCTTGATTTTTTTGGTCGGGGCGATAACTTTTTTTAGATGTGATGTTTACAAAGAAGATCGTAAATAAAAGTAATGAAATGCATGCGTTCCCTTGATTATTAAGGTTTTCAGTACCCGGGGGTGGAAGTTATTAAAAAACCCTTAAGTTTTTAAGGGCGCTTTTCATTTAACCAAAAGAACCTATATCATCCAAATGCGGAACTTTCCCACACAGGTTTAGGCAAATGTTTAAAATGAGCTCAGCGATAATCCAATACTTAGTGAAGTCAGTGTAAATTTATGGGTAGACTGTCTAATGCCGATAATAACCCAACAGTCAAGCATACGAAGAGCTCACGGATTGCCGTCCCGAAAGCCTTACACTGTTTTGTAAGTAGCTCCAAACAAATGTTGTGAAGCTGTTATCGTTATGAGCAAGAGGAACAAAAGTGCTGTGTGCGTCAGTAATCAGCCCACTCTTTTCGCAAGTGTGGGATCCGACTTCCCGAGAATACCTTGCCAGTTGCCAGATATACCCATGCGTATACTGAGTAAAAGCAGGTGGAGAAATAGAACAGCCCCAATAATAAACAATAATAATAATCTTGGAGCTAGCGGGCAACCGCTTACCCTGGGTGCCAGAGGCTTTTCACGCGCGGTTTCCGGTTTCGGTTATCGACCTGCGGCCGACGAAGCTCCTCGTCGCTCGCGAGAAAAAACCTCCGGTACCTAGGCGTGCGTGGCCTAGCGGTTAACACAGGCACCTCGAACTCTGGATCTGGAGGTCCGTGGTTCAAGCCTCGCCCGTCGCGTTTTTTCCTTAGACAAGAAACTTGACTCCACTTTGTCTCTCTTCACCAGGGTGTATAAATGGGTACCGCGACACACTGCTAGGGGGTTACCCTGCGATGGACTAGTATCCCGTCCAGGGGGGAGTAGCAATACTCCTAGGCTTTCTTCATGCTATAGAAACCGGAAATTAGATCTGGCCGTGTGGGCCTTCGGCTCGTGTGCACGTCACCTACCTTACCGACAGTAGTAACCGCTTTACACTAAGTCAGTTCTCCGTATCACAAAAGTTGCGATTTCGATCGTGAAGTTTGCATTTTTGTGACCAAGCTAAGGGAACTGTTTGTAATATAGAGGCGTGTTATTGTTCTGTCACTAAGGAGGGTTTGGACTCTCTGTTTTAGAAGTTGTTGCCAACGATATTTTTAATCTCTACATAACTGGGATTTCAGTGGGACACACTGTGGAATGCAAGAGGTCCGAAAAATGCAGCAAGTTATATTTAAGCCGACACTCAAAATCACTCTTACTGCTTTCTTTAATAACAGCCACTTTGCTCCGGCATTTCATGTCCATATCACTGAAAAGGACAACACTGATTATGGTCTATGTGCCAGGTTGAAGATTAAGAAACAGGGAAACGGAGAGTAAAGGGGCTCAAGAACGCGATTGGCGTTCGCATCCTCGAGGAAGAAGTTTCTCATCCCTCTGTCCTCGCACGATCATTCAGTCCTGAACATTATTTCATGCAAAACAGGTGACCTTCTTGAATTAAATATATATTCTCAGTTTGTCATATTGGAAAAACAGGAAGGCTCTTGCTGCATTCAAGGAGGGAGAGTGCATTATCCAACCTAAAAAAGCCCTAGGAAGGAGGCTGTGCCCTATATATCTCCTCGTAAGGGGAGTTTACTGTTTTAAAAGCTTTCACATATGAATTCAAACTTCGCACTAACCCTGCCAAAGCCTTCAATGGAATGTGTGTGCGGCTCACGTCAATAACTTCTCCAGTAATTTTGGTCGAGCGTGTTGATTTCAGTAACTCGAGAGTGGCGCTACTGTTGGCTGGTTTATAACTTTTTCCTAATAAATAACATAGAGTTAAAGTGTTCGTTTGTCCGGTGCCGAAAATATCACAAGTCATGATCAAATGGCGCCGCCGAGCTTCACATCTCGGTAGATTTGCTTTGTGACACAACGGCCACCGGGCTACACAACTCGGTAAATTTACTTCACATCTCGGTAGATTTACTTTGTGGCACAACGGCTGCCGAGCTACACAACTCGGTAAATTTACTTTGTGGCACAACGGCCGCCGAACTAAACCCGGTTTAATGCATGCACCAGGAGTCGCAGACATTTTTCAAAGACAGGGACAAATCATGCTGAAAAATATGAAGGATTAATCCAAAGTAAAATTTAACAGCAAACTTCTGAAAGATGAAGGCTTTGGACGATTTAGCAATCACAGATCGATGTACGCTTTACGAAGATTGAGCATGGCTTTCCGAAGAGACAGAATATCAGACCTCAGCAAACCTTTGAAAGAAAAACGCAACACGTGAGTTAGCGCGTCAAAGTGAGGCAAAGCGTAAGCAAGCGCCTCAAAGCGAGGCAAATGTGTGTCGACAACAAAAATGCTATCTCAAAAAACCTCCCTTATTAATTGCACAGGACACCCAATAATGCACAGAACACCCAACACAAATTAGGGGTTGCGTTCTTGTACCTCGAACGCAATAACAATACTAAAGAAAGTTATCAATTCATTTCAAATGAGCCTTTTTCCATATAAAATCGTCAAATTTACCAAATTAAGCACGAAACAAGTTTATAAACTTAAAAGAAGCAATTCTCATGTTTTATGTTAAGGAAGTAAATAAAAGAAACACCTGAGAAATCAATCAGGGAATAAACAAATTTAGGAATAAATATATCAGCTGACCATTTGCTTTAAAAAAAACAAAACAAAAATAAAACAAAACAAGCAAAAAAATAAAATATGGTAAAGTGAGATAAACTTGTAAGAATCACCAGTTTTTGGCATTGTCATGTTTTATGATGTTTTGTGATATAGTTTGTTGGACTCCTGACATCTACGATAAGTCGCCTAAAAATGTACTTCGTCGATCTGTAAAAATGCCCCTTTCCGAATCCTGGTTACGTCATTTTACGGTACCACGGAAGAGAGTGGACTTAATATATAGATTTAGCCAGGGCTAAAAGCGAAGCTCTCGATAATATTTATAGTTTGTTCAAACAAAATATAAAACCATGTAATGCTAAGCGAATTGCTAAGCGGCGAAGGCAACGCCGGAGAACGGTGAAAAACAACAATAGGTCTATAGCAAAAAAGCAACTTTGCACGTGCAGCACACTTTTTTTGTACATTTCTTTGCCGTTGTTTTGCACAACTACAACGTGAAACTTCCAGAAACTTCTTAGTTACACGTTTTTTTCGTTCACTTTTTTTTCACTGCCGCTCATTTTCACCTTGCCGCTAGCATTTCTCATTTTGTCACCGCCGTTACAAAATTTTCATGTTGTTCTTCCAACAAAAAAATGTCTCCTTTGTTTTTTATCTCTCGCTCTAAATCTCTGTCGCCCTTTTTCTCGTTGAGCTTCGCTGGCCCGCCGCCTACTTTCTCTTTTTCTCTGTGTTTCTCTTGCTCTATATTCCAAATTTGTGGACATGACAATTAATCTAAGCTTAATACTTTAGAAAACACGGATACAGAGACAATTTCCGCTTTCCATTTTCCTCTTCATTGACTCTTTAGTTGTTTCTGCTTTACAAGACGCAGGTGGCTATGCGATTTCGCGTCAAAAAAACCTCGAGTTGCATTTGGGTTGCCATACCTGTTGATTGAATTCTTTTACGTTGGTATGCCTGTGGTGCGGACCGACGGTCTCTCGGGCGGTGTACGGTCACGTGATTACCAAATTTTCTTGGATGGGTAGTTTACCACATTTTCTTACCCATGGTGCTCCGCTGCGCGCTTCGCGCACGAGAACTCCGCTAAAATGGCTTTGACACAAGCAACATTACTTCAGATATATGAAGTGAGTCAACTTTTATCATGGAGGAAATCTACTTCGTGATGCAGTGAAACTACAAATGGAGCTAGCGGAACCGCCTGGGAAAGAGTGCAAGTGCGCCCTTTTTGATTTGCGTTTTTCCAGGCAGAGAAGTCCCCGGGGACAAGGACAAAAAGGGGGAGGACTGGTGACTGGCGCCCAAATCTATTTTCAATATGGCGGATGCTTTTGTGCAAGACATCGTAAGCAAAGTTCGTGGCATTTTATCCCCGGTCGGACTTGAATCGTACCCTTTTAAGGTAAGTATTTTCTTTAACAAGCCTCATAATACGTTTATTAGGGGATGCTTTGTTGACGGACAAGGGTGTTTGAAAGTTGAGATGATTGCCATGTTTTGCATGAATTTGGCAATATTTAAGAGTCATAGGCCGAATGCAGACAAAAGTACGAGTTGTGCGTTGTAAAAATGCAATTTAAGTTAAAAACAAATGACACAGTTCCTGAAGTCTACAATACAAAAAATCAAGCTGACTAGGTACGAGACAGGCTCAAAACAGACTGCTCGAGGCCAAATTATAAGGATTTGTATGGAAATTTAGCGTGAGTTCTATAAACCGGTGAAAATGTGATTACTGGTAACAGGCATTAAAAGGTACAAACCTTATAAAAAGAATCATGTCTTTCTGATGTTAACCCTTGGCAGGAGAGGGGGGAGGGGAGGGGAGGGGGGGTGGGGGCTTTTTGACAGTATATTTTGGAAAAAGAATCTTCACCCCA
The DNA here is from genome assembly GCF_958299795.1 of Porites lutea. Lineage (NCBI taxonomy): Eukaryota > Metazoa > Cnidaria > Anthozoa > Scleractinia > Poritidae > Porites > Porites lutea. Next base: position 10,008,786 of record NC_133212.1, on the reverse strand, counting down.
TACTCTACTGCCCCTCCTCTGCCACCCTCCCAGCTGCTGGCTTTGTATATTGAAAGGTGGCTGATCACATTTTCCGATTACACAAGGTGGGATAAAGTAACTGTAGACTCTATCATCATAAGAGGCAATCCACTGCTCATCTAGCAGCTGCCTGTGATTCTATGTGTAGGATGTCACATGGCTGTGTACGTGTCATCTGGAAAAGATTTTGCTCAACATAAGTGATCAAAAGGTCTCACCCATTAATCTTGGTTGCATTCACACCTAGAGTGATTGGCCCTGATCAACTCTGAGTGTATGCCTCTGTTTAATAAATATGATCGAAAATTTATTCACCTTATGTTTACATGAAATTAATTTTTAAAATTGCCTCTCGAGATAGCTTTCTGGATCCTCTGGTGTCCATTTAGTCCTCAAGAATTTCACTCAACCTGTCTCCAGCGTAAAAATAATGACAACTTTGTCCTTAAAATGTGCAACACCAGTTGAATGACATGATTTTTTTCGGATAATGTTTTGTTATCTCTCCAGATTGGTTGGTACAATGATCAGCTTATCCACAAAGCATTCCAGCTTCTTCACCCATATGACACCCTTGCTCTTGTTATCATCAGTACTCCCCATATGTTTGAAGAGGGATTCAAGCCATTCATACTGGAAAGCTCCTGCATTGAAGGGCGAGACCCAGTTGATGAATTCATGGCCCATTTCTTTGAGAAAGTTAAGTGTCAGTTTCCACAACATGACATAGAAGTTATCCATGACTTTGAAATGCTCCCCAGTAGAAGACCAAAAGTGTTAGTCCAGACGGCAGCCCATGTTGGTGGCGCGGCTTATTACTACCAACGCAACAGTGTGTCAAAGGAGAAAGATCCTTGGGGTGAGAAAACTAAGATATGTGGTGTAAGTGTGCATGCAAAATATGGTGGTTGGTTTGCAATAAGGGGAGTGATCATTTTTAAAGATGTTTTAGCCCCCAACCTACCCAGAAAGGAACCTGAAGATGTCGTGCAGGAAGATGAAAAGCGAATTGAATTGCTTGAGCGGTTTAATTTTCATTGGAAGGACTGGAGCTTCAGGGATATTGTCCCAACAGAGGCCAAGTATTCAGAGGAGCAGAAGAAGTACTTTGCTACTTTACCTGCCAATCGGAAGGATCTTCTAGAATCTTTCAGGGAGAAGGCAGGCACTCCAGTTTAGTCCTTGTTATGGCATAGTTTTTTAGGAATATTTAACAAGGCCATTCCCTTTTTTCTCTGTTACACATTGTCTTAGCCATCCATTCATTTGCCATCATTTATAACAAGAATTGTGTGGAGGGAGTTTGTTATGCAGACTTGCCAACCACCAAAAGGCAAAAAATGTGAGACTTTGAGCCTAGAGCGGGGAGAAGTAGTAAGAAATGGGTAAAAAAATCAGAAGATGTCCCAAATTTCCTAGTGGAAAGACTTCCAGTAGGTATTATCGGTATTGGAAGTCACATTTCCCCTCAATGCTGCAGCAGTACACATCACGATCAATTTTACAATTTAGGTTATGTAATTTTTCATGTCTTGTTGGTGGCCATCTTCAAATAAGAGAAGCAGTAAGTCTGCACATTTAATGGCAGCAACATTAAGTCATGGTAGGCTAAAAGAATGTATTACTAATCAAACACGACTGCTAAACATTTTCTTTGGATTGGGCTGGCTATTTATTGATATCTATAACTTGAAATGGAACCTTACAACTCCAAAATCCAATTTTTTTTTGGAGTTTGACTTTTTGAGAAAGCATGAGAAATCAGTTGTCAACTTGTGAGAGTGTGAGATATAGAAATGCCAACCTCTGGAAATCTAAAATCTGGATACTCTCTCATTTGCATTACCCACCTTCACCCCTCCCCCCCCACCAATATTAACAACCAAATTTACTGGAGTAAAACAGGGAATGGCCTTTAGAAATAAAAGATCTACCCGAGTGTCTTGTTGAGTGACATGAGTGCACAGGTGTTAAAAAGACCAGAACAGTCTGTAGAGAAGCAGAAGCCCGCAGGCACTAGTTTCTTGGCTTTTTGAGTGTTTTTACTCAGGTGTGCTTATAAAACTCAATGCTGTATAGGGCAAAAGTTGTCTTCAATTCTTTTATAAAGTGGCAAATAATAATAAGGCATGATATAACTGTGAATGTGTTTTGATATCACCATAAATTATGTGGATGTGCATTGCATAAGGCATGAACGTTATGATATTGGTGTGTTGTAAAAATAATATAATCATTCTCACCAATCAGGTTTTGCCTTTCTGTTAACACTCTATTTGACAGGCACCTTCTTAAAACAAAAAACCTGAAATTTACAATGTAGTTCCTGCTGTTCTTCCTTCATTTCATTTGATTCTCTATTAAGTTAGATGGTAGGCAGCACTGGGGCCTTTGTGTACATATGTATATAAATATCTAATAGGGAGTTGATTGTCCATGAATGTATTCATTATCACGTAAGGGAACAGCGCAGTGTGAGAAACTTTGTTGCAGACATTAATTTTACAATTAAACAATCTGTAAGCAACCAACCAAAATGCAAAGATTTGTTGGTTGCTAGGTTACAGGAGGTACTAGTTGTGTACAAGAATTAAACCTCAGGGTGTCTGATCTGTTCCTTGTCAAGATCAGCACACTGTAATTTCTAAGTTACCCTATGTGTAGTTTCATGTTGTCTTTGCTCTGAGTGGTGTGGTACGTGCAGCAAAAACTAAGTGATCAGACCATGCATCTAGTGGTCCCTTACAAGAGGCTAAAAACAATGGATAAGTTTCTACTCAGGCACCCTGCAGTTTCTTAAATATATGCGAGCCATAATGGTGGTTTCAATTTCTAATTATAAATGGTTGTAAATTTTGTTACTGTTATGATAATTGCTCTTGAAGCCTCTTTTCAGTGTTAATCTCTTTTGAACTCTGCACTGGCAATTGGGGCAAAAATGGCTAATTAACATACACATAAAGGAAAAGTAATACAGTTTCCACTTTGGAATAAGGTGACTTTTGAAAACTTCTACACCAAAGGTCAAAGATTGATTGTTGAATTACCTGGCCTTCAAGTTCTTATCACACTAAACTGCCTGTTCATAGAGGTGTAAATTTTGGATTTTTCTTTAACTTGCCAACATATGTGTTGTATTTACTTTTTATTTTAAAGTGTCATCAGTTTAGATTTTACAGATTATAATATACTGTGCAGCAGATTAGGGTTAGGGCTAGGTTTAAATTGCTACCATTGCAGGTCAGATTTTAAAACAATTATAGGACAATTTGAGGTAATATAGATATTTGAAGCAAACTCTCTCGAATAAAATTATTTAGTTATTAGAGGTCGCTAGCCCATGTAAGAGACTCCTCTGAATGAAAGAGGCAGGATGTTCATTTTAATGTAATCTAGTTTAATAGTTGGTATGAGATAATGCATGTCTTTATTTTTAACCATGCAGGTATATAATTATAAACTAGGGCTTTGTGTGTAAAACCTCTGAAGAGGTGACAGTCTGTATGTACGTTCGGGATGAAGCAAAGGTTGAGCCACTCAGGATTAATTCCAATTTTCTGATGAGTATCTTTCACTTTGCCTCTTTCAAGTAGGAGTCCTTCCTGGGTTCACTAGAGCTCTTTTAAAGCTTAGTAGAGATGAAGAACTACTTGAATAAGTTGTATATAGTATATAATTATATTAGAGAGCTAAAGTAAATATGTGGAAGAACAATAATGGAATCGTTATTGCTCCTTATTTTCCAAAGGAAGGTGTTAGTCGCGTGACAAGAAACAATAAATTGAAGACACAATTAAGTTAAATTGTTGCCTGGCCTATGAGTTATTGTGTTAACTGAATTGCTTTGTAGTTCTTTCTAGTCCAAGACCAATTTTCCCTTACTGTAAAATTCCGAAAATAAGCCCCAAGGCTTATATTTTTCAAAGGCCCTTTTTGAGGGGCTTATTTTTGGAGGGGCTTATCTACGGAAGGAAATTTGCGTCTCAATATGGATTGGGCTACCCTTATAGTTGGAAGGAAATTTACCGTGTTTGCTTTGTTTTACTTTGTATTTGAGGGCAATTTCCAAGTACAAGCCCCCGGGGGGCTTATATTTGTAGGGGCGATTTAACGGAGGGTTTATTGCGTTACGAGTTTGGGGGCTTATATTTGGAGGGGCTTATAAATGGAGGGGCTTATTTTCGGAATTTTACGGTATTCTGTTAACACAGTACTTGGGGGAAAGCAAATTAACAAGCTGGCGTTTAAACCAGCCGGGAGACTCCATGGGCCATGGAATAAAACTAAAGAAGTTTTACACGCAAAGCCTTTCAAGACCATGATTTTTTTAACCCTTTTTTTCAGTCTCGTAACTCTGCATAATTGAACAAACCAAGGAAGGACTTCATTATAGTCAACTATGGGACAAAGATAACTAGGAACGAGGTGTCAAACACAAGTATTACAAATACAGAAGTTTTCATATTTTATTTCGAAATGTATGCTGAATATTTCCATCACTAATCAATTACTAATCAAAATTTCGATTCTCTTACATAGTTGGCTTGGGCTACCTGTGGAACGGGGTATGCGATTCCAAATCGCATGTATAGGCGAGGGAAATAAAAAATTCAGACCAGTTAGTTTTTTGCTTCCTGCGACCGGGAAGGGGCGATGGGAGGTTCGGAGGCCCCCCTCTTCAGCTTCCAAACCGCTAATGATAAGGCCATCAAAATTACACGGAATAATGTAGTCATCATTTCCAACATTTAGGGATAACTTGATTAAAAGAATGACATAATTCGACGTCATTTGGACGTCATATTGTTGGATGTTTTTGCAGATTCCAATTTCCGTCAATTTCCCCCTCAAAATCGAAAAAACTTACATTGTAAGGTGTCTGAATCTTCAGCAATAGCAGCCAACTCATGTTAACATAGAATTTCGAAACTTTTAGAATATTTTGTTTTTTGCTTTCTGAACATCATTTTATACACAGATCAATTTTTCTATCAGGAAATTGAATACATTTAATTAATTCAAAATGGTGGACCAGGTTGGCGGATGGTTCCAGATTCTTCTTTAATAAATGACGTCATCGTAACATCGTTATTTATGTGTTAACCAACTCCTTGATTTTGTCAGACACCTTACTATTTAAGTATTTTTTGCTTTCAGATTAAAATTGATAGAATTTGGATTTTAGCAATAAATTCAACAGTACGACGTCATGATGACGTGAAATAAGATCATTGTGCCAATCAAGTTATGCCTAGCTGTTTTCAGGATAGGCTCATTATTCTGTATAGTTTTGGTGGCTGTGTCATAAGCGGATTTGAAGTTATAGAGGAGGGATCTAGCAGTATTCCTTGCGTAGGAAGCGTAGGTCGTAGGATGCCCGGTCTGAATAGGGTTACTAGAGCGTATAAAATATTGTCGAACCTTTTAAATTTACTCAAAGATTCGGTTACGATAACACTAGTAATAGTTGACACTGCAGCTTGCCCCCGCTCTGTATGTTCAGGAGTACCCAACGAGAAAAATATCGCCCCCAGTAATATTTTAACAGTCACTAATTGTTTTTTGGTTGATTATTAACTTCTGTGGCAAAATTTTATCCGCTCCCCAAAGCCAGCTAGAGCTAGATATTAAAATATAATTTCCAGCCAGAATCTTTACCTTAAGTGCTTTTCCCAGCCAGGATTTTTACCAAGAAGGCATTTCCCCAGCCAGGAATGTCTCTTTTTTCCCTTTTTTGCCAGCAAAACAAAAGACCGACATTTAGCCAGCCAGGAAGATAAATTGAGCCATTTTAAGCAGGTGATACGAAAAAATCTATCTCAAGGAAAGCTTAGTGGTGTTTGAGACATTTTCTTTGCTCGTTGTGATTTCGGTGCACATAAACGCGGGATGAAAATGTCACTGGTCACTCACTGGTCTGTGGAGAATATAAGTCGTCTTCACTTCACTCCAAATGAGAGCAAAGTTGCGAGACCGTAAAGAATAAATTACGAGTTGGTTCACCTGATTTAAACGCAAACTAATGACTAACACCAAGACTCACTAACAACCACGTTTCCAGGGTTCCAAACACTGGTAACGAGACTGGATTCATTAAGAAAATTACGCATTCCGCTGTCACCAAGAAAGTAACGAAAATTTCGATTAACATTTTGCACAACTCACTATCCAGTTCAGACAAAATCAAATGACCGCATCGCGCATTCCAGTATCCAAAACAGTTTCATTATTTGAGGGTCTCAATGGGGTGGTGGCATTTACGGTTATCGGCTAAAATTTTGGCTCTTTTACGGCTATCGGCTAATTTTTTTCTGTTACGGTTAACAAAAAAGTTAAAAATTAACTTCTTTTGTTTCAAAAAGTTAAATATTAATTAACCTGTATTTTTTGCATCTTTAAAGCAAATTAAAGGTCTTAAGATCATTTCGGGATATGAAATAAGCTATTCTTTTGAACAATTTTAACATTTGATAGAATACTTTTTATAAAGTATTCCACTTCTGATATTATTTTACTCATAAAAATGTCAATAGTCAATTTAAAAATAATCTTTGTGAAAAAGCAAACTACACACGGGAACGCCTAAGTCAAGGCCGGGGCGCGACATTCATTACAACAGAAATGGCCGTTTTCACACAAGAGACGGATTATTCGTGTGAGACGGGTTATCCGTTTATGATTCGCGTCAGATAGGTAATACGACTTAATTTGAAAGTGGAATAGTTTTAATTTTGCATGAACAATCCGCCTGACTTTATCCTTCAACTTCGACGGACAGTTTGGAGACGGGATTATCTGTTCCAGATAGCCTGTGTACAGCCGCCCCTTCCCCTCAGAAAAAAAATCGGAGAGGGGGTGTCTGTCGGGAAGGGGGGCGACTGTACACAGGCTAGTCTCAGATGGATAATCCGTTTCTAGCTCTAGTGTGAAAACGGGCAATAACAAAAATCCCCGTGTCCAGTGTTTTTAATGGTAGCGAAGGGCTGTATGGAACCCCTGTCAGCCGTTTTGCCTTGTCCGTAGGCCTCATTATTTCGCGCGGCTAATGCGTTTCGGGTCACGTGGTCCGAGCGAGTTCGCCACCGAAATGCTTTGACCGACATTGCGTGGGAAGACGCCGCACAGGGACTAGGCATGGCAATGTCTACCGTAGCGTCAGAGAAAAACAGGGAAATGTTGTTTATCGGCAACTTGTTTTACAAACAGTGAGATCTCTTCGTGTTGTTTCACTAGTGTTTCGAGGGCACGACCTCCTGAAAATCGCAGATATTAATCCCCAGCAAGAAGCCACACTTTCGCTTTGGAAAAAAAATTAGTTCCCCGAGAGAGCGGCGGAAATGGAAATGGGTCTTGGTCTTCACCTAAAAGGCGCTTTACCTAAGTGCGTACGGAGCCACACTAGCGGCGAAATAAAAAACGCAACCATAAGTGAGTTTACTACCTTCCTTAAAAGTAGCAAATCTAGGGAACAATTTCTTTTACGGTTAACTCTTTTTACCCTATTTACGGCTAACGGTTAAAATTTTTCAATTTTTACGGCTATCGACTAAATTTTTGGCCGTTTTACGCCTATCGGTTAACCCCATTGAGACCCTCTTATTTCAGCCGATACAGAAATGGAATAGAACAAAAGCATTGTCTATCCAGCGCCAATCAGGTGCCTCGAACACACCCTCTAAGTAGCAGTAGAAACTCCATGCCAGGAATGCAAAGTCTATTACTTATAATATATCAATAGTATTTGGTGTATAAGAAATCATATATCAAAAAACCACGGAACGTCTATCCTTCATGATGAAGAAAAATAAGCGGTGAAGACGGAAACAAATACCAGAAAGAAACACTCTATCGTTCATGATGAACCGAGAACAACTATGCGGTGCTTACGGAATCAAATGTCAGGAAGTCACAGTCTTTCCTTGAAGATGAAGAACTAACATATGCGACGCAGAAGAAATCAAATAGGGGAAAGGCACAGTCTTTACTTGATGATGAAAACCAGTTACGCGGTACAGAAGATATCAAATGCCGGGTAGGCAAAGTCTATCATTGACGATAATGAACAATTTTGCAGTGCTGACCAAATGAGCAGTCTATCCTTGACGATGAATAACAGTTCTGCGATGCAGAACTTTTTTTTGGCGAGAAGGCACTGTCTTTCCTTGCGACGAAGAACAATTATGCGGTGCTGAAGATATCATATGTTGGGAAGCACAGTCCATAAATAATGATGAAGAACAGTTATGCGGTGCAGAAGAAATCAAATACCCGGAAAACACAGTCTATCCTTGACGACGAAAAATATTTATTTATGCGGTGCTGACAGAATCAAATGCCGAGGGGGCAAGTCTTCAGTTGACGATGAAGAACAATTGCGTTGTGCACAAAAAAAATCAAATGCCGGGAAGGGACAAGGTAAACCCGTTGATGAACAGAAATCAGAGGTGTCTGCGCAAAAACTTTCTTTACAACGGCTTCAGCGATTATTTCCTATTTTGCACGAAAAGGGGAGCTTTTATTCACGAACAGCGATCAGATCGAAGCAGACCGATTATGCGAAGTTTCAAAAAAAGAAAAAAAGAGTGTACACTATATGAATATTTAAAGAAAAAAAATTCCGCAAAAGACGGACTTGGAATACACTGTCCAGTTTCTTGCATGATGTTAAAAGTAGTAAATTTACATCAGAAACCACGGAAAAAATAGATCACAGAGAAAGCTTGAATTGAAATACCAGGGAAAATATCCTTAAAACAGAACCAAAGATCATTTCACAAACCCAACGCCATTTTTTCTTGCCCGACCGACCGAAAAATTGTACAGGAATGGCCTTGTTTGACATTGTAACATTTCATTTCAGAATTTGCAACACAGTCCATTTTTTTTTCGGGAATAAAAAACTTGTATTCACGGTTCAAGATAAACGGCATTACACTCCGTTTTTTCCTATTCATGTCCAACTTGGCAAAACAACAGATCTTTAGTAGAAATGTGTCAAATGTAAAGCAATTAATTGGATCAATGGGAGACAGGGACCGAGCGTCTGTTTTTTTCCTATTCACGTCCACCACGTCCACGTTCACAAATAAATATGACCGATTGTGGCCTAGAAAGATATATTGTATTTTAATGGGAAAGCGTCGGCAAATGCCCATGTTCACCTCACCGAAAGTTGCTACCAGGCATTATTCTATTTTATGAAATAACTAAGATAGTACGCGCGTTCTGATTGGTTAAAAACCTATGGTTTATTGTGCCGGTAAACTCATAGAAAACTGAAACATTAGACCACACTTTCTATGGGTTTACCGGCGTGATAACCCACTTGGGATGTTGGGAGAACACTCGAAAAGCTTGTAAATCACGAGCCGAAGGCTCGTGATTTACAAGCTTTTCTTGGGTTTCTCCCAACATCCCGCGTGGGTTATCACACCGGTAAACCTCCTGCTATTGCTTAATTAAACCTCTGCGTTAGTGGGTGGCGATCTCCATGCGAGTTCGCGCATTTTAATTGCTCTGCAAAAAGATAGACTCCAACGATTGCATTGTTCGTTTATGACACATTTTACAACGCAATAAGAGTTTTTTTCCTTCCATTCTTGTTGGTTGGAGCAGAAATTCATAATTCAACGCACTCAAGTAACGTGTTCTGTTCGTGGTATGGGTTTCCGGGATGTTATAAACGTAATTTTTCGAAAACAAATTGGAATGTCCCGGAGCTTTTCTCTATTCCAACCCCATCCCCCCCCCCCCCCCCCCCGCACCCAACAACTAGAAAATGTTCACGCGCCATTTGTTTTTTAAATTCTTCTTATTTGTTTTACTGACATTGATTGCATCGATTATTAACTTTTCCAAAAAAAAAAACATTGGAAAAAAAAAAATGTTACCCTCGACCCTCGACATGGTACCCTCGCCCTCGACATGGAACCCTCGACCCTCGACAAAAAGATAGACTCGCTTTTTGTCGCTTTCAATTTTCTATCAAAACGACTTTGCACTAGCCTGCGGTGCACCGTAGTTGTCACTCACAGACAGCGCTATCTTTGAAATTTCCTTACTAGGTGTCATTTTACTGCTCCAGCCAAAAAATAACCGGCAAATAAATTAGCCAGAGCACACTTTCAAAAGCCACAGGAAGCCAGAGGGGAAGGGTTTTTTTTTGGCCGAGCCAGCATCGGTATTCAAAGGGACAACCACAGCAAGAAAAGCGTTTCGGCAAAATTCCCACCTAGAGTTTCTCATCCATTATTTAGTTACTAGCCAGCAAATTCTTAGCCTGAGGAGCGGATATTTTGAGGAGCGGATTCGTTGGGTACTCCTGTATGTTATCTGTCAAAACTAGTACGCCTAGTCGTTGTGTTGTTCTTTGAAATATGGCTGCAACCGCTAATCGGCCTTTCCGGAAGCGGCATTATAGGATTACCAGGATTTTTTTAACTCTGTATTAACACCAGTGCCAGTGTTCACCCCAGTCTCAATCCTAAGAGCCAAAAAAAAGACACACACTCACACACACACAAACAAAAAACCAAAACAAAGAACTTCGGTTTTCCCTCTCCTCAATAACAAACATTTCGAAAATCCTATTTCGAGCCATGAACTTGGACTGATCGTTATTCTTTGTTTATTTTTTAAATCATTATTTATTTATACTGAGGTCGAGTTACCACTGTACATTCTTGAAGACTGTTTATACTTGCCAAATAATCTAAGCGGTTGAGTTGGCGGTTAAATGCAAGCCTTCGCTTAAACCACCCACAGTCAGGCAAAGTTGAACGCCCTCCATTACTCCCACGCCAGGCATGTTTATTTAAAACTCTTTATAGTTTGAGAAAGCAACAGGTGTGACATTTTAGTACAAACTTTGCTGTAGGGAAAATTTTTTAAGGGGCGTGTTACTGTTTTTAAGATAAATAAAAGCTTTTCAGGCCAGGATTATATTTATCTCAAAATGGGAGTGAAGAATTATTTCGAAGAGAGCCAAACATTAAAACTCACGGAATTGAATTTTGTAACATTTTGAATGGCGAAAAACAATGACAAAATATAGTGACAAAATATGACAAGCGACAAAATATGCTGACTCCCATACAAATACAAGGCTGGTAATGTCGTGAAGTTGAAAATTGAATCAGGGAAAGCAAACGACGGTTTTTTTTCCCCCACTGTCTTAAGTCCTTAGTTGACAGTTGTTTTTTGCCGTTCTTTAGTGTGGAAACGGCGAATTTTGGCATGTTTTTGAAGGGTCTTGTGGGGGTCTTGCCTGGGTTGTAGATAATCTGTAATATCTTTAAAATACCCAAAGTTTTCCCAAGCTATCGGTATAATTTCCCCATTCTTATAAATTTTTGAAATATCAAAATAAGGGCCTCACAGGTATTACAGAGTCAAAATCCTAAATACAACTTAATTTATCCTATTAAGTTAAAAGAGGATTCGGAATTGGTTGTTTATATTGCCTATTTATCAACAGCTTTCATCGGCAGTGAGTTTCGCCGTTCCAGAGTTTATTTCTGGTGCCGAATAGTTTTTAATTTTGCTCTTTGCAGAATCCACACATGCTGGTTGTTGTAACGAATCTAGTTACTGTCGCTATGTTGAAACCTGTTCCAGAGGAAGAAATCAGGTGAGCAGGTCTATATACAGACAGGTCGGCAAACTCAGTTCAGAAGCTCAAACAACTGAGCTTTGAGTTTGCTCATCGGTGGGCACAACGGAATTGCGAATAATCACAACAGGAACAAGCTATGAACTATTTATAAATCGTGGAGATGAAGTTGGAGAGCAGGTGGAAAAAAAACCAAAAGAGAAAAAAAAAAAAAAATCAGGGACTGTCACGTACATGTAATCACATGGGTAGAATTTGTGCATTAGTTAATTCCAGCTGCGCCCAGCAAGCTCCCCCCCCGGCTACTGCGGGGCATTTGCCCGCCTTTTCACTCCCGGGGGTGGGGGCATTTACAAATTTTGCGCCGCCCGGGGGCCGGGCATTTGCCAACCCCGGAGCTAACCCCGAGCTTTTGAAACGCACGCGGTTTCCTATCAGCATATAACTACACCGATGATTTTACTGGAAAAACAAGCAGATTGGCTCATTTGTCAAGGACGGGAAAAATTGAAGAGGTTTGTAAAGGCATGTACTCGATTTTATGCATGCATTTCTTCATTGCTTATCAACCCAGAATTACATAGCGGAACTCGGGAGCTATCGACGTAAATCAACGTATTTTTTGGTTATTGAATCTTGCTTCTTTCATCCCCACCGCAGGGGATTTGGCAGCTCAAGAGTCCCCAACCCCGGGAATTTGCCATCAGAGGTAAAAAAAATGCTGATGCCCGGGGGTCAGCCCGGGGGGAGGGGGGGCTGATTGACTACATCATTATTGCATTATTTTGTTTTAACATACAAAGCTTCTAAGAGTTACTTCCCAAAATAAAAGACTCAGAAGTTGCTGTAAAATTTGTCAAGAAGGTATACGTATGATGAACTTTGTCTGTGAGTTCTTGTGGATTTAGATCCTACCAAGAAAAGATGGACGAACGGTGTTTCCCACGACCTCCATGACACAAGCTTTTTATCTCCGTACGAAATTCTCTACTTACAGCAGAATAAATCACCGGATTAGCTGCATGATTGAGCATTGTGGAAACAACTACTACATAAAGAATATTTGCAAAATAGTCTTCTGGAACAATCTCGGGCCAAAACGTTAATGCGAGGCGTAAAATATTTAAGGGAAACATCGTTAATGCAAACACCAAAACAAGTGGTGTTATGATTTTCTTGGCTCGTTTGTTTTGACAAAGGCGATTCATCTTTTTCCTGTTGATCATAGATCGGCTATTTTCAAGGCGATTAGAGTTTTTAAAAGATCCCAGCCTTGTCCCTTGTTGCTCCTTTTTGACGACATCTTCATTTTCTTGTTTCATGGTTTTGATAAATGAGCTGCTCTGTCGTAGTGCGCGAGATATCACAACATAAGTAAAGGAGATGATTATTAAGGGCAGAGTGTAGGAAAATAAAGTCAGACATCCAACATAGATTTTTTCAAACAGCACTGGCCACATTAAGCCACACCACTCCCCTCCATTTGGCGTGGGATGATAATCCACGGCAAAATAAAGCGGAAGGCAAAACAACACAAAAGATGCCACCCACAAACTAACAGCAGTAGCAAAAACTCGACTGGATGAATTCGTTCGGTTGCATAGACCAGATGATTTCAATAACACAATTTTCCGATATCGTTCTACAGCAATAGCCACGATACTCCATACAGACGCACCGAAGAATATCTCCACAATAGGGTACAAATAGAGACAAGTAAACCTCCCGAATGGCCAGTTAAGAGACGCCTTTTCCCTTACGATGACAACTGGAAAAGCGATTAGCAGTGCTCCAAGATCCGCAATCGCCAACTGCAGAATAAAGTGATCTCCAGCGTGTTTTCTCTTTCCTCTTCTGACAATGATAAAGATGACTAAAGCGTTGCCAATAACCCCAAAAAGAGCGATAAGAATTTCAAAAAAAAGTTTTACGATATCAGCATTTCCGAGAAGCATCTTTTTCTCCTCAAATGTGGCAGGGGTCGAATCATTTGCTTGAGAGAGGTTCGTTGTTAGACAAGACGACATAGCTTGAACTCAGTGTGTAAACAGAAAGTGCTTTTCCGAATATATACCCTCCACGTGTCCTCTATATGTCCCCTGTGACACGTAATTGTAGACTGAGAGATGAAAATGTACACTATGCAATACTATACGCCCAATAATAACAGATAGGTTTTGTGCCTCTGGCGTAGATTCAAACGCAGCTCCTTGTTCTGTAACACTTTATAATAACCGTAGCACTTTGCAGTGTCTATCGCACTAAATTGCCTTACTTTTAGTGCTTGTTAAGCTCTTTGCAAAAAAACACCTGTCGCACTCTGCAATAACTGACATTGTTCTAGCAGTTTTATTAACCACAACACTTTGTACTGAAAGAAGCTTTCACATGATTAACTATCGTTGAACTTTGTACGAGACAAGTGAAGGGAAGCCTGACTAAAAACATCAGAATTCTGCTTTCAAGTCTTATTGCGCAAACTAACCGGGAAACTAGATCTCTGGATTGGGCTATTTTTGGTGGTCTCAACAAACACAGTTGTCCCAGAAACTACAAGATTTCTCGACATTTCTTACTATAGACTATATATTTAGAATGGAAAAGAAACATGCGAACCTGGCAAAATATCAAGTGTGCTGAGAATCAAGAAAGACTAAAATAATACGATTTTCACCTCACAAGACAAGCATAAAATTAAGAATAGCTACAAATGTATATTTTCTTCGTTTTATTTCACGTCAACTCATAAACATTGTCGGAGGCCGGTAGATGTGATATGTTTTCCGGCGTTCTGGCCCTTGGCATCTTACCCCCCCTCCCCCCCCCCCCCTCACAACTAAACCCATCTTCCCCTTTCGGTAAAGTAGATATAAGTGACAAAATCTGTAACACAGAGTCGGGGAAGAGACGAGGTCTGGGACCGAGAAACTATGTTCTCACAACTTTCCCACAGTAAATATTTTTAGACTTTTTAGAAGCAAGAAGCGAACCGACAGAGGAAATCAGAAATGCTTAAAAAATTGAAAACATAATATCATGCATCTTTGTTTTTCTTGCATATCGGATTTGTCTTTCCGTACTGAAATTGCGGGGGAAACTAAAACTCAATACATCGTTTTTGCCGGGCAAGGATAACTTGATGCTGATAAAAATTACTGGAGAAAGAGTCAAAGTTATCGGAAGCAAGTATATTTAGAGAGCTTTATAAATACGAGCTTAGAGCTCTACATATCATAACTGAATAAACATTCAAACTTCATAACATTTCCCTTCGTTTATTACGATCAGTCAACACCTTGAATCCAAAGTTAAAATTCAAAACGATCCTAACAGACAAATCACAACTGCTACCGAAAGCTCTGTACCTTGAAGCGACTTTACTTTCCTAAGGTTATACCTGCCAACTTTTTCTGAGTTATAAGCGTGAGATTTTTATCCTGGGAGTGCTGGGATTTTTGAAGACGACACGATCATTTCCGAAGATCCCCGACGAAATTCGAAGTCTTCCGAAGACGTCCGAAGTCTGCCGAAGTCTGCCGAAGGCGAGCTCGCTCCCAATGCTCTTCACTTCAAAAATCACAGATCGCGTGGAAGGTATTGTCATTTATTCATTTTACACATGGTTTTTGTTCCTTACATGGGTCTGAGTTAACATATTTTTGGAAATTGTGTCAAGCAAGACGGCAACAACTCACATATTTCAATCAGGCGTAAGAAATTGGCCCGCAGGCGTGAGCCGGCGTGAGATCGAAGTTTTCAACCTGCAGGCGTGAGACTCACGCCTAAGGCGTGAGAGTTGGAAGGTATATAAGGTTTGCAGCAAAACACCGCTCGATAGCTCAACTCGTCGGTGGTTCTTATCAGCTATACGGAGCTATATGTTGCATATTCCAGACTCTGCAGAGGGAAATTGTTTAACAGAAAAGGAAAACCACACACTATGTCTGAAAAGCGACATAAAATCAATAAATTTGCGAATTACCAAAATATAATAGTGAGAAACAGTCCCGCTTTTGGCCATGGTTTTGTTTCTTCTCAAGACTCAAGACCGTTGATCTATGGTTTTTGACGTAATGCGCATGATCAGTACACAAATCCGCTGGCAAAAGCCTTGCTGATTGCTTTGCAAGTTGTGAGAACATCGTTTGGATTTCATTTAAGAGAATGTATGGGAAGTAGCTTCCCCCCCCGCCCCCCCCTCCCCCGTCTGTAAAATATATTTGCCACAATGCTGCCAGAAGACCAAGAAGGATCCAGAAAATTCAGAAGGGGACGACAGGGACACTTGCCAACTGAATAAAATGTTATTTATTTTACTGAGAATGATTGCAATATAGTACCGAATTTCACAGAAACTTATCCTCAAAATTTTCAAATTTAATGAAGTTTGATAATACGTCGATAAATTGCTTTTTTTTGTTATGATGTTTAAAACACGTTTGCGTTTTTATTACACACGAAAATAATTGAGCTAAATTCACTCATCATTATAAATGTGGTAAACATGAAGAAGATCATCCACTGCCAAAAGTTTTGTCTAATCGAGTTGAAACTCGAACTAACACGTGATAAATAATCAATTTACTGCAATGCACCTTTCATTAAAAAGAATTGAAAAGAGTGCCCTTTCCATATCACGCAAGAGATTATAAATTAACGCACTATACAAGGACGACACTTGTTCGTCATGTTCTTCGCGAATTTCATCAGTCTCTAGGAAAGTAATAATTTCCCCTTTCTTAGGTTATAAATAAAATGTGGTTTATAACTTTCGGACACAATTTATCTCCAAAGTTGACGTTAACTCCTTCCTCTATCCTCTTTGGTCACTCTTTGTGGTTAACATTTATCTTTTAAATAGCCATTTCTACTTTTCAACAATCAAACTTAACATTTAATTTAGCCTGCATTAGTTTTATGATGACTTAATGGCTCAGTTTTCACGAACCAACTAATTAAGGATAAGAAACCTTTGCCCTTTCTATTTATCTTGTTTTTACATTTTCTGAAGAAGAATCGGAGTCTCCGGTTCCCAAATAATGTGGTTTGTTTCCAATCTTTAGTGTTAGTAAGAGATCTGCGTTACTTAAAAAAAAGGAACTTCGCAAAATTGAGTTTATTTTTCTGAACGTTACTTTAGTAGATGTTTTTTAGTTATCAAGTGACTTAGTTTCCCGATCCCGGCTATTGGAAAAGCTTTGCAAACGGTATGTTAAATCCGGAACCAATGAATTGTAAGTAAGCAAAACACATCAAACAATAAGCAGGCAAATGAAAGGGACCTTTTCTGTAAGAAAACGTTGAATAAAATTGATAAAAAATTAGACCGAATAAGATTGTAAAAGAAGTGCAAAGTCAGAGTAAAAAAAAAAAAAAAAAAAAGAAAAGCAAAAAAAGAAGAAGGGAGAACTATTATTCCCTGTCCTTAGTAACAGTCCCAGAAGTCTTTGCGAAAGGTAACTCGACCCAGTTGTCGAGCTTGATTACTTCCTTACCATACCATTTAAACCGACAGCAAAATGCAACAACTTGTAAAAATTGACTTTAATGTCTCAGTAAACTCGTTAAGTACTTGTGCGGTATTTATAGTTAAGTAGCCGTTTATATTAAGTCTGTAAAATAGTAAAATACAGTAAGTAAAATTTTCATTTTACTTTTACTTTTTTTAGATAGTTTAATATAGTTTTTTTTTTAAATAATGAAAAATTTGAAATAAGACTCTGGTTAGTTTTGAAATACTATTTTTGCTTGTTTTTAATTGTGTCTATTACTGTTAATTTTTATCTTTTGTACAATGACATAACATTATTGTAATATTTGATTTTATTTTTTAATTTATAGATGGCCACAAGTTTATCAGTGTTATCATAACCGTCACGTGTTTACCCTCTTTAAATAAAGGCGTGACCTTTAAGTATTGCCTAACCTTTACGTATTACTTAAATGAAATATCAGCCATCAAAATAGTTGTACACTGTTTTGTAAAAAAAAAAAAGAAAAAAAAAGGGCTCACTGAATAAATGCGTCCTTTTTCATGTTCAGTTCAGAAAGCGTGGTGATTAAATAGTTTGCATCAGGGACCACGACGCCGGGGGTGAAGTGGGTCTCCGAGAATTAAGCTATTGGTCTTTAAGGACTCATCTCAGTCAATTAAAGTGCCTCTAGAAAATAAAAAAAAAACACTACCGAAATTAAACTGCTATAAAAAATGAACTCCGCATGCGTTCAGGTTCCTGTAGGTACCCTTACTAAAGCGCTGATTTGCGTCGGTGTGATGATTGAATTGGAGACAAGGGAAGAGAAAACGTTCTTTCACGTCCTCTGAGACATAGATTAGCCAGCAACTTCTGATATTCTTTGCTCACAACAGAATAAATCACGGGATTTGCCGATGAGTTAATCAAAACAAAAACCGTCACCACATCAATTTAACATGTTGTTCGACCAGTGCTTCCTTCCACGCCATGATGAGACGAAAAATATTCAAGGGAAGCATTGTGACAGCGAAAGTCAAAACGAGTGGCGTAAGAATTTTCTTGGCGCGTTCGTTTTGTCTGAGGCGAACGCTCTTAATTTTGGAGAGACGTTGTTCATTATCTGGCTTACCTTCCTTCTTCATTAGTTTGATGAAGGCACTGCTCCGATTTATTAACCGTGATATAACGATGTAGGTGAAGGTTATTACGGTCAAGGGTAAAATGTAAGAAAAAAAGGTCAAAACGCCCATGTAGACGCCGCTAAAAGTGAAAGACATCATTGGGTTGCACCAGGGTAACTTTCCACCTGGCTCTTCGTGATACTTCTTTACAAAGTAAAGCGGAAGACAGAAGACCAAAAATGATGCCATCCACAAACAAGCTGCAACAATCTTAGCTGTTCGTAATGTGACGGCACTGTTGATTCGCCTTGACGTTTTCGATGTGACTATTGTCCGGTATCGATCTATAGCGACCACAGCTATACACCATACAGAGGCTCCATAGAATATTTCCGGGACAGGATGCACATACAAGCAAATAATCTCACGAAACGGCCATTTGCAAGGTAACTTCTCTCTAACTACAATGGAAATGTCAGTACCAGCGTGCCGAGATGTGCAATGGTTAAATTTAGTAGATATAAATCTCTTGCTTGTTTCTTCTTTCCCATCTTGGTTATGACCGTGATCACTAGAATGTTACCAACAACTCCAAACAGTGCGATAAAGACCTGAAGAGAGAGTATAAAGGCCTCATCAACTGGCATAGCCCTGTCGTCTGTTGAGTTGAAATCTGATTCATTTGCTATGCTGCAGTTCGCCATAAATTGAGGCACTTTGAGGGTTTCCTTTTACGTGACTTGTTACCGTAAAGCGTTATGGAGTGTTTGTTGAATTTAATCGACGATCAGTTCTATCATTATTGAAGGGGTCTCTCTGCCTTTTTCTATTTTGCCATTTTATTCCTTCTTGCTTGAAAGTACAGTGCACGTAAAACGCTCGCTGTCTTACATCTATGCTCTGTGAAGGGCAAAAGACATGTCATTAACAATGCAAGAGTTACCTAAAAACGCCAGCGCTAATGCTTATACTAAATCGAAGCACAGTGAATGGATGACAATTAGACCAGTTGAAAACCGTCAACATCTAGAGTTATCTCAAAAAAGAACTGTTTTTATCCGAATACTGCTAAAAACTGAAAACCTTTTTGGTTTTGCGCGCGATAAAGTCGGAATCGTAGAAAAAATGAACATAACAAGAAGGCTAACAAGAATAATAACGAGTGAGATAGAAAATGCGTTGGATAGACTTACACAGTGGCCGGCTACGTAGCTGGGGCCATCTGAAGACCTCGCCACTAACCTACAACGGTACTATAGTATATGTTCGGTATAGAAATAAATGATCAACCTCTGTGAAAGATTATAAGTTTCTCAACCACGAAAGCGCGGGAGAGAGGTTCGTTGTTAGACAAGACGACATAGCTTGAACTTGTGTAAATATAACGTGCTGTTGCGAATGTATACCCTCCACGTGTCCTCTATATGTCCCCCGTGACACGTAATTGTAGACTGAGAGATGAAAATGTTCACTATGCAATACTATACGCCCAATAATAATAGATAGGTTTTGCACCTCTGGCGTAGATTCAAACGCAGCTCCTTGTTCTCTAACACTTTGTAAATAGCACTTTGCAGTATGTATCGCACTAAATTGCCTTACTTTTAGTGCTTGTAGCACTTTGCAGAAAACACCTGTCGCGCCCTGCAATAACTGACATTGTCCTAGCAGTTTTATTAACCACAACACTTGTATTGAAAAAAGCTTTCACATGTTGTATTAACTGTCGTTGAACTTTGTACGAGACAAGTGAAGGGAAGCCTGACTAAAAACATCAGAATTCTTCTTTCAAGTCTTATTGCGCAAAATAACCGGGAAACTAGATCTCTGGATTGGGCTATTTTGGTGGTCTCAACAAACACAGTTGTCCCAGAAACTACAAGTTTTCTCGACATTTCTTACTATTGACTATATATTTAGAATGGAAAAGAAACATGCGAACCTGGCAAAATATCAAGTGTGCTGAGAATTAAGGAAGACCAAAATAGTAAGATTTTCACCTCACAACACGAGTATAAAATTAAGAATGTATGTTTTCTTCGTTTTATTTCACGTGAACTCATAAAAATTGTCGGAGGCCGGTAAAGGGGATATGTTTTTGTTCTGGCCCTTTGCATCTTATCCTTCCTCTCCCCCCGCTACTAAACCCACCTTCCCCCTTTGGTAAACCAGATATAAGTGGCAAAATCTGTAACATATATTTGCACAGTGCTGCCACAAGACCAAGACGGATCCAGAAAATTCACAAAGGGGCGACCAAGGACGACACTTACTTTACTTATTTTTATTTTATTTTTATTTGCCACACAATAATTACAAAAAGTATAGGAAAAGATGAAAAAAGAAGTGTCGAGGAGACCTAACAGAAACTATAGGAGCTTATGAGAGGTTAGGCCTCTGCGAACTACGGGCTAGAGCTGTTTCACATCAATTGAAGAAAAGATGGCGAAAAGTCGAAGATGGAAAGATTTATGAACTGTTTTCATACGTACTCAATAATTTAATGTTCAGTTTTTTCTTAAAACAGGAAAGGGATTAAGAGTTGACGACCTCCTTGACAAGTGAATTAAAAAGCTTAGGCCCTTGAAAAAAGGGCGAGAACTTCTTAGTCTTTGTACGACAGTACGGTAGACGGTAGGCCTGGGAATTTCTTTTATTGTAAGAGTGGAATTGATTGCTTTGAGAGAAATTGTTATTAAACCTTGGAGGTAAGAATGAATTTTTGCAAGAATACATAAGTTGGCCCAGTTGAAGCAAATGGATATCATTAAATTTTAGTATACCGAGGTCCTTAAAGATGGGGTCTGTATGAGCATTGAAATGTGATTTATTAATAATTCTAATAATGCGCTTTTGCAGGATAACAAGGCGGCAGAGATTGGATTTAGAGGTCGAAGCCCAAACTGTTCGTCATGTTCTTTGCGAATTTTATAAGTCTTCAGGAAAATAAGAATTTCTTCTTTCGTGGGTTATAAATGAAATGGGGTTAATAAGTTTCGAACACTTTGTCTCCAAAGTTGACGTTAACTCCTTCCTCGACCCTCTTTGGTCACTCACTCTTTGCGGTAAACATTTATCTTTTAAATAGCCATTTGTACTTTTCAACAATCAAACTTATTTAATTTAGCCTGCATTAATTTTATGATGACTTAATGGCTCAGTTTTCACGAACCAACGCCCCGCGTTCCTAGCAAAGACCGTGGAAACTGGGGATAAGAATCGTGACGACTTTCATTGTATGGAAATGAGTCTCGTGATGAGAATGCAGTTTATTTTCGGCGATGACTGAATGACGCATGTAAGTTTGGCAATGATGTAATTTTCCTCGAATGGAGGCCCTTGATTTTCGTGTAATTAGGCAGGACATGCAGGCACTTAAACAAGGAAATATCCCAAAGCAGGATGAGAAAATATTATAGCGGGGAAATCCTCAGGATTTTGTGGCTTTTTAAGGCGTTATGTTTCTCACAATATTGTCGCAATTACCGGAAATGTACGGTTAATATAAATAGATTCACTTTGTTTTATATATTTAATTGATAGATTTTCGCAGTTGTTACGATGAGAAGTCGTGTTGCACTTCATAAATACTTGAGATATGAAGTATCCACTGTCACGTAATTTTTACGTGCGCACGTGCGTAAAATTTGCGTTCGCAAATAAAATAAAGGCAATGTATGAAAGGCCGCACGTACAATCATGTAAGCGTAAAAGTAGAAACTCGCTTAATTTGACGTTTAATCTCAATACTTTATGTCTTACCTCTATTGGATTTACGTGATTAAAATTTACGTGCGTAAACGTGCGGAGCCAAAAATCCACCCTAACGTGTCACGGATGTGTTTATACGGGTACTTTGAACTTGACTAACCACACACCCTACTTGCAGCACTTCATGTCCATATTTAATAGAAATCCCATATCGAGCTTTTCCGGAACGGGTTGGTCCAAGAATTCTATGGCTTGAAAGCGTTGATTATTTTGGAACAACTGATCACTTCAGTGGTCGAAAAAAAAAGAATAATCTCAATGAGCAAAACTTCGGGGTTAACTGGAAAGTCAGGATCGAGGATCGAGAAATCAGGAATCGAGGATCGGTTAAAAAGAACTTGAAAATAAAATAAATGAATAAATCGTGGATCAGTGGTGATGTGGGCCGCAGACTGAAGTTAAATTTCACAGAACATGACCGCGTTCGCTGTACTGAACACTAAATTCAAGTAAACTTGTCCTAGTCTGTCTGAGTCAGTGATTGTTTGGACGAGAAAGTGAAATTTTCCGGGAAAATGAAACGCTTTATCCCGGTGATACTGTAATACAAGAAAAAACTTTAACAGTTTTTAATTTTTAAGTGTACATTTGCTTTCAGTACTCCTTAATTTTCTTGTAATTGTTGTATGCCCGACCCCATCAGTAATGCTGATCTCTTTATCGTGCAGTAAACTAAGGTTCTTACCTACCCACCTACCTACCTACCTGTCTGTCTGTCTGTCTGTCTGTCTGTCTCTGTCTGTCTGTCTGTCTGTCTGTCTGTCTGTCTCTCTCTCTCTCTCTCTCTATCTCTCTCTCTCTCTCTCTCTCTCTCTCTCTCTCTCTCTCTATCTATCTATCTATCTATCTATCTATCTGTCTATCTGTCTGTCTGTCTGTCTGTCTGTCTGCCTATCTATCTATCTATCTATCTATCTATCTATCTATCTATCTATCTATCTATCTATCTATCTACCAAATTGTTATGACGATATGACCTCTGCCTTGAAAGTAAGGGGCTTCAAAATTGCGAGTATTAATGTTGCTAGTCTCCTGCTGCATATTGAAGAGCTTCGACTAATTATGGCTGATCAGTGTCTTGATCTGCTAGCTGTTAATGAGACTAGACTCGATTCTACAATAACTGACAACTTGGTTCATATTGACGGCTATTCAATCCTAAGAAAGGATCGAAACCGTAATGGCGGCGGCGTGTGCATTTATCTTCGATCGAATATTAATTATTGCCTTAGAAATGAAATAATTCCCAATAACGAGTTTGAAATGTTAAGTGTTGATATTAAAAAGCCTAATAGTAAAGCTTTTAACGTAACTGCGGCCTACAGGCCCCCTAGCTGTACGGTTGGCTTCTTTGAAGCTTTAAAGGCTATTGTGCGCATTATTGACATGGAATCTAAGGAACAAATTATCTTAGGCGATTTAAATTGCAATTATCTATCGGATAGAAATAACATGCACCTGTCTCAGTTGAAGCAATTAAGTTCGACCTATCAGTTTCAACAACTAATCAATGAACCTACTAGAATCACGCCAAATTCTAGCACACTTATTGATATAATATTATCAAATGAATCCTCGAGGAATTTAAAATCAGGAGTGGTGCATATGGGATTAAGTGACCATAGTATGGTCTATGCAGTACGTAAGTTTGCCATTTCATCTAAAAACACTCATAAGCATGTGACCACTTGTTCTTTTAAAAACTTTAATGCAAGTGCTTTCGGAGAAGACCTAAAGTCAGCGCCCTGGGATAGCCTAAGAAATTGCACTACTCCCGATGAAACGGTTGAAATCTGGGAAAATATGTTTTTAAAAATAGCTGACGCTCATGCGCCCATAAGAACGCGGCGAGTAAGAAATAAAAAATCCCCTTGGATTACTACTGATCTGAGGGAGCTGATAACAGGTCGAAACAGACTGAAAAGGCAGGCTATATCAACAAAACAGCCATCTATCTGGGATAAATATAGAAAAGAAAGAAATAGAATAAATAATGAGATTAAAATGGCAAAAGCGAATTATTATAAATCAGAAGTGGAACAAAATGTGGGTAACCCGAAGGAAATATGGAGGACAATCAATGAATTAACATATCGTAAGTGCACTAGTAACTCTTCAATAAGTGAACTAAAAAGTGGTGATAATTCCTTCACAAAACCCGCAGAAATGTGTCAGATTTTAAATGACCATTTTACATCTGTCGGTCCAAACCTAGCCTCCACACTGCCTAGTGGAAATACAAGTTTTGACTCTTACATAAAGCCTGTTTCCACGACTTTTAATTTACAACATACCTCTGCCACTGAAGTTTTAAAGTTATTAGGTAAATTATCTCCGAACAAGGCCACTGGCCTTGATAACATCTCATGTCGGCTTCTAAAAGAAGCTGGCCCAATTATTGCCACTTCTTTAACCTGTATCATAAACAAAACCATAGATACTGGCCTCTTTCCTTCACAGTGGAAAATGGCTAAAGTATTTCGTTTGTATAAAAAGGAT
The DNA here is from genome assembly GCF_958299795.1 of Porites lutea. NCBI lineage: Eukaryota > Metazoa > Cnidaria > Anthozoa > Scleractinia > Poritidae > Porites > Porites lutea. The sequence goes on along the minus strand of NC_133212.1, from coordinate 9,984,286 downwards.
GATCGCACAGATGCACAAAACTATAGACCAATATCTGTCTTGCCAGCCATTTCTAAGATTTGTGAAAGGGTAGTCTACGATCAACTATACGGGTACTTAAATTCAAATGGCCTGTTAACAAAAAACCAGTCTGGATTTCGTTCCCTTCACTCTACAGTGACAGCGCTGTTACATTTAACAAATAATTGGTATCTTAACATTGACAAAGGCATGTCCAATTTGATTGTGCTTCTCGATCTTGCCAAAGCCTTTGATACCGTTTCACATAATATTTTATTAAAAAAGCTTGAGCTCTATGGTCTGAAGGGTGTAACGCTCGACTGGTTTTCATCGTACCTATCAGTTAGGCAACAGCAGTGTGTAGTAGAGGACTGTGTATCTAAGCCCCAGTTGATAAGTTGTGGAGTTCCACAGGGTTCAATTTTAGGCCCTTTGTTGTTTTTAATTTATATCAATGATCTCCCTGGATGTCTTCTCCATACCAAAGCACACATGTATGCCGATGATACCACGATATATGCGTCCTCTGTATCCACTGCTGAACTATATGCCAAGGTAAATAATGACCTAACTCGCGTTAGGGACTGGCTTCTTGCAAATAAGTTAAGCTTAAATGTCACTAAAACGGAGTATATGTTCTTACTAACTACCTTCAAATTATCTAACTTAGGAAGAGACTTTCCAATTAAGATTGGCAACAATCATGTTAAACGAGTCCAAACAACAAAATATTTAGGAATTCACTTAGATGAAAATCTTAAATGGAACGAGCATGTTGACAAACTTTGTTCAAAAGTCAATCGATCCATCAGTGGTCTAAAACAGGCTCGTGATTATGTACCATTAGATGTTCTAAATACTATTTACAAATCTCTTATCCAGCCTGTGTTCGACTACTGCGACGTTGTTTGGGACAATTTAGACCAGGGACTTGCCACTAGGATCCAGAAATTACAAAATCGTGCTGCACGCATAATAACCTTTCAAGGTTATGACGTTCGTTCAGCACAAATACGAAAACAACTAAACTGGGAAGAGCTTGCCTCAAGGCGTCAAAGGCACTTAAGTCTATTAATGTATGATACAGTGAATGGAAATGTACCTAGTTACTTAAGCGATCTTTTCTCGAATGTCTGTGAGAACAACCCTAATTATAAGTTTATGCTAAGAAATGCGGAATATAATGTTGTACTGGACCACGTTCCAAAAACAGAATATTATAAGGGGTCTTTCTCATACAGAGGAGGAATGCTGTGGAATTCATTACCAAATGACATAAAAGCGTCCGAATCTAAAGCTATCTTTAAAAGAAAAACTGGCTAGTAGGCAGGCAAACTGTTGACTACATTTTACTATATTTTATTATTTGTACATATTTTTAGAGTAGTTGTACAGTATTTACTTCTGTTTCTATACGGCTTTCATGTAAAGAAGTTATGTAACTTATGAAATCACCGTATTCAAATAAAAGTGAATCAATCAATCAATCAATCAATCAATCAATCAATCAATCAATCAATCTATCTATCTATCTATCTATCTATCTATCTATCTATCTATCTATCTATGTAAAATGCTTGCTGTGTACTACTCTAAACATTGTACACTGAGACTGTACGGATATATTAAAAGTAGATACTAAGCAGTTATGGTAAATTAAATGTCATTACTTTCATGCGATGTTGATATCTTATAAAACGGACAACAAATTCAGCAGGAATACGCGCGAACTGAATTAACTGTGTGTTGTACAAGGTTCTGTTAAACTTACACTTTTTTCCTGTGCTGAACTATATACTGTACCGAGCCGTATCTGGGTCCGGTACAAAGAAGCTATGTATATTTATACTGACAGAGTCATGGGCCCCTGATACCGATAAAAATCATCGTTCAATTTTTCGAGTGTAAAATCCCCGAAAGAGTACTCCTCAATGGAGCAATATCAATATGTAGTAGGTTTTTAAAGATTTCACTTCGGTTTGAGGCTAAGATGTGCGGCCTGTCTCTCCTTGCAATTTTTACTTTTTGAGTATATACATTATGACATACAACACTCGTTTTGTATTCCAAACGAAAAAGTAGTATAACAGCACCGGGGCCTTTGACCATATAAAACTCTTGTCATACATCGATGAACATTTGATATTTAGTGATCATACATGAAGGATCTAACGACATGGCGGAGCGAGGTTGACGAGTATTTACCAGTGTTTAAAGCTAAGAACAAAAATAAAATGAGAAAGGACAAGCAACTGTATTAAACTGAAATTCGCGAGGTCGATAAAGAGAAGAAAAGGATCAAAACTCACTACAAAGGTTTTAGCGAAGATAGAGATGAGTGGCGTGACTATGGTTCCTTATTTAATCTCGAAGGATTTCACACTGTGTCTTCACCTTCTGCACCTCAATTTTATTATAGTAAATTTCGAATTGATATTTCGGTCCGGTTTTCCATCCATTCAACAACTTTGCCAGTGATTTTCTTCCTGCCTTTGCTCGCACGTCTATGAGTCGTTTGCAGTACCGAAATCTTTTTGAAGACGTTAAGAATACGGCTGTTAACAACAACATCGCTAACACCAGATTCTTCAAAAATTTATTTCACGACAGCGGCTGTGGCGCACTCGTAACCGATTTCTGCGTTTTTATTCTCCTTGCCATAATGTATAAATGAGAAAGCTGAAAGAAATAAAATGCAGACCCCGACAAGTTAATATTATACGAAATTTTTGACTCAAATTAACCTAACAATATTTTCACGGCTGGTATAGTACCTTTGTATCAATTCACATCCTAGGCCTCAGTACCTGAGCCAACCCTTCAAACGGAAATAAAAGGTTCACAAAAGTACGATAATATTAATAGGAACACTTACTTGTTTATTTCGTGTCGGAATGAAGGAGCCGTTAGTTCCCGTACCATCCGCATTGCCAATTGCTTTGCTGCCCGGTATTAAAGACAGAACCAACAGCAGCAAACACGCTACCAATTAAAACTTCAGGGCCGTGGGTCCGTGGAAAAATCTTGGTCAATATTGATGAAATTGGTACCGAAACAAGCGGAATATTATACATTCTTTAAATCTGGAGGTAGCTAAGCGATCCCAGTATGCACTAGGAAGCTATGTTACCCCTCTTTGGCCTTCTAAAAAACACTCAACTTGCCAAAAGTAATCGCCAAAGTCCGTGAATTTTTTTCAGCAATCGACAACAAACCAAAGGAAAAGATATGTGTTAAACGTGTAATTTTTGAATTCCGGAGGTAACTTGTCATGAATCTTCAAACGAAAAGATAATGAAAGGAAAAACTACAATTTTTACGAATATTTTGACCGAGATCTACTGTGGGCGTGACCTCTGGAAATATGAGAGACCTTATGTTAACAAGGAATTTCATATGCAAAACTCATCTCCAAGCAACCGAGACTCAACGCTACTAAGAGCGTTCTTGTTTTTAATTGTGTCTATTAATGTTAATTTTTATCTTTTGTACAGTAACATAACATTATTGTAATATTTGATTTTATTTTTTAATTTATAGATGGCCACAAGTTTATCAGTGTTATCATAACCGTCACGTGTTTACCCTCTTTAAATAAAGGCGTAACCTTTAAGTATTGCCTAACCTTTACGTATTACTTAAATGAAATATCAGCCATCAAAATAGTTTGTTAGCTTATACCAACTTTGTACACTGATTTGTAACTCTTACAAAATAAGTGGAGTATGTTTTAAAGAGGGAAAAAATGTAAACAAAAATTCGCCTGTTAGCGCAGCCTCGCAAACTTTGAGCCTTAGATTTTTATCATGCTAAATAGAATAAGGTCCAGTATAATTCTTCTACACATCCTGCTGAAAAAAAAAAGAAAAAAAAAAAAAGGGCTCACTGAATAAATGTGTCCTTTTTCATGTTCAGCTCAGAAAGCGTGGTGATTAAATAGTTTGCATCAGGGACCACGACGCCGGGGGTGAAGTGGGTCTCCGAGAATTAAGCTATTGGTCTTTAAGGACTCATCTCAGTCAATTAAAGTGCCTCTAGAAAATAAAAAAAAAATACTACCGAAATTAAACTGCTATAAAAAATGAACTCCGCATGCGTTCAGGTTCCTGTAGGTACCCTTACTAAAGCGCTGATTTGCGTCGGTGTGATGATTGAATTAGAGGCAAAGGAAGAGAAAACGTTCTGTCACGTTCTCTGAGACATAGATTAGCCAGCAACTTCCGATATTCTTTGCTTACAACAGAATAAATCACGGGATTTGCAGATGAGTTAATCAAAACAAAAACCGTCACCACGTTCAATATCAATTTAACATGTTGTTCGACCGGTGCTGGCTTCAACGCCCAGATGAGACGAAAAATATTCAAGGGAAGCATTGTGACGGCGAAAGTCAAAACGAGTGGCGTAAGAATTTTCTTGGCGCGTTCGTTTTGTCTAAGGCGAACGCTCTTAATTTTGGAGAGACGTTGTTCATCATCTGCCTTTCGATTTCCTTCATTCTTCATTAGTTTGATGAAGGTACTGCTCCGATTTATTACCCGTGATATAACGATGTAGGTGAAGGTTATTACGGTCAAGGGTAAAATGTAAGAAAAAAAGGTCAAAACGCCCATGTAGACGCCACTAAAAGTGAAAGACATCATTGGGTTGCACGAGGCTAACCTTCCACCTGGCTGTTCGTGATATTTCATAACAAAGTAAAGCGGAAGACAGAAGACCAAAAATGATGCCATCCACAAACAAGCTGCAACAATCTTAGCTGTTCGTAATGTGACGGCACTGTTGATTCGCCTTGACGTTTTCGATGTGACTATTTTCCGGTATCGATCTATAGCGACCACAGCTATGCACCATACAGAGGCTCCATAGAATATTTCCGGGACAGGATGCACATACAAGCAAATAAACTCACCAAATGGCCATTTGCAAGGTAACTTCTCCCTAACTACAATGGATGGAAATGTCAGTACCAGCGTGCCGAGATCTGCAATGGCTAAATTTAGCAGATATAAGTCTCCTGCTTGTTTCTTCTTTCCCATCTTGGTTATGACCGTGATCACTAGAATGTTACCAACAACCCCAAACAGTGCGATAAAGACCTGAAGAGAGAGTATAAAGGCCTCATCAACTGGCATCGCCCTTTCGTCTGTTGAGTTGAAATCTGATTCATTTGCTATGCTGCAGTTCGCCATAAATTGAGGCACTTTTGAGGGTTTCCTTTTACGTGACTTGTTACC
>NC_133212.1:9936549-9974049 GCF_958299795.1 Porites lutea | reverse complement strand
TCGGTTTGGTCTAACTAGTAAGATCAGTAGGCCAGGACCAAAACTTTAATTTTCTTTCGATTAAACTAGTTGTTGTTTCATTCGACCAAGTTGTTCCTAGTCCCACCCCCCGGGCTCCTCCTCCTGTTTGCTTGTATCCCCTCGGCTCCTGCCTGCTAGACAGATTTTGGTAGACTTTCAGCAGTCTCTCAATTTTGCTGTATAATATTGCAGAATGAAGCAAAGTAGCCTGGTGCCTGTGGGTGTGAGAAAGCGTGTTTCCGCGAAGTAGAGTGTTTCTTGAAATGCAAAGAATCTGTTTAGAAAGCAACAACAGAGAAAAACGAAGGTATTCGATAAATTGAATGTATAACTAATTCTTCATTTTTTTTTTGTCAACGGCGATCGGTTCCTGCGTTACCGCCGGAATTAAAGAACTGTGCCAATCATACGTAGAATTTTTAGAGCACGGTCAGGGTTAAAGATGGGAACTGAGCTCTCATACCGATGACTCACGTAACAAGGGAATGAAAAAGCAGTTGTAATGACAATAATAATAGAAAAAAAGATTTTCGTCACAAAAAGAAGCAAAAGTAACTGATACCCGCATTCCATGATGATAGTTCCTCGGCAATCTTTTATGCTTTCGCCCACGATGTGAAGATCAGTTGCTTTTAAATGGACGCGTTGTCTCTTTTATGATCAGTTATCGTCTTCCTTCTTTTCTGTTGGGTGGCTGTGAAATTTCATCGTCAAGAGCAGAAAGGGCTTTAAACAAATATTGAACCATCGAAATGTATTTAAGAAATATTTATCTACCAAACAATTGCAAGCTTTCTGTATTTCAATAACTTCCCGTCAAAGACGGCAGATTTATTTGATTTCTTGTCTGTTTAAGAGTGACAACAATTTGACAAGAGGTCATACAAATTGACAGAAAATCAGTTGCTTTGAAATGATAGCACCAGGTGTCCTTTTTTGTATTTTTCAATACATAAGAACATTAAAAATAATGATATCAATTGATTGCAAACTTCCCGTTCTTTTTTTCAATTATTTGTCGAAATTTGCTTTGTTATTGCAGCTGTTTAATTGTTATGGCTTTAAGACTTGTACTGGTTGAAAAATCAACGAATATTAAAATCAGACAGATAAATCATCAAAGGAGAAATCGCACAACCATAACTGCAAAATTGATATCAATTTACGAAAGTAATTGGAAGAAGAAGACGAGGAATAAAAAGAAGGTTTTTGGAAGTAAACACAGGCTCTTTGCTTCAGAATGTCACGTGACCTATGCCATGCATTTTTTAAACAATTTTGTCACGGCATCATTTCTAATAATTGTATACCAAAATTCTTTTTTTTCTTTTGCTTTACATGATTCAGTTACAACAACTGGAGTTTCCATGTTTTGAATTATTTAAGCTTTAGGCATAAAAGTTAATTCGGCAAGACATCTCTGTTTAACTTGCGTGGCAACCAATAAGAATACGTATAAAATTAATGGCCGCCAAACTCGTGGAAATTACTCTGAAATTAAAAATCCATTAAGTGTTTTACTTAGTGTTTTAATTTCCTTCTCTATCATCTATATTGATTTCATACTTTTTAATTAGGACACTGCAACTACATGTATGTTCATAAAATCAGAAACTGTTGTGTAGTCTGCGAATAAAGTTGTCTTTCATCGCTCCTCACTACTTGAGACGTTTCGATCGTTTCTCTCGCAAAACGCACGGCTGCATTCGCGGGCTGCTGTTATGTTTTTGCTGTTGCGGTGGTGGTGGAAGTTGTTGCTGACGTGGTTTCGGCGTATATAATTATGTTTAATCTCTCACGTCACTAAAAACCACAAATTCTGGATCATATTGCATATAACATGATTTTTGCAACACCCTTTATCTTTCATATATTGCTCGCTTTCAATTACATGTAATTCCATTCAAACGGGGTTATTTCTACACTCAAAAAAGCTAGACATTTCTTACATTTATTTACTTATTATTAGTATTTTTAAGAAAACAACTTTACCTCGTCCACCTTGTTGCAACTGTATTTCACCTTGTGGCTAAGGGTTTTGAGTCCGATTTGTTTTTAGTTTGGTATCAGTTTTGTTTCTTGTGGCACTCGATATGAGAAGGTACCGGCAATTTTGCTTATCTCGCGAAAACCACTCGTTCTATTTTTCCTTTACCTTTACAGTATCGAAACGCCTCGCTGGCTGAATTGCACAAATTTGCATTCTTGACCCTCTATCTTCGCTTCATGTCACTTACAAAAATTTCCCTGCTTGAACCGACTTCGTTCGTAAAAGCAATCTAACGAATGCGCTCAATCAGTTAATCAATGTATACTTCCATTACCACAAGGTTAGTCTCGACGCACTTTCAATGTTATCTGCAGCCAAAGGGCATGAACGCGTTGGGCATTTCACTGAATATATCTCAAAAAAATGACGAGGACTTATTTATTTACATATTCTATCTCAGTCAACGATCAACTCAGAACTGCTAAGCACGGTAAAACACGGTAACATCCAAATCATTGTCCTATCGTTTGATGTGATTGTGGATAACTGTTTTAAAAACATCAGTTCGTTCAAAGAGTATAGAGTCATTTAGACGAGAGCTGATTCTTTAATACTACACGCGTGGCCGAACTTGTTCAGCTTCAAATGACTTACCTAAAAAATTCCTTCGAACTCAGTTTTAAATCTTGACGTTCTTTACTCCTGCAAGACTGACCTTGTATGCCAGTGAATAGTATTTTTTTCATCACCAATATTTTTCAATGATAGTCGAGCTGTCATGACCACCGACACCAAAGCAGGGAGACGACTGTGGTTTTATACGCGAGGGATCATGGGTTAGAAGTTCCGCTTCCGTTTCAGAGCGATTCCAGCGAGTTTAAGTCGCATTAAGAACGGCCTCACTTGCTATCTAAACACAATTAATGACACATGGAAACTAGCTATTGAACTCTGAAGCTTTCATTTCTTTTTTGACCCCCAAATAGCGAACACTAAGGGCCTGTTTACATGAAGGTGGGGGGACCCCAGGTAGGTGAGGTAACATGAGGCGGGTTACCCCACCTAACATGTAAACGTGATCACATTAAAATGAGAGATTGTATGGACAGGGGGGTTACCCCACCTAAGAGGGTTACCCCACCTTCTTGGAGTCCCCCACGTCAATGTAAACAGGCCCTAAGGTACCAATACAAAAACGCATAATTCATTGTCACGTAACAACAATTAACACTCGTGAACTTGGGCTGTTTGAGGAAGTACCTCTTGTAAGCGGCCAACCCCCATAGGAGACAACAGAAGTTTCCGGTCAAAGCTCCATAAATAAAACCTCTCATAAACAAACACCTCTCGTAAGCGACCGCGAACACTTTTTGGGCAAAGCTTTTAATTATTTTCCATAAAATCTCTTGTAAGCGACAACTTGACGCATTTTTGATTTCTCTATGTTACCTTTACCACAGGTAGCCCAAGCTCGAAAAACCGTATTTATTCGAATAAGCGCCCAACCTCGAATTAGCGCCCACCTCGAATAAGCGCCACTAAAACCGCTGGACACAAAACCTCCCCTGGGCCGATGTTATATAGTTACTATCTACAGAAGTACCTAATCAAAGTTATCTTTAAATGTATATTATAGTAGAGTGGAGGATGATATGTGTAAATCATAGCCTTTAATGCAGCGGAACTTGTCACTCAGAATCGCCTATGTCTACTGTCTGTGCCGGAGGTTGAGGAAGTATTCACTCTAATGGGTGTTACTCTAGTTCCGCAGATACTATAGCTGGTTCGCTTTTGTTTTTTGACGTGGGTAATACATCATTTGGTGCTTGCACAGCAGGAAACCACCGCACTAGTTTCTCTTTACGGTAATTACATCTTCTCTTAATGCCCAGTCGGAATAGTTTTGCTCGAATAGACTTGCGTGACTTTGGCTATCTCACTATTTCTGACATTTGCTCGACCAGACCCTTCAAAATTGAAAAACGGCCACGTACAATGACAATGAAACGTCGTTGGATTTTTTTCCGCGCTAGTTTTTACTCGTTTTTGTATTACGAAACGTAGCTTGTTTGGTCCGGAAATACCCAACGTTTCATCGTAAGCGGGACACACTTTGTGAATTAAAGAAAAATATCCGCGCTACTTTTTAATTGTTTTTGTATCACGAATCTGGAGCCAGGGTCCGGAGTTTGACGATAAGTGGAACGCACATTAGCCACACACATAGCCTACCTGTCATCATCGCTTTATTCGTTATGGAAATACCCCACCCGCCCCCCCCCCCCCCCCCCCCCTCCACGCCACTAGAAAACTGAAATACAGGAATAATTTACATTCCAACCACAATTTCTTATTTTTGTTTGTTTGTTTTTCGTAATATTGTAATCGACGTCAAGTTTTGACAACTCTGATGATTATTATTAATTTTGATTTTAACGTGTTAAGCCTATATAGATTGGGCCCTTCTCTCCAAATATCAAAGAGATAATCACCAGAAATTTTTCAAAATTATTTTTTAATCGTTATGGCGTTTCTTGGAGCTAAACCTTAAATAGAAAGAACTTACATTATCTTCTACAAATATGTCCAGTATGACCAACCCGAGTTGTTCAAAAGGTGGATAGCGCTATCCACCGGTTAAATCTCTATCCAGTGGATAGTGCAATTGGTTTCCGTAATACTTATCCGCAGGACAGTCATTTATCCGATGGATAGCGCTATCTAGCTTTTGAACAACTGGGGCCAGGAGGATTTTATCGTGACGTCAGTTGAACCTCTCAACCACAGTCACCTTGGCGACAGAAGAAAGTGGACGTTGAAGAGAGGTTTAAACAAAAAGGCAATGTATGGACTGCCCGCCGAAAATGTGGCGGTTGTAGAGAGGTGACCGTTAAAGCAGGTTTGACTGTATTTGGCTAAAGGGTGTTTTTAGGGCAACCGTGTGACGTGCCTAGACTGAAGCAGTGCACGTTCAGTCTGTAGGGTTGAGGCTAAGCAGGACTCGAAACAGCAACCAATCTAGAAGAGAACTGGTACAGAGACAAAAGAAATAAACGGACCTATCTATCCTTTCAGTCTTCTCCCTCGCGCGTTTGCCTTGTTCAGTCGCATTTAACATGCACACCCGCGCGATAATCCCGAGGGACTGCTGGCAGTCTACCGTCTCTACCGTGTGCTTTAGGCCCGGTTCACACGAATCCGGATATTTTTGGAGTCGTAAATGTTTGTTTTTTACCGCACGAAATTGATTCAACTCACCGAAATAGCATCGTTTTGAAACCACTCTCCAGACTACTCTTAAAGCTCCGTCCGCACGAATCTGGGTAGAAAAAAATACGGTACCCAGGTTCAAAAAATGTCGAATTCGTCTGGACCAGATCTTAGTACAATCAAACCTCTTTTTAGCAGCTCTATATAAAGTAGTCTGTCACCTTTCCCGAGGGTGAACCCTTCAGAGGTTTTGAATGTATTGTTTCGTAGTTCGTTTTTTAGATATTTCCTCTACTCTAACTACACTCTGGCTTTCCAGCCGGGCCATTTCGGTCAAGTAAGGGCAATCAAAGCATTTGATAGCACTTTTGTCAGCTGTTGGCTGGTCCAAGGGGTCACATTTTCTCATATCAACGCTCGCTAAAGATGACTAGGCTGGGACAGGTTTTGTCCATATACATGTAAACAGGGCCTAAGTTAGCAAATAGGTATATATAAATAAAGAAAATATTTGCGTAAAAAACAAAAACAAAAACCTGAAACATTAATTTATCCCGGTACCCCGTGGGTGCACCTTACAATTGAAACATTAAGATAAAAAAAATAATAATAATAATAAAAAAAAAAATTAAAACAAATCATGTACTTCTGTTTGATCCATTTTTCATATTGGGAAGAAGAGCATGTGTTATGTGATGACTGTCGGCGCGTCGCGTCCTGTTAACTTTTGCAGCTGTGAGATGTCTAGTGCTATGTCGAGCAGAGGTTTTAATACATCCTGCAGAAAATAAAGAAACCAACAATAAATAAATAAAACAAATAAAAGATACTTCACAAGGACTATAAGAAATGTTGCAAAGACACACATCGCGGTTACACGACATAGCGGCCATGCTGCGCTTATGTTCGAATACCACACAAACTGTTTTCCTTTCCTTTGTTTTGTCGTTGCCAATCGTTTTTTGCCAGAACTGATACTGAAGAACAGCATAAGAACATACGAAAAAGCTAACGGCAGTTAACGATAAAATCAATAAGCGCTTCACTTGTTAGTCTGGGGGTAGTGTGGGAGGGGAGAGGGTACTGAGATTATAGTAAAAACCCGCAACTGAGAACCTACATTTTTAGGAGTTAGTCTAAACAGGTTCTTATATAAATGGTAGTAAACAGAATTTTAGGCTATTTAGGTTCTTAAAATGGGTTCTTAATCCTGGAGAAAAAACAATTAAAACACAGCTGCAAACAAGTTGGTCATTGGCCTATACTTTTATTTTCTTCAGCCCCACAACACCCCCACCCCCACCCCCACTGCACTCATTTTTCTTTAAAAAACATTTTTACAACAATGGCAATCTGCTTTTTTTGCTTCAAATATGATTCTCGCAATGCAGCTGTAATGTACTAGTATGATTTTAGAAAATAAGAACCTGTTTTAAATTTCTTAGGCTAAATAGGTTCTTGTTTATAGGGGGTATAAATGATCAATTTTAGGCTAGCAGGTTCTTAATTTTTAGGTTCTTAGTTGCGGGTTTTTTACTGTATTGCACGGTGTGGATTCTGGGCAGCCTGCATTACAAAATTGGACGTACAGAGTTTAGCCACATGTTTAACAGAAACCGCGTTCTAAGCCATTTCCAATTTGCCCAATCTTAATAAACAGGGGAGAGCAATATGCATAGTACAAATTACAAAGATCATTTTCTAAATAAAATAATCCACTTTTTAGGTCCATTGGTTGTTTTAAACCGGTTTCAGTTAGACTCCCTTGTAGCCTTTTGTTTAAAAACGGGACAACATGGCTTATAGTCTAAGCAGAGTCCTTCTATGAGACCGTTTGCTTTGCTGCAAAAGGGTAGTTCTAACTTTCGAGTCTGTGAATGAAATCTAAAATATGCCATGAGAACTAGTGAGAATAATTTCCTGTGATACTACTTACAACGCTGTAAGTACATGGAGCATTAGATGAGGTCGTTCGGAGTAAAAAGAAGGATCCATTCAAAGAGTAGTGCTTGAATTGGAATAATATTGCCAGTACTTACGATAATACTACAATCGAAACTCCTTCAAGCGACCACCCAAAATGCAAAGACTTAGCGGTCGCTTACGGGAGGTGGTCGTTTACGAGAAACGGGGGGGCCTCTTCCGAGAATAGGTCCGGGCACATCTACTTTATGGAAGAAAATTTATTGCATGCAATCTTAAGTTACACCATGAGAACTTCCATGTTGTCACTAAAGTTCTTCGTATATTCTAAGTAGTAGCGAACATAGAGGTCACAGAAGGTGCCAAGTGGTCGCCTACAAGAGGTTAAAAGCAATGGAAAATCATCAAACTTTCAGGCCAAAAAAGTGGTCGCGGTCGCCTACAGGTGGTGTGGTCGTTTACTAGAGATTCCAACTGTAAGTCTTTGACTGAGGAAGTTTTGGTGTTTTGGGTAGGCAGTCGTTCATGAGAGTTGGTTACTTACGAGAGGGGGTGACATATGCATGTTCGACTGTAATACTAACAATATATGAATTTCGAACTTTTCATCTCATCAGGTTAAATCTTGATAGTGACATCAACAACATTCAAACCACTACATACCTTAGCCTCCTGCATATGTTTTGATTCATCTGGCTCATAGCTTTCAACGTAAACTCGGATTGTTGCATTGGTGCTCCCCGTGCCACTCAGCCGAAAAATCAGGCGCGATCCGTCAGTGAAGATTACACGGATTCCCTAAAGCAACAAAAATAAATTTACAAAAAAATATTGTCGAAACCTTCCTCGAAACTTCTCTAATCAACGGACAACGGACATTAGCGAGAACACCTAACAACTTAGGCTATATCAACACTATGCCAACTAGCTCTTGCGCCGACGCAGAGTGTCCCTTTTGTAAACGGTCGCTGTCATTTTTAAGACACTTGGCCTATTACTGAAAGCGTTTCTATTATAAAGAAAGAAAATCGCAACCCAGGTTCGAACCTGGGCCCGGAACCCGGACCTTTCGTATCCTAACCTCATAAATAACAGGTGACCCTTTCCATACTTTTTAACGTACATTCAACTTGGGCTTCAGAGTTGTTCTTTCTAAGATTATTCAAAAACCTATTATTTGCGTTATTGTAACTTAATCCAGGGAATATGTTACATCCATCATGACTAAAGGCTTGATTACCAGTGGTGCTCCACCGGCACTAAAACCGTATGGGATGGGACTTCGCTTTACACATAATAAGATCGGTGATTTTGGCGCGGTTTCTGAGACGTAGGGAGGCTGCGCTTCGCCGATCTTGAAGGTGGATCGTCACATACCGGATGGGTTTGCGTATGTAAGAGTATGAACACCTGTTCATACCCGGCAGGAGTATTTTCCAGGCCAATATAAGCATCGATCAGCTCTTAATTCTTTTCTTTTAGAAAAGAAAGATAGTCACCACCCAGAATCGAACCCGGGCATGTCGTGTCTTTACGAACCAATTTAACAACCAGCTCCCATTTGGTTTGTTAGCTTAATTGGTAAGAGCGTTGCACCGGTATCGTTGAGGTCAGGCTTCGAATTCCGGTAAGCCTGAATATTTTCAGGCCTTCTTTTCGCAAGTGAATAAGCTGCGTATGTAACTGTGATGATTTTTTTTACATTTGGTATTTTTCATGTCCACATGATAAACCATCTGGTATATTGATGACACAGCCTTTCTTTTTCCGAACAGGTTAAAGAAGCATTTGAATTCTCCGCTTCTGATTGGCTAAGAAATAATTTCTGCAAACACTACCTGTTTGCTTGTCAGACTTCCATCAATGGGATCTGTGTAAGAGAAATCATCTGTTGACTTGACTTGATATGACTTCTGTTCTTTGCCACTTCCGCCTGTCAATGTCTTATTGACTAGAGAGCTATCCTCAACTGCTTTCCGCAGGACTTCTATCACTTTGTTGGCGGCTTCAGAGTCGACGTTCTCGTAGTCGCATCTAGAAACATGAAATCACTATTTAGTGGATGAGAGTTGAAGAGAGAAGTTGCGTTATTTACTGAATAAAATATACCCAGTAAAAATCATTATCAATCATTTGCACAACTGAGGCCAGGGGTCCAGTATAGATCTATTCGGCTAAACTCAATGTTGTACCCAATTTAAATCTCCCGGGGTTAAGATTCTTTGTGTACTGTATTTCCATTAAAATGTTGCATTCACATTTAAATGACATGGAAATTCCAGAAACAAAACGTTTTATCCCCAAAGGGTTTGAATTGAGTACAACATTTAATTAGCCGAATAGGTCTATTGTTTGCTAATCTTCATTCCTATTTATACATGGGTTAGTTTATAAAAATCACAGGTAACCCAGGCTCTGTGATAGTACCACAGTACAATTGCCTTCTATCAAGTATTTTTCCAGCAGGGGAGGGTGGCTTTGGGCAAATAATGTATCGGTCCCTAGAAAGGTCACCCCAGGTCCCCTGGGATGGAATTTTTTTGTACAGTGCCCAGGCCTCATTTTCTTGGCCGCGTGTTGATCTGGCCCGGCTGCTTCGGCGAGCGTATTCTCGGTCTGTTTGGATTATATTCTTCGAGTTTGTCAAAGTCTGTGGGATTCGTTTCTCTATCTGGGAAAGCTTCATTGGTTTCTATACCTGCTGCTATCCTATTTCTACGATCCTGGCATGTTTATTTTCCGTTGGAGTTCGAATTTCGTGGAAAAAGTTGTGTTGAATGAGAGCATGTCGGCGAAAATGGCACCTCGTGTTTCCTACCTTGTATATTATTATTGTAGATAGAGTGAATTTAAACAAATTACTGCAAATTATCACGAAACTTCGTTGGAGCAATAAGGACAACAACAATTAACTGCAGAGCAAGTTTTATCGACCTTTATTTAGTATTTCCTAGAAATTTTAGGATGATATTTTTACCCCATAAAAACACTTTAATTTTACTGGAACCGTACTGTGGTACTATCACAGAGCCTGAGTTACCTGTGATAAAAATCTGTCGTGTTGCACAAACGAAAACGCGGTATTTATGAAATCAGTGTACTGGCCACCATGGAGGGATCTAAAGAACTGCGCCAATCTGGTTTATGATAGTCACTACGAAGGCAATGTACATCCAACAACTGCAACCTTCTCTTCATTGAGAAAGACAGGGAAAAATACCACTACCTTTTGTGGGCACTTTACGCATTGAAGAAGTTTAGCAAATTCTCCGCTCAGCAGCTGAGATCCCTTTGGCCACCGCCATTGGATAGAGGGCTCTGGCTGAATTTAAGATAACGCGCGAGTACAACATCCTCGACCCCAGAGCTCGCGCCTTTCTCGTCCATAATCACGCACAAAAGAAGAAGAGCCCTGGGGTCAAAAATGGCAAGGACAGTAGCTGCTATATTGCTGAGCTCTTCTGTCAATTTAGAAAACGCCGTGAATTTTCTCAAAGTTTTAATCTCTCATTAAAAGATTGGTTTTAGATTTTTTATATTAGTGTTCACTGCCCTGACCTCCCTATTTCGTAAGGAGAGGATACTTATGTCTACTTAGTCGCTTTCATTGACGACAAGACTGTGAGTGAAAAAATGAATTAAGTGCACGCTATTTAATTATTTTAACAAGAAGGGGGCTATTAGCGGATGGGAATTTTTTTTTTTTTTGCGGAGTCCAATTTGAGGATCTATCTACAGACTAACTACGTGCGTCAAATTTGCAGGCCGGCCACGACAGAAGAAACAAAGGCGAAGTACCTTCATCTTCGGCTTTCATCACTGAATACGTCAGCAATTTGGAATATCAGGGACTCAAGTTGACGGTAATAATCGGATAATAATATTCCCGAAACGCTGGTGGCTACTTATACTTTAAAACAGCCAGACAGCAATACTAGAGTTTCACACAATGCAAATATCTATGAATCGGAACTTTTCTAGTATTGGCACTACAGCTGCCAAAACCCGGAAATTCACTTCCCTGAATGTCGTGACAAAAACCAATCATCCGCGGCATCATTTTTTTTTACCTTCAAGTACTTCAATAATAAATTACACGGCTTTTTAATACTCCAACCAAGCAATTTTATAAGCGATGTCGCCGCAAATACCTT
Source organism: Porites lutea (assembly GCF_958299795.1). NCBI lineage: Eukaryota > Metazoa > Cnidaria > Anthozoa > Scleractinia > Poritidae > Porites > Porites lutea. The sequence continues at coordinate 9,962,751 of NC_133212.1, read as the reverse complement.
CCATAAGTCTATTGACCTTGGCCGCGTATATTAAGGCGTTTCGATACAGTTTCTCGGAGACCACACCCGATGTTTTTCAATCGCCTTAAAAGAGATTTTATCCTTGCCTGATCGCCACAAAATTTTCACTAGTGATTGACTATGAATTGAAGTCAAAATTTAGAATGAATTGCCTTTATACAGGTGGTGAGAAAACGATTAGTTTTCAGGATCGCAAAAAGGAAATACACCAAAATTTCCAAATATCGAAATATGATATTAAGCAGCCATCTGACGCTACTTAAGATTAATTTGAGTTACTTAGACCTTTTTGTTAAACAATAGGCCATTTGCACGATGACATCATTTTCCTACTACGACCAGAATCCTTCAGGGTTTTGCTTTCTTGTGCAAATTAGGGCTTTTGTTATTCAAACCTCACTGGGATTACAAAATTTAAATATGAAAGGAAAAACGGAAAGGATTATGGTCGTGGTAGTAAAATGACGCCATCGTGCAAATAACCTATTTATCACGGCTATTGAAAATATAAGGTTTGAAATATATTTACGTTTTACTTGAATTCAAACATACAGAAGTTTTTACTTTTCACGGAGGTTAATTGCTAAACACCACACACACAAGTTCCTGATGTCGGATTTTCAGTAGCAGGTCTAGATCGCGCGAACTTCGGATTTCATCGATTTTCATTTTTTTTGTTTATTTTTTTCATAGTGATAAACAGGTGAAAATTTTGTGGCGATCGGACAGGGATAAAATCTCTTGTAAGGCGATTAAAAAAAAAACATCGGTACGGTCTGCGAAAACTGTATCGAAACACCTTAGGTTGTATCAATATGGCTTTTGACAAGGTCACTTAACAGAACACACGATCCTTGAAATAATTAAGGAAATCCAAATATGCACATAGAGGCCTTTTTTGTTGGTATTTAATGTTTTCGGGAGATAACAACAAAAATGGCTTGAATTCCGTTTAAGGGGGAGAACACAAGTGACAGTAGTTTAGCAAATGCCTTCTGGAAGAACAACCGCTATCTGTGAGGCTTCTGACGGTTTTGTATTAGCATCGTTACTTTTTCCCTATGTCAATGACATGTGTTCTATTTCAAATAAGTTCAAGAGCCATAGTTAAATAGTTAAGTCAAGTTAAATTGTTATCTGTTTGCTGGCGATACTAAAATGCTCTATTCTCATTAGAAAAAAATATATATATTGAAGTAAAAGTTAAAAAAAAGGTAAAGAATACGTTACATATCTGGGTGGCTTTATGAAATATTAGCTTCATGCAAAAATCACATCGAGTACCTACCGTTAAAATTCAGTTAAACTTTAGCATCTTTATCAAACTCAGGCCATTTTGTTCCGCACTAGATACTAATAAACACCGGAAACTCACTTACCACTCCCCATTTGCGCTATGAGCTAATTGCATGAAGACAAGCGAAAAAAATAACCTTTTATTTAGCCTTTGATTCTCGTTTTATGCATTTTAGTAAAAGACGTGATTACGCAATCCCATTATTTTTTTAGCATTTTCAGATTTTACCTTTGGGCTCTTTGCACTATAAACTGCTAGCTCAGACAATGTGGGATAAAAGTAATGTCCTTTTCCACTCCAATCTGAAGAAGGTATTTTTCCCTACCGCGAAAAAAATGCTAAAATACTCGATCCTCGGTCTCCAAAATCAAAGACAAACTTAAAAAGAAATGGTCTTAAAGAACTGGTGCAATTCTATGGAATGAAGTACCAACAAATCTCAGGACACTTCCAAAAGATAGGTTCCTCCATTCCGTATCTTAAAAGCTAACGCCGAAATCCTATGAAGATTGGTAGTCCATCACAATGGGAGTAAAAATCATACTCCTCATAGCCCAGGATTCCAGATTTCACAGCAAAACATTGCTGAATTCCGGATTCCACTAACAAAAGTTTTCCCAGATTCTGGAATCGGGATTCCCTTACATGGGGCGATAATGCAATGGCGAAACGACTGGTTGTCTATGCCCTATCTTCCTTCACGTGAATTACTTTTTTCAAACTACTTCTTACAATGTTGCGAATTTCTCGATAACGCCAACAGTAAACAAAAGGGTTAAAAGATGAATTCAAGAAAATAACAAGCAACGTGGCATAATTAGCTATCAATGGCGACATCCCTTCGCCATAAATGAGCACAATTAATACAGAGACAAAAAATGGAAGATAACAAAACAGAAATGTTACATAAACGATCAAAGCATTCCAAGCGGATTTCTTTTGACGACGTAAATCCTCTACTTCAAAGTTTTGCAGCTGAATTTGACTTTGTATTTGAAAGCGATGATATCTCACAACTTTATAAATACGAATATACGCCACGGTTGTTAATAGAAGTAAAATGACTTGAAAAGTTACGATGATCTTGTTGGCTACGGGGAATAAAATGGATATCGAGGCTGTGACACCACTTGTAAACCAAAGCATAATCAACACCATATTGATACGTTTTGATGTAACGAGTTCGTGATATCGCAGATGCAACGAAATAGCGAGAAGTCTGTCAACGGCAATAGCTGCAATGGTGAAAAAAGATGCAGAACAGAGGGAAAAAGTAAAGAAATAGCAGGTAGTTACAATAACTGGACAGAACGAGGCAAAGTTACTGTCACCATTCGATGTCTTCGATAACATCACTGCGATAATAATGCCCCACATCAGTTGCGGCAACATTCCTACCGCAAAATCCGAGAGAGCGAGACTCAGGAACAACTTCTTCACTGTGGCCGGTATCGATGAAGATTTCCATAAGGCGTGAATAACTAAAAGATTTCCAAGAACAGCCACAACAGAAAATATCAGGTTAAAAATACAGTAACAAGCAAGCATAAAAGCTGAGTGAAACTGGACAAGATCTGATAGAATTTTTAACGTTCGAGTGCAAAACTTGGAAGCCATAGCGAAATTCTAGTAAGAGGTTTAAAGTACCATTGGGCCAAATCTGATTGGCTTCCCTGATAATGCAGGTGGCCTTTTCTAAAGAAAATCTTGACGAAAATAAATATTAACATATTTATTAAGCAGCTTTAATTGGACGAATGAAAGAATTATTTTGTGTCGTTGCCGGGAAACAGTTTCAATTAATTGCTTGAAGAATGATGTTTGAAATTGGCTTTACAAGAATAAAAAGGCGGAGCGGAAGATTAATATTTCAAAATACTTCGCTTTTGCTGACTTTAAAACGCAATCCTAATACAGCTGTTTAGAACAGGGGTACACATTGTAGGAATAACTGACAGTTGAAGCAGACAGCCGAAATAATAAAAGGCAAATTATATTAGGACGGTTAGCGAAATTGTGCAAAATTCACAAATTCCATATTCATTCACATTTAATGATTTCATTCTTGTTCACGAATATATTCATTTACGTTCAACAACTACGTTGTCATACAACATGTACACGAATTCACATTCAACGAAACATTTCTCAGTAACGAATATATTCATTCACATTTGCTTCAGCGAGCGCTCCGCGTTCTCGCATGTGTATTTGTTGCTAGGCTAGTTTAGATCATTTTTTTTTCTTCGTTGACTGATGGGAGACAAAGTGAAAGTATTGTCATTTATGATTAGTAATACCGTTAGTTTATGAGTAGTTTCTAGTCATTGCTGTCAATTTTAGTTTCTTTAGTTCTCTTGTTACTTTTAGTTGTATTAGTTGTATTTATTTCTTGTAAACGTGACCCGCCTAGATTAGCTTAGCTACCCGCGGGCATGTTATAATTGTACTTTTACCTTAAAACACAATAACATTATATTTATTTACATTCAAGGTCAAATTTTTTATTCAACAGTGTTGCTATATTAAATTCTTCTTCACGAATATATTCATTCACATTCAAGGTCAAAACGTTTATGCAGCACCGCTGCTATACTTATTCAACATTTCGTGCGTATCCCTCTTTGCGCATTATTATTATTGGATCCTAGGATCCAGCCTGCTCTATCCTTTGGAAACAGGCGACTAACCTTGGTGATTTGGAGAGCACAATAACGGGTTGTCTTCGCGAAGAAAATCAAGCTTTCAATGGTGGAGCACAAAGTCTTTTGATTTATTTGATGTTGATTTATTTTAAACTACTTTAAAACAGCTAAACAGCAATTATAGTAGTATTTCACAGATTGCAAATATCTATGAATCAGAGTTTTTCTAGTATATGCCTTAACTTGGCACTACAGCTGCCAAAACGTAGAAATCGGCACTTCCCTGCTGAATGTCGTAACAGAAACCAATCACCCACGACATCATTTTTTTACCTTCAATGATAAATCACACGGCCTTTTAATACTCCAACCAAGCAATTTTATACGAGATGTCGCCGCAAATACCTTCAATAAGTCTATTAACCTTGGCCGCGTATCTCAAGTGTACATCAATATGGTTTTTGGCAAGCTCATTTAAAGGAACACACGATCCTTGAAATAATTAAGGCAATCCAATAAAATATGCACATAGAGGCCTTTTTTTGTTGGGTATTTATCGTTTCGGGAGGAAACAACAAGAATGGCTTGAATTCCGTTTAAGGGGGAGAACACAAGTGACAGTAGTTAGCAAATGCCTTCTGGAAGAACAACCGCTATCTGTGAGGCTTCTGACGGTTTTGTATTGGCACCGTTACTTTTTCTCTATGTCAATGACATGTGTTCTATTTCAAATAAGTTCAAGAGCCATAGATTATGGCTCTTGATAAGTTTAATTTGTTATTTGTTTGCTGACGATACTAAAATGCTCTATTCTCATTAGAAAAACTATATATATTGAAGTAAAAGTAAAAAAAAAAGGTAAAGAATACGTTGCATATCTGGGTGGCTTTATGAAACATTGGCTTCACGCAAAAATCACAGCGTGCACCTACCGTTAAAATTCAGTTAAACTTTAGCGTCTTTATCAATCTTAAGCCATTTTGTTCCGCAATAGACACTAATGAACATTGGAAACTCACTTACCACTTCCTATTTGCGCTATGAGCTAATTGCATGAAGACAAGCGAAAAAAACACTTTTATTTAGCTTTTGATTCGCGTTTTATGCGTTTTGGTAAAAGACGTGATTACGCGATCCCATTTATTTTTTTAGCATTTTCAGATTTTACCTTTGGACTCTTTGCACTATAAACTGCTAGCTGACACAATGTGGGATAAAAGTAATGTCCTTTTCCACTCTAATCTGAAGAAGGTATTTTTCCCTACCGCAAAAATACTCGATCCTCGGTCTCCAAAATCCAGGACATAAACGTAAAAAGAAATGGTTTTCAAGAATTGGTCGGGACACTTCCCTTCCGTGTCTTAGAAGCTGAGGGCGAACTCGTATGAAGATTGGTAGTCCATCACAATGGGAGTAAAAATTATACTCCTCATAGCTGAGTTTAAATTCATCTATTTTTATCTAGACATTATCCACTTTTTCTGCTATGTTATTGTCTGTAATGAAACAGCAAGATAAAGCAATTCTTCTTTACAATTCGCAGTTTGTTTTATTTTGTTTTAACTCTTGTTCTTCTCTCCCATAGATATTTATTCACTTAATTTTGTCGGTAGCATTCGTTTTCCTTTATTTTCCAAACCATGGCATCGTAGATTAGATTTGGACGCCAAGAAGGTTATATATTATACGAACTATACAAAGCTGTTAAAGCCTTTTCTTGTCATGTCTCGCTAAGCTCCTAAATCGTACTTCAACTAAAGAAAAGTTAGGTTTTCTGTGGCCGTATTAATTTAAGGCTCGTCTCATGTAAGAGAATACAAGACAGTTTTAGATTCTTGATTCTATGTCGTGGATCCCGGATTCCGAATCCAAATTCCAGACTTTCTGTCAGTGGAACTTGGATTCCTGATTGCAATGGTTAGTGGGATTCCGTATTTCTTGTCCTGTATTTCAGATTTCACAGCAAAACATTGCTGAGTTCCGGATTCCACAAGCAAAAAGTTTTCCCAGATTCCGGACTCGGGATTCCCATACATGGGGCGATAATGCAATAGCAAAACGACTGGTCGTCTATGCCCTATCTTCCCTCAAGTGAATTACTTTTTTCAAACTACTTCTTACAATATTGCGAATTTCTCCGCGATAACGCCAACCGTAAACTAAAGGGTTCAAAGATAAATTCAAGAAAATAACAAGCAACGTGGCATAATTAGCTATCAATGGCGACATCCCATCACCATAAATGAGCACAATTAATACAGAGACAAAAAAGGGAAGATAACAAAACAGAAATGTTACATAAACGATCAAAGCATTCCAAGCGGATTTCTTTTGACGACGTAAATCCTCTACATCAAAGTTTTGCAGCCTAAGTGACTTTGTATTTGAATGCGATGATATCTCACAACTTCATAAATACGAATATACGCCACGGTTGTTAATAGAAGTAAAATGACTTGAAAAGTTGCGATGATCATGTTGGCTACGGTGAAAAAAATGGATACTGAGGCTGCGACACCACTTGTTAACCAAAGCATAATCAACGCCACATTTACGCGTTTTGATGTTACGAGTTCGCGATATCGTAGGTGCAACAAAATAGCGAGAAGTCTGTCAACTGCAATAGCTGCAATGGTAAGAAAAGATGCGCAACAGAGGGAAAAAGTGAAGAAATAGCAGGTAGTGACAATTCCTGGACAAAACGAGGCAATGTTACTGTCACCATTCGATGTCTTCGACAACATCACTGCCATAACAATGCCCCACATCAGTTGCGGCAACATTCCTACCGCAAGATCCGAGAGAGCGAGACTCAGGAACAACTTCTTCACTGTGGCCGGTACCGACGAAGATTTCCATAAGGCGTGAATAATTAAAAGATTTCCAAGAACAGCCACAACAGAAAATACCAGGTTAAAAATACATTAACCAGCAAGCATAAAAGCTGAGTGAAACTGGACAAGATCTGATAGAATTTTTAACGTTCGAGTGCAAAACTTGGAAGCCATAGAGAAATTCTACTAAGAGGTTTAAAGTACGGTTGGGCCAGATTCGATTGGCTTCCCTGATAATGCAGGTGGCCTTTCCTAAAGACAATCTTCACTAAAATAAATATTAACATATTTATTAAGCAGCTTTAATTGGACGAATGAAAGAATTATTTTGTCGCTGCCGGCAAACAGTTTGTATTAATTACTTGAAGAATGATGTTTGAAATTGGCTTTACAAGAATAAAAGAGCAGAGCGGAAGATTAATATTTTAAAATACTTCGCTATTACTGACTTTAAAACGCAATCCTAATACAGCTGTTCAGAGCAGGGGTGCAAACTGTAGCAACAACTAACAATTGAACGAGACAGAAACAAAAAAAACGGGCAAATTAGTAAGACATTTATTTTTGCGGTTAATAAAAAACAACAACAACAACGACTAGGCGCCATTTTGCGCTACTGTGTACAGGCAATTGTTACTTGTTTTGCATTGTGTTTCCATATGATCGCTATCACAGCGATCGTTATTGCTGCGATCGCTGGAGAGTGGCTTCCATATGATCGCTATGATCGCTGCGATTGCTGAACCTTTTTTTTCTCAGCGATCGTAGGGATCATATGGAAACCGGACTTAACGTTGAATACGTAATATCTTTATTTCTAAGCTCTTAGGTTATGTCATTTTAAAACTTCACGAAAAACATTAAGAGTGACTAGGGTTAAGCAATGAAAATAGTGATTAGGGTTAAGAACTGGCAATAGTGATTAGGGCTAAGCACTGACTCGAAATAGTTAGCCTTCATTTACTGTTAGGTTTGTCACTATAAATATGTAAAACGAAAACATAACTTGCAGTCGAAACCACTCTGGTGTAGTGGTATAAGCGATGGGTTTCGGGTTTTAGGACCGCGGGTTTGAATCCCTCTTATGGGTCACCTCTCACAAAGAAGACAAACAAACATGAGAAAACTGCGGCTGATTTGCCGAAAAAAAAAAAAATGGAAAATTTTAAACGTTGAAAGGTTCCGAAGGGGTCAAACTTTGCTTACAGGCTTGAGTAGTCATTGTTTCAAACAGCAAAAGCAAAAATAATAAGCTCCGGTCGTCATTAGGAAAAACGAGCCTGACCAGAAATTGACCAAAGTAGTGGTTGGTGAGCGAATTCAACAAAAATGCGAAGGTTGTCTCAAAATCCTTAAATGGCATGGATTGATGTTAAGAAAGCGTATGATTCAGTGGATCATGGCTGGTTAAATGGGATAATGTTGTTGCACAAGTTTCCGGTCTGGTTGTGTAGGGTTATTGCCAAACTTTGTAGGAGTTGGAACAGGTGGGTGATGGTTGTCACAAGGAAAGGGAGGGAAAGCTCCGAACCGATAAGATTCAGTAAAGGGTTGCCCCAATGAGATGCGCTATACCCGAGACTGTTTACTGAGTGCTTACAACCAATAGTCTGGAAGATCAGTGCTACCAAGGGATACAAACTGTCAAAACCCATCAGTTTTCAGGTTACTGACCTATCCTGGCCATGCCATCCAATATCATCCCCGAGTTATCACTCACATGCACTCCCCTTCTCATATGAGCCACTGCAGACTTCTTGGGGTTCCACTGTAGCTCCACATCTTCCACAGTCGTTTCCACCATGTTCATGACCCGATTAAGTTTACTCTCAGGTGCAGCGAAAATCTTGAGGTTATCAATATAAATTATAGTAGATATACGGGAGATCGATTTCCGTACGGTCAAGACGGAACTGCGAAATTGTCAAGTAGAGAGGCTAGAAGAAGAAGTTAGAAATCAGCGATGGCAAGGAAGTCTCGTTACAGCTACGCTACAGGACGAGAAAGTGAGCGGTAGTGCATGCTTTTGGTGGCTGACAGAGAGTGGAAGTCCTCTCCAACACACACAATCACCGGAATGTTTGAGCTGTAGGAACAACTATTAGCAACTCGATTAAATGCAAGTCAGTGTTCGCACCACGAGACGTTGTGCAAAATGTGTGGTAAGGCCACTGGCTCACATCTTATCTGGGACCGGTGCGCTGGCACAGAGCAAGTACCTTTCCCGACATGACTCTACTTTAAGGTACTTTTCTACGAGATGCTGTGTGACCTGGGACTCATAGATGAAGTTCCACCCTAGTACTCTCCGGCCCAGCAAAGGCCTGTTTATGAGTCGGATGAAGTATAAGCTTAATCGCCAGATTTTGCAGATCATGAAGAGGTGAGATGCAACAGAGTTGACGACCGAAGCGTCAACGAGTTGACTGTTTCCTAGCTCAGAAAGATTCAGCAAAATTTATCAACCTGCCGTTTACGTTCCCAAGTGAACTTAAATTTGGTCTTTCACGTCGTGCTTGCGCAGTGACGGTGAAAAACAATAAAAGAAAACTTCAACTGGCAAATGAGACGGTCACATGCAAATGCAGCGATCGAATTCATCCTAAATGTTGATCAATGCCGTTCTTACAACACGACAGTGGAACATGCGACTTAACTACGTAATGACGGTGTTAGTTTGCGACTCAGCCAGGTGGCCTGTATTCTGGAGAGAACCACTACAGGGGCGTAGCTAGGATTTTTCACAGGGGGGGGGGGGGGGAGGGTCACACTGTGTCACACCCAAAGTACTTATCCGATTGGCAAGTCGACATCCACGCCGTGTGTTACCAAAAGTGACTTTTCTTTTCGGATTAGCAGCGAGCGTGGGGGACGGACAAGCCTACAACATAACTGCAACAACATAGATGAATTAAGTTCCACGCATAAAAAAAATACTCTCTTTTAACGTGCTAAATGACCTTTCACACTCCGCCAAAGTAACATGTAATGTACAAAGAATCCACAAGGGGGGGGGGGGGGGGGGGTTCACGGGCAAGCCAGGCTCCCCGCCCCCCAGCTACGCCCGTGCTCTGAAGGGTCATACACCGTTTTGGTTACTCGGGTTTTCACTGGTAAGATATTCAGTCATAGACAGTATGCAGATATACAGCGTCAGTAGACGGCGGTTGACGACATCTTGGGAGATATGCAAATGACCACGAAAAATGTCCGTGTTGTCCGGTGTCCGTATGTTGGGAGAAGCGGAATTGTCCGTAATACGGGTGTCTGTAGAGAGGGATTCTACTGTTTACGGACCATCCGTCCGGACAGTAAATGCAATGGTCATTGTAGTCAGACGGCTGTTGTTGAGAGTTGGCCGGTTACTTCTGTAGAGGTTTCACTATATTTCACAATAGAGCTAACTTATCGGTTTCTCGATCTATTTCGTATACATTTGCAACTGTGGCAAATGCGTGGTTACACAGTTTGGGCAGGCCCCTGTAAGAATCGTCCGCCAAAAAGAGGCTTGAGCCATTTGTTATCCTGACTCCAGAGGTCCGTTCTCAGGGTAACCATTTGTAACCTTTCCTATGTATTCCATCGTGAAATAATTTTGAAATTAATATTTATCATGTAAGGTCGATTCTGTCAAACACCTGCTTGAGATCCAGAAAAACAACACCAGTTGAACGCTTTTATGGTCCATACTATTGGCCCAGCTGTCTAGTGTCCATCAGCTTCAGTTAAGACTGTAGAGGTTGCAAGTAGTACAGAGGGAAAACCTGATTTATTCTTTCATATCTGGTTGTTTCCGAACAAAATGAGCTTCAAGGTGGAAGTGCGCCATTCTTTCAAAGCCTTAACCCCAACGCAAATTACTAATATTGAGCGACAGTTAATAATATAGCTCTTTTCGCCATGTAACAATAACAAAGTCAAGAAACCGGTGTGCCAGCGGTAGGAGGTTAAGCAAAATAACGTAACAGGAAACGACAATTATATCACACACTTAACAAGCAAAAACTTAAGGGTAACAGCACATACAATATTACCCTTCCCACGCTAATAACACAAAAGCAACTCAAAGTTTCCATTAGAATACACATAACCCAATATATAATTTTTTAAATCTCTCACGGCACTAACAAGATTTCCTCTTCTTTCGTATTCCAAAAAGACCGCTTAAAAGCAGACATAAAAAGGCACAGTACAACCCATTTGCCTTGAACAGGGATATAGGGCCAATAATAACCGTTTAGTATTTTCATGGAAACCATTTTGAAAATACTGGTTCGCTCTCAGCAACGTGATATTTATTCACGAATCGCACCATTTCTGTTCTAAATCGCACCATTTCTGAAGCATCATTTTAACCTAAGACGCATTATTTCTGTGTTGCATACCAAAATAAATACAGAAGTAAAACCGTGAGCGGTTCACATTTTTTTGACATATACTTTTTTACAAACCAGTTACTGTATCAATAAAATATCCTGTATTTAGGCAGCTTAATTAGGCGATGTCCAATCAGGATGAACTTCGTGTCGTACAGTTTTAAACTCAAGTTATACTTGTGATTTTAACAAGAACAGACTTAGTTCCAATGTCATTATTAATGCAAATTTGCAATGTACATGTTTCTTCTGTTTTCGTTTGTTTACTTGTTTTTTCTTAACACTAACGGACACCAGTTTACGTTGAAAGGGACGTTTTCTCCTTTAGCAATTAAAATGCAGGGAATCTCTTGCTGAATTTAAGCGATAAAACTTTAAAAAACAAAATCTCACTACTTTGCCGTTTCTTTTAAAACAACTACTGAACGGTTAAATAAATCATAATTGCAAAACATGCTAGAAAATGATTTAGTCAATGGGGCGTAGTGAATCACTATTTTTAATTTAAAAGTTCCCAGCTGGTCTGGAAAATAGCAGACAAACCAAGCTCCAAAAGCAAGAAATGTTTCGAGCGATCTGCGATCATCTGCAGTTCGAATACAGTTTAATACTACGATTTTAAAGTTTACGATATTTATTTTATTAGCGCAAGATCAAGAATATTGCCCACAAGGAAATGGTATAAAATAAAAAATACATATATCAAAATCTGTTTAAATGCAAAATTTGAGGCAAAAACAGATAAATACGGGTAACTTGGTTGCTTTAATTCAGATTTGTAATATATTTGTAATATGTATCTCTTTTATCACGCACACACACCTCATAGCTTGCTTCGGCGCGATGATTCTCTGCAATACAGTTAATAAATAAGAACACTTGTTTGCCAGTGTAAAAATTATACCAAAGCCAATGATTGAAATCATTCGCTACGATCTTTTCTCGTTTATGTATCGACATGGTAAGTTACTTTTTTATTGTGTTTCTCATAATGATACGAATTTCTCGATATCGCGAATAGTAAACGAGAGGATTTAAAGAAGAATTAAGGAACACAAAAAATATCGCGATATAATTGGCTACTAGCATGGAAATTCCTTCCCCATAAGTTAACAATAATATTGCAACGACGAAAATTGGAAGATAACAAACAAGGAAAACTACATAAACAACCAAAGCATTCATGGCGGACTTTTTCTGTCGAAGGAGATCAACCACTTGGACGCTTTGCAGCTGAAGTTGACTTTGTATTTGATTGTGATGGTATTTCACAGCGTTAAAGATACGGACATATGCCACAGTTGTCAACAGAAGCAAAATAAACTGAACAGTTGCGATGACCATGTTGCCTACGGTGAGTAAAATGGATATAGAGGCAGCAAAACCACTTGTTAACCATACCATAATCAACGCCATATTGACACGTTTTGATGTGACGAGTTCGCGATATCGCAGATGTAACAAAATAGCGAGAAGTCTGTCAACTGCAATAGCTGCAATGGTTAGAAAAGATGCGCTGCAGAGAAGAAAAATGAAAAAATAGCAGGCAGTAACGATTACTGGGCAAAACGAGGCCAAGTTTCTGTCACCATTCGACGTCTGAGATAACATCACTGCGATGTTCACACCCAGCATAAGCTGTGGCAACATTCCCACCGCAAGATCCGAGAAAGCGAGACTCAAGAACAGCTTCTTTATATTGGACGGAATAGATGATACTTTCCACAAGGCGTGAATAACAAGAACATTTCCAAGAACTGCCACCACAGAAAATAGCAACAATAAAATACAATACGCCAGCATAAAAGTTCTGTGAAACTGAATCAGTGACGACAAGTGACCTAAAGTGTCAGTGCAGAGCTCTGACGCCATTTTGAATTTCACTTCCAAACTACACACTCTCAAGACTGAGATGGAATGACATTGTCAAGTTTAATTGCCTTCTATAAATAGAGCTGTTTCTTTGTACATGACATCACATGACAGAAACTGAATAACTGCTACAATCAATATAAAGTTGTAAGTACATAACGGTGGACGAAACAAACCTTTTGTTATTACAAAACCAGCGAGGAGCATAAAAAGAGGAATTTTTAATGACAAAAAAAAAGCGTCACACACTCTTCGTGTCAGATTTTATATTTTATGAACAGACTTTTGTTTCAGTTTAACAGTGACGTAACTTACTTGCCTTTGCGCTTGCTTAAATAGAAAAGCATCTTCATTTTAACAGACAATAAACGAAGGGTTGCTGTTTAACATTTATATTTATTGAAAATCAATATTTGTATAGGACACATCTTCTTTAGTAAAGCTAATTTTCATCTTCTTTAGCAAAGCTAGTTTTATATGGAACCCTGACGGTTAGTTGTTTCTACAAGGCAAGGGAGAGTCGATTGAGCTAAAACCAATTTAATAAGACGAACACTGAAGACAATCAAGACGGCATGTTGTTTTTTGTTCAGTTCAAAGATAATTCTGATTCAAATATTCAGAAAAGATTCGTAATCCAGTGTTAAGGTTGATGAAATAAACTTTTGGCATCTTATTATTAAACACTTTCTCTGGGCTGTTCCCCGCACAATTCTTATGACATTAACAGGCATAAATTGAAGACACCAACACTTAAAATTAATTTATTTTATGCCGCTAACCACCTAAATGTTGGAGTGAGCAAATTACCCCCTACGCGTCACACTTTGGTTAACTCCGCTCTTCTAACCTGATATTGTCGGGTCATATGGCGACTTCAGGTAATGAAAACGCCGGTTGACTTCCCTTACATCAAAAAGCACAACCGGAAGTTGATCTTTCTTCTTTTTCAATGGTCTGAGTCGATAACGTCATACTGTTCCCCGCACAATTCTCATGACACGAACAGGCATGAAGACACCTATCCCTGAAAATACTTTCTTTTATGCCGCTAACCACCTGAATGTTGGAGTGAGCAAATTATGGAGGACGAGTATGGTCACTTTTTGGGATTGGAGCGGTACGTGATAACTTGACTGCCAGTTTAATTAAAACTATTTATTTAAATAGGCAAAGTGCTCGAGCGGAACGTATTCAGCTTTACCTTATAAAGCGACTTGATACGAGAAGAGGAATTTAAAATCTCACAGAAAACAAAGCGAGCTGCAGGTGCAAAAATAACTTTTAAGCAGTAAAATGTCTTTCACAACTCTGACGAACCCGCATTCATTACCTTGGCGGGTTGACATTAGTTTATGTTCGCTTGATCGCTTCAACTGTCCGCTCACTGCCTCACGCGAACGCTTACTACTGAAGCTATTCCCGCTTACAACAAATCTCATAATTCAAAGCTCTTTAAGAACAAGTCAACGACATGGTGTCTCGCTTGGAGAACAAAAACAGAACTAGAAACCTTATTAAAAGTCAGTGAGACAGAGGTTATGAGCCTGTTGTCTGTTAAAATGCTGAAAAAAAAAATGGTACCTTGAAACAATTCTCTCGAAGCAAAAATAAACGAATAGATACCGTACCTTAGGAAGAAGCTCCTGCCGTACTTCTTCCAGAAGTCCTTCATTATGTCCTGAACAGACATCTTTCTACTCGCTATGATGGAAAGCCAAGCTGAAAATAATGCAGTCGTATTAAAATTGAAAATTTAAAAGGCTTACACTATCAGTGGTTCATAAGGAAATAAATCAGCGTCTTCAAGGTAAAAAAAAGTACGCAATAGTATTTCTTCTAAAAGCCTCAAATGTACATGTACCACAGAACCACTCCATAATTTTCTTTTTTTCTATTTCTAGGTCACAGAATGATATTTCCAGGACAGTAAAGATATATCTTGTTTGTTAGACAGAAAGCACAATGAAGAAAAGATAAAACAAAGAGCACCTATGGGGAAGAAACCTTGAGTTTTCAAAATTCGTTTTGTTACAACTAAACATGAGTCCTGTCTTTGACCCAGTAGCAGGGGGCAAGAATAGTATTCGAACCTTTCAGCACGTTCACCTTTTACAATTATATATATAAAAGAAATTAATAATAATAAATAAAACAAATAAATAACAAATAAAAAATGTCAAACAACTGGTGAAAATTGAGGTGATAGAGGAGATTAGCTGGCAGTGATGGTTACAGGATTCAAAACCGAAGCGTCTGGAGCGACCGTCCTTTGGCAGGGCATCTCAAGGAAACGTGCAGTGCGTGGCTTTACATACTACATAAGGCCTATACTGTTGGAAGAATCCTTATACACATGTACAGTTTGTTTTACTCGGAATTGAAGAATGAAATCGTTGATTGAAAAACTTAGATAATTCCATAGCAAACCCGGCTGAAGTTTCATTTAGTAACTGATCAACACACCTACGCGTCACACTTTGGTTAACTCCACTTTTCTAACTTAACGTCAATATTGTCGAGTCATATGCCGAGTTTAAGCAACAAAAACGTTGACGTCCCTTACATCAAAAATCACAACCGGAAGTTGATCTTTTTTCTTTTTCAATGGTCTGAGTCGATAGAGTCATATTGCAATCGGACAAACAAAAGCTCTCAAACTTGTTTCGTCATACGAAAGCATTCCATCAAGAGAAAAAACACATTTCCGGTTACCATTTATGACGACAGCATCCTCGTTGCTTAAGATCGCCAAAGACGTAAAGTCATTTATTGGAAAACAAATATGCATATTGTTTGATAAAGAGTCATTAAGGTAATTTGAAAAGGAGTTAACATCATCCAAAATTAATGAGTGCAAAAAATAAGGTGAACGCATGACGTTGGGCATTACTGAATGAGGTGTGCCGGTTTAAAAACTAAACAAAACCCGCCTAAAGTGTTGCATGAAAAATTTAGATCGAAAAGGATCATCGGCTAAATTCAGTATTTTCCTCTTCTAACAAAGCAATTAAAGAGCCTTATCTTTGCTTATAAAAATGTCACGCAAGCAAAGAAAGTTGCGAGTATAACATTCTTGAATTAGTGCCCATAGCGTTACAACTTAGTCCATTGCACCCGAAACATAGAACTCATTCAGACCTAATCCAACGGTCGTCTAGCAACATACAACATCGTACAACAAGGTGTTTTTCTATGAAGATTTTTGTACAAGTACACAGTGTAAGATATAAATTTCAGATCAAGAACTGTAAAGAAAAGATTGAGTTGGGATTCCTTAACTTGCTTGTAATGAACACGATTCCAGTGGGTATAATCAGGATGTAGAAACTTGCCCTGTTTATTAGCGTCAGTCTATCAATCAATTTTATGTAGGTTGTATCCAAATCCTAGCGAAATTACTGACCTATAACGCACTATTTTCATGGCTCATGACTTCTCTCCAAAGTCCATGGAGGTCAGACATTTCTTGAACTGAACGAATACATGTACACCTAATTGCAATAACGTTGTCTTAGAAAAATGACAAAAGGAAAAAGCCAAATAGGAATTTAATAGGCTAATTAAGCCACATTCTCGTGGTAGATTCATTTGCAGCCGTTGCATTTCCCCGCTGGAATTTTCAGTTTTATTGTCTTTCAGCTTTAAAACAATAGCAAATTCCAACAGGCAAATACGACGTCCATACGCGGATTCTGTGAATAAATTCGTTAGGCTTATTAGCCTAATTAATTCCTATTTGGCTTTTTCCATTTTTTCATTTTTCTATGACAACGTTTTTGCAATTAGGTGTAAATAGATGTTGTGGTTTAATTATTTTTGTCCTTGGTTTCAATTTTACTTTCTTTTGTTTCTGGGTATGTTGATGGATAATAATGAGTTTGAAATAAGTGAAAATATAGTTTAAAGCAGGGATAAAATTCAACCACACTATAGACAAGATAAAAGTAATGTACTACTCTTACCAAGGAATGCCCAGACACCATCCTTTTCTCGGATGTGGTCTGATCCTGTTCCAAAACTTTCCTCCCCACAAAGAGAAATGCGTTCAGCATCCATCAAATTCCCAAAGAATTTCCAACCTATGATGTGAAAATCAAATATTAAAGACTTAGGCTATATAATTACAAGTGAAAGCAAAAATAACACCCCTGTCGCACGGTAAAGCCATGGTGGGTACCTTATACCTTTTATTAACGTTAAAACAAGGCCAAAATTGGCTGAAATAAACTAACATTTGTTCAATATGTGTGACTTTTGATGAGGCATGAACGTTCACCGGTGGGAAGTCGCATGTTTACTACGGCTCTCCGAAAAGGAAATATGGCAAAAATGGAAATGAAATACCTGAAATTTCAATTTTTTTTTTAAGATTTAATAAAAAATTCAAGTGCTTTTCAAAAGCTTTAAGTAACATTCAAGGCCCTTTTAAGACGGTACGAATGACAAAGAGAACGGGCCGACAGTGACGGCGGCGCATGCTCATTAAAAAATCCTACTTGCCCAATGGCTGAACGGCAAATTTAGCACTGGAAGTGGAGTTAAGCCCTTTCTGCGAGCTTTGGTATTTTCATTCGGCGTTGCTTGCTAATAGTACAGCACTAGTGTTCATTTAAGATCCAGTTTGAGTAAATAATCCACTTCTTACCGGTGGGGACTTCAAAACACTCAATTCTCATTTTCTGTCCTACTCTGTCAATAGCTGCACTAGTGGGCATGCTGCGGGCGACACCTTTCAATCCAGTCTTAGCAAAGTATGGAATGCACATTGCGTTATCTGCGATGACAGCAACAGAATCTGATGGAGTTACAAAGAAAGCATTTTGCCCAAGAATCATGTTACGATCCTGCAACAGAATAAGACACAAATATTTAAAGTTTACACGACACGATTTATTTGTCGTTTTTTATTCTTAAAAAATGTGAAAATATACATCTGAAATTAAAGGTAGCCAAAAAATCTTGCGGAGACTATTTTCTTCGCCTTCAAAACACGCAAATTTCCCTCCAGAAATGTCTGCGCTATCGCGCAGCCAAATTGACAAGTATGACGTAGAATGATTTGATGGCAGTAAGACGGAAATTCCCGAGCTATCTTCAGAATCTTCATTCACTTCGCTATATATTCGTTACAGTCAGCTTGATCGCTTCATTTCATAAAACACAAAGCAATGACCAGAATCGGGAGCAAAGTCTGAGGAAATCAATTGACGTCACATGATGTCATCAGCTTTTCTTTGATCCGTAACTCATTCCAGGTCTCTGGTACATTAAAGTTCAGGGCCCGTTCTTGAAAGGCCGATTAGCGCTAATCCAGGATCAAAAGTGTGTTTATGTAGTATTTAACTTTCCTACGTATTGCTTAGACTATAACATTGTGTGTTATCAGGGGCACCCAACGGCAATTTTCGGGAAAATATCTGTTTGGCCTGTTTGGAAGACGATTTGAGAACTAGAATTTTCGGAACATTTGTTGTAAAATTTCTTGCTTGCCTGCCTCTCCTAGGATTTTCGAACATCTACAAAATGGTATAATTACCCATTTTAAACTGATATTTACCTTGAAAAAGGCCACCTAGAATTTTCGGGAGCCTTTTCCTGGCTGAAATTTTCGAAAAGGTAAGTTTTGATCACTATAATTTTCGGATCACTAGACTTTCAGCTAGGAAATCCCAACAGATGAAAAGTTTTTAGGGGATAAAAATATGCCTATACCTACCGTTTAAATACTAAAATACGTTCAACACTGCTATGTTAAGTGGTTTTGAACTATATCCTCGTTGGGTGCCCCTGTGTTATCTTTACTGCATTTTGGAGTAATGGCTCAACAGTATTAATTTTTGTAAGCTCGAGTTACATGTTCTTAGACAAGGAAACCTTGCTTAAAATTTGGCTTAATCCTGAGTTACACTCAACCATCTTACGAGGAGCCGGGCCTTCCAAATTGTAAATGAAATTCATCTAAGGACCGTAATCAGGAAAAAAAAGTCGCGTCATATAAAAAATACACTTTAAGAAACTGTAGTTGTCTCTGCTGGGATGCCGAGATTAAAGCCACAAATGAAAAAGATAGACATATCTTACCCCATCTCCATCAAAGGCAGCCCCAATCTGATGGACACCTTCTTTAAGCAATTCGAGAAGATCAGCAGCATACGTCTGATTGGGATCTGGATGGTCACCTTTAAGAGAAAAGTGACCATAATACATGCATTTGATACCCATCAATAAACAGTCTTTTACTAAGAGGTTAACCCTTTCATTGCCAAGTGTGGCCAAGGGCAGAGTTCGAAATAAATTCCCAAATTTCGTTTTGTAAAATTTTGAAAACAAATAGTACCATTTGAAAGTACAGGCAGAAAGGTTTCATCTGAATGGTCAAATCATAGGATTTTGTCCGTCCACAGACTCAAAAGTTACAACTACATACTCAATAAATAGTACCTTGTGAAAGTACTGCTGAAGAGGTTTCATTTGAGTGGTCACATCATAGGATTTTGTCCACAGACTCAAAAGTTAGAATTACCTTAAGGGACTTCAACTTTCACTCTGGCAGTGAAAAGGTTAAGGCTATTTCAACACTATACCGAATAACTTTTGTGTCGACACGAAAAGCTATCCCGTAAAGCATAATCAGAAACAGCCTGGCACTGGAACAAGTCGTTCACACACATTGCCCTATTGCTGCAGGATTTAGCGGCTGACTCCTAGACATTTACTTCCGTCTCAGTGACTGGGTTCCAGTCCACGTTCCTACTTATTCACTTCCTCATCGGTCCGAATACTCATTCACACTTTACCGTAGTGTGACGCAGAACCTATTCGATGTGTGACGTTCTACTTTCGAGAATGGCGCGGTCCAGATTTACTTCATTACAGAAATCGCGCATGTGCATAATGTAAACAAAGGCACCATATCTGGTATGGTTTTCGAGCCTAAGCAAGAGCTATCAGATGACTTAGGGATACACGTTTACGGTAAAATCCGTTTCCGAGTACTTAATCAAGTAGTCAAATAAGGTTACCAGTGTTAGATCATTACCAAGGCAAAAAGCTAACCCTAATAGGTTGAATACTGGTTTAACCAGACAACAAGATTTTAGCTACGAAATATAAACCTGTATGTATTGTTGTAGTTCAATCTTATACCATTAAGCTTAAACAGAAAAAACGCTTTTAATTAAAGGGTTGCGAGCTAAAAGCAAAAACGCATATCACGATTTTGCTGGAAACGTTAAGTTACTTAAAAATCGCCCAATTTTCAAACGTTATCCGCAACATATTTTTCATCCATTACATGCGCGTCCCGCGTCTCAGACGTATACATTCCTTACAGTATGCACCAATCATACGCCTTATGCGTCTCTTGGATGCATACACGTTTTTTTGCCAATAATAAGCAGCATTCCACCGTCTATAAAACCTGACACACGAGCTTACTAGAGAGTTAGAAGAATAATAAACTTAACTCGATTTCTTGTTAAACCGGCAAGGGTACAGGACTCTTAAATATGGGTCTGGGCCTCTTAGTCTCATCCTGAAACTATAGGTTGTTCAAACGAAGTCTAGCTTAGACCGCGGTATAGAAATAACTTTGCACCACCAGATCTCTTCATCAGTGGGTTATTTTAGGAAGACAAATGCTTTTCTAGTCTTCGCCATATGCTTTCATCGGAATGTTCACAATGGTGTTCGGTAAACAGAGGAAAATGGCTTAGAACGCGGTTTTGTTAAACACTGGCTTAACACCTTTTAAATAACTGGCCCAATTATAGTTTTGTAGCCGTGCTACTTTCTTGATATATCGCTGGTTATGCGTACAAAAAGCATAAAAAGACTGACGATGATGACACATTACAAAGCAAGCTACTTGCATACCTCCAAAGTCTTCTTTCGGTTCACATTTTAAAGTGGCACTGTCCGGTGCTCCTAACTCCTGACATAAGATTCTCTTCAGGTATGGACCAGTCACTGCAATAATTATAACGAAGGTAGCCTATAAAAATCCATGGGCCATTCTAATCCCTTGGTAACTGATTCGTTTTCCCTCAGGCTAACGCTCACAAGGCACCAGACAAATTTTTGGCCCGCAAGCATCGCATGCTCTCCTTCATCTGATTCCTGTCTAGCGAAGCGAATCCGGGCAGAACGCGCGAGGGGATATCCCCGTTTCTCGCTCTCGTAGTGTCTCTCCGCGTGACGGTCATGAGTGACTTCTCGCACCTACCCCAAATGGAGAGCTTGCTGGCAGGCTAACCATATTTTTTTTTGCCAGCTGAAAAATTGAACCGAACACTTCGTTCAACTGGAACCGTCCAATGTTTTTGCTAAGTTCACACGAAAACAAGATTAAATTTTAACTTTAGTCAGTGGTTTTCCATCGCCATAGCCTGCGTAGCAAGCGTTTCCTCGCGAGGTTCCTCTAGAAAGCTGGGACAAGAGCAAAAAAAAAAAAAATTAATAAACGCTTGCTACGCAGGCTACTAGCGCCACTTTGGCAAATCCAAAATGGCGTCTTCCAGTTGAGTAACCACGCATCTATGCGATCAAGCCTTTGCCGTTCAAAACTGTGGACGGTCATGTTTTTAACACCGCACCGGCTTAAAGTTTGACCTCATTTTTTTTAGTCATCCATATTTTCGTACGGTTGGGGGTGGGGGGGGGGGGGGGGGGGGGTTGAGTGTGAACAAGACACCTACATGTAAACGCACGAATTTTCGACAAACGGCGAAAAAAATCGTGTGGCCCGTGTGAACCAAACCTTAGGTATGTCATGTAACGTGTTTACCTTCCTACAATAATACATTTTTTGTAAGTTTCCAAGGATCCATAGTTACTTATACTGTCTTTAAACGAAATGAAATGTTACAGTTAGCGGAAAAAAACGTTGTCTCTCGTTCACAATTAGAGACCTTTAGATTAGAGGACGAGAACGAGTACGAGTACGAGATTTAACTTAAAGTTTTTGCGCATGTTCTCGATAAAAAGAAACCCCAGAAAGCTTCAATTTATTATTATTTTTTTTTCACCAAAAACGTTAGTACAGTTACATATACTGAAGGAGGTTAAGCCCTCTCCCGGTAGCAAAATGATAAAAGTTCTTACATTTGTTAACTTGTTCCCGCCACTACGACATTCTCGCTTAAACTCGTAGTAGAATGACGACGGCTATCGCGTTTTCCCGCCAAAATGTCGCTGATTCACGCAAGAGCACAACTTAATACTCAGAAAATCTCGTACTCATAGTCGTCCTTGTCTCAGAATCTAAAGCTCTCTATAAATAAATACAACCCCACCTCCATTCATAGCATTTGCAACAAACTTAAAAGGTTGTTGGTCACCATCTCCAGAAATCAACTTCTTTAACAAATCGAAGTCAAATATTTCCTTCATCAATTGAGTGTAATCTTCGACTGAATCTCGCACAGTTACAGTGAACGTATGACCTTCTACCTCCCAGCTGTTACTTCCAATAGTATCAAGATCAACAGTGATTTCCTTGCACAATTTGTATGATGTTATTTTTCCAGTTCGTGCAAAAATCTCATTAGTAACAGCTTCAGGCGCTGGACCTATCCAACAAAAAAATAATCAATAATTAATTCCTTAAACGGAGAAAACAGCCGATATTTCGCGATGCAACTGGTTTGGTTTCCATTCGCGAAATAAGAGGAGCGACTGCACAAATTCCGTACTGCTGACGTGAAACTACCCAGATCTAGTTAGTGCTTTTGATTGCACGCACAGTGTAGGAAATTTGCTTCCAATTAACAAAAGCACTACCCAGTACCCAGATCTGGGTATTGATACGTCTTCAGCATAGAATTTCTGCACATCCTCAGATTTCATTTTGCGGGAAAACCAGTAATGGCATCACGAATCGTTGGCTTTTTACAAAGGTTATTTATTCTTCAAGTAACCTTGTTTTAGAATACATTTGGCATGAAAAGTTTTTACTTGATTTGTTATCACAGAGTCGTGGCATTAAAAAAATTACAGTATACAAGAGTACACAAAGTACGGTACACCGACTGTACCTCCATTTTCTGTGTTGTACTTGATTCCAAAGTCCCCTTCTGGCCCCCCTGGGTTGTGACTTGCAGTCAACAGGATACCACCTGCACAAACAAAATATTTCATAGGGGATCAGTACTTAACAAAGTTGTCAATTCACAACTGGAGCCTGCACTCCTAGGCGCCTCAGGTTGAGAGAAGCCATGGAAAGAGGCAAGCTCAGAGGCAGAATGGAGCAGGAGCTTAGGTGCAAAAGTACATAATTACGTAAGCAATCGCTGCGGGAAGGAGGGTGGGGCGGCAACCAGATGCCTGGTGTCTGTATGAGTGAAAAAAGGAATAAACAGGACTATAAAAAAGGCCTATCTATACTAAAGCGATTTACATAATGCGCAACTGGTTCCCCTGTGGAACCACAGATGCGCTGGAATTTAAACATTTGGTTGTACACAGGTTTCACAAAGAGTGGGGGGTATTTGTGCATGACAACCCCCAGTGCTAATAGTTTAAGTTTCAGGCCTTGAGCAAATGTGTAGGAGGGGTGAGGATAGCCAGACCTTGTGATATTTGGGGCCTAGTTTTAAATACAATTTAGCTATGTGAGCGTAGATTTTTTTAAATTTTTTTTAAAATTTTTTTTTTTTACTGTAAATAACTTAGATATATATACTTTTTACTCAAATATTATAACATAAGATATGTATTTTTTATCTTGTGTGGAAATAAAGACTATTATTATTATTATTATTATTATGTTTTTTTCTCATTTAGATTTACGACAGCTTTACCTTAGGCCCATCCACTACCTTCAACACCGCCAGAGCATAGTTGTCACTAACTTAGAGATTCTCATTGCCGAGTATATGCTATAATTGCATATACTTATTAGTAAGCAAAATTGAAAAGCAAGGAAGAACTTTGGTTCTATTTTTCTTTTTGTTTTATTTCAAAAGCCAGGGGCCCGCTCAGATCAACAAGGGGAAATAGCTGGCCACCAGCCTTTAGTGACAGCCCTAGTGATAATGCAGCAACAATTCATATTTTTGACTTTCACAATAATTATACCATAATTTTGTAATTTGATTTATTATTGTGTTCAACAAAAATTAATGGAAACTGTGTGGATACTCAACCAACCTCTGGCCTTGGTCTTTCGGATAATACAAGACACAGCTGGAGTAGAAAAGATACCATTCTGTCCAATCACAAGTTCACCAACCTTTCACCAAAACAGAAACAAAACAATTACATAAAACAACAACAATAACAAAAAACAATGCCCAAGTTACTCTGAAAAATCATCTGGTAGAATGACAACAAAGTACTGTACACTGTCCAGTTATTGACCATCACTTGACTTCTTATGACTTTTCTTTTACCCAGCTGGTAAAGGTGTTGAAAAAGACAGTTGCTCTGATTTATTTATTAATCTAATTATTTTTAAACTAGGATTAGGAAGAAATGCTGTACATAATTACATGTATGTCTACTTACCATAAAATTCCGAAAATAAGCCCCGGGGCTTATTTTTGGAGGCGCTTATATATCTGGACAGGCGTATCTAGGGAGGGAAATTCGCGTTTCAAAATCAATTGGGCTAGCCTCATAGTTGGAAGTAAATTTACCGTTTTTGCTTTGTTTTACTTTGTATTTGAGGGCAATTTTCCAAGTACAAGCTACCGGCAGCTTGTATTTGGAGGGGCGATTTAACGGGGGTTTTTTGCTTTACAGGTTTGGGGGGCTTATATTTGGAGGGGCATATACATGGAGGGGCTTATTTTCGGAATTTTACGGTATGTCCTGAAAAGGTGAAGAGAAAGGGCTTATTGTTTTGCGTTATGTTATCACAATACCATACTACAGGGTGAAGAGAGTGCTTCAAATACAGTTGAAGTATCTCCCTACTTGGTATTAATATAAACAAAACTCTCTTAAGCAGAAACCCTCAGTAAGTAGGAAAAGCATCTGCAACTGAAGCTGGCTGCTTACAGGTTGATTTTTATAAGAGACAAGTAAGAGGAAGCTCAAAATGGGATTTTTTCAAGGATGGCCAAAAGTAGCCTTGACTGCGGCTTAGAGTTTAAGCAACACCGTCAACACCTATATTGTATGGAAAATTATTTTGATTATCATTGTCTTTTGGGAATATATTTGATAACTGGTCGCTGACCACAGCCAGTCATAATCTCTGATTGGACTGTCCCCCCCTCCCCCCCACACAGCACACACAAACACACACCTCCTGATACCCAGTTGAGATTCTAGAAAACATATTTGCCCATTTCTCTTTGTTTATAAAATATGGTAATGAAGTCAACATTTTGCTTTAACAAGCCAAACTCAAGTGACTGTCTGACACAGGTGTCTGTGTCAATACCAGTAATTCTCAACTACATGACGATTGCCTTCATACCCAAGTTTCAACCCTCATCTCTGTCCCTCCCCTTCCAAGAAAATTGATATATCCAATAATATAAGTGCATAAATTATAATATAAATTGCAGGTCTGGCCTGCTGGTGTTAAAATGTCAACTCCGGACTTACATACTAAGGGTATCAACGGCATGATATGCACAGCCTGTGAAAACTATCAATCAACACTTTGCAATGCCACCACTGGTTTCCCCGCGATGTGATGTCTGAGAAACAAGTGCAGAAATTCCATACTGATGATGTGTCACTATTCAGATCCGGGTAGTGCCTCAAAGCAAATTTCCCACACAGCATGACCAATCAGAAGCACTTCCCAAATCTGGGTAGTTACACGTATCAGAATGGAATTTATGTGCTTGATTCTCCCGTCATTTTAAAATTTTCACGTTTATCACATGTAACATCATGTGAGCTCAGCCGTAACAGGTAGGGCCCTTAATGACATCTCTTATATCGGCTACGCTGTGCCCACTTTAACACCTCTTGCAATTGTCACTAAACTTACACTTTTTTTGGTTTGAAATCAAGGATATTATTATTAGTATTATAATTTGTTTGTTTATTTTTTAGTTACCTTTCATATCAGAGATGTAATTTAGATGTGTATGTAACTGTTATTTGTTAAGTCTGTGTACATGTATGGCAAATATCTAGTAACCAATGAATTATGCTTTTAAAACCACGTCCTTCATAATTATAAAGGGCCATCA